>NC_053397.1:137930878-138248051 GCF_905171765.1 Bufo bufo
TTGCTCAAATCGCTAGAGCTAATCAGATGTCCCCCCCAGTTTTACGTATATTAAGCTCCGAGGGGCAACTGATAGAATCTGTGGAAGGAATTTTAGACAGTTTTAGGAGCTTCTATCAATCGCTCTATAGCTCTGCAGCAAATTACTCTGATAGGGAGTTAAGTAATTATATTGCCGAGGTGTCTCATCCTAGACTCAGCACGGAGGATACACATCTGCTGGATAAAGATATCTCTTTAGAGGAAATCCAACTTGCTATTCAGGACATACCTAAAGGGAAGGCGCCGGGCCCGGACAGGATCCCTGTAGAAGTTTATTCTAGATATAGTGAGATTCTAGGACCCCAACTCCTTAAAATGTATTCAGCGTCGTTTCAACGACATCAACTCCCTGAAACTTTGTATGAGGCTACCGTTGTAGTAATATTGAAACCAGATAAAGACCCAAATGAATGTGGATCTTATAGGCCAATCTCACTATTAAATTTAGATTACAAGATTTTAACTAGGCTCCTAGCCTCTCGATTGAACAAAGTGATAACATCCATAGTACACCAGGATCAAGCAGGATACATGCCGGGTAGGACGATCTCTGACAATATCAGAAGAGCGCAGGTCATAGCACAGATAGGGGCGGCAGAGGGGAAAAGATGGGCACTGGCGTCTCTCGACACGGCCAAGGCTTTCGATTCTGTCGAGTGGCCTTTCCTGCTACAGATCTTAAAGGAATTTGGATTTGGCCCTAAGTTTGTAAGATGGGTTGAAATCTTGTATCAGAGACCTAAAGCTAACATACTAGTAAATTGCGCTCAATCTGACTCCTTTACACTTCACAGGGGCACCAGGCAGGGCTGCCCCCTCTCCTCGCTGCTGTTTGCCGTGGTAATTGAACATTTGGCACTACGTATTAGACAGGATGGATCCTTCTTGGGGATTTCTAGGGGAAATAGAGAAGAGAAAATTGGGCTCTATGCTGACGATCTACTCCTTTTTATGGGCAAGCCCGAACGAACACTCCCGAGTGCGATTGATGTGATAGAGAAGTTTGGCACTTTCTCGGGCTTGCACATAAACTGGACGAAATCTGCTGTTATGCCTCTCTGGACACATGATTGGCCGGGAAGTCTTCATAACTTAACAGTGGTGGATCACTTTAAATACCTTGGTATAGTAATCACAAGGGACCCCCACGTGTCGGTGGCAAGAAATATAGACCCTATAGAATCTCTGTTCATTGATAAGTTTAAGACCTGGAAATCTTTGCCGCTTTCGGTAACGGGAAGATTTAACTTAGTCAAAATGATATTACTTCCAAAGGGTCTTTACCTCCTGTCACATGCATGTGCTCCAGTCTCCAAAGCCTTCTTTGACAGATTGCATTCATTAACGGCGGCCTTCGTTTGGGGTAAGGCTAGAAGGAAGCTCTCCTTGAGTGTACTACAGAGATCCAAGCTTCAAGGGGGGGCAGCCCTGCCTGACTTTTTCCTATACTATATAGCTGGTCAGCTAAAGAACATTGCGGCATGGGTGAAGCAAGGGGACCTGCCGGGGCCGGAGTACTGGCTGAAAGAGTATCTTAACTTGACTACATTGTGGCCTGTGCTGGAGTCTCCGGGCTTAGTTCCTGGGAGGCTACTTCCTGCTCATAGGTTGGCTAATTAAGTCTGGAAAGCAGCTAAACTTAACTCATACAAAGATTTGCCTGATGCAGTTCCAATCTGGGACAATCCCATGTTCCCGCACCTAGCAGACCTGGAGGGTTCGAGGGTTTGGAAAGGGTGTGGAGTCCAGTCCCTGGAGGACTTGTATGCTGGGGGTGTGTTAAGATCTCTGCAGCAATTACAGGAGAAGTTTGAGATTCCCCACATTCTATTCTTTAGGTACCTTCAATTGAGACATGCCCTAAGTGCTCAGTTTAGCGGCGCGAACCGTAACATCTCCAAGTATCCCTTGATAGGGGCGTTAAGATCTCAGGGCCCCAAGGGTATCATATCTGTGCTGTACACACATCTGTTAGGAGACCGCATGCTACTCCAACCCCTGGAGGTAGAGGTGAAGTGGAAAGCTTCCATCCCCACGCTTGATGCTGAGGAGTGGGAAGAAGCTCTGTTAGTGCCCGCCAAGGTCTCTCCATCGGTCAATAATAGACTAACTCAGCTGTTTATACTGCATAGAAGTTATTTATCCCCTCTCAGATTGTACAGAATGGGGAGATCGTCTAGCAGCAGGTGCCATAGATGTCAGGAGGAAAGAGCTGATTTCTGGCATTTGATTTGGGGCTGTGGTCATCTACAGGCCTTTTGGGAAAGAGTTGTAAATGTCCTGTCGGTATTGGTCCCTGCCCCGATAGCAGTCTGTCCTAAAATATGCATCCTAGGAGTGTTAGATGAGGAATTGTGGACGCATCATAAGTGTTTCTAGGGAAGGCCCTGTTCCTGGCTAGAAAGGTGATAGCGTTGAGATGGATGGCAGGCAGACCCCCTACAGTCACTCAGTGGAAAGCGTTAGTAAATTATGCTATCTCTATGGAGAAAGTAGTTTATGCCCATAGAAAGTGCCCGCAGAAATTTCAGAAGGTGTGGGGAGAGTGGTGCTCATCTTCTCAGACCTTGCATTCTACACACATGTACTCTGTGCAGGGAGAGCCCTGATTGCAATACTCCGCTAATTGACACTCTGTAAGGACATAATAAGTGTCTGTATAGTATGCAATGGAACACAATTTTCTGTCGATTTTGATGTGATTGTTTCTTATGTGAGATATCGTCTCTTTTGTCAGGCTCTTGAATAGTGTAATATGAGGCCTGTGACTCCCCTGCGTGGGTTGTAACGGCTTCTTGATGTCATGATTCATGCCTCTTGTTAAACTTCAATAAAACGAGTTTTAAAAAAAATAAGTACAGTATACGTTACTGGGTCAAAGGTAGACAGAGTTTCAGATGGGACCGGTTCTCAAGAACTTTCCTAGTAGTCAATAAATAATCCAAGTTTCTTTTGGTATATCTTTCTTGTGATCAGTTTCCTTTGTTAGTTTTTCTTTTGGTTTGTGAGTGATCCCTAACGCTCTGCACACGAGTGATTATTCCCCACCTTATCTAAGAATTATCCCCTTCTGGATTAGTGATTTCCAATCAGGTGGGTGTATTTGTATGCTAATAACACAATGATGTCATATTAACCCTTGATATGGTATAAAAAAATGGTAAATGATGTAATATTGTCCATCTGCCTCCAGATGGCACTGTTGTAACATCAGAATTTTAAGCGAAAACTTAGATAACATAGCTTTATTTTATTAGGTACCTTTTAACCTTTCTCAACGTAAATCAAATAGGAGGGATACTTTTTTGACACCCTGAAGTAATCTTTCCAGACTTACTGGAACCAATTTGATGGTTCCCATACCATCTTATTTATGCTCAGATAAGATATACAATGGGCCTTACACTCGCATTGTGGGTTTGTGTATCTAACTGTCCAAGCTATTGAGTAACGACGCCTGGAATAACATTATCTCTTCTGAGAAACTTCTATTAGCAGAAAACCTTAGTGTTTTCTATGCCTTCTAAGACTATATTCATTCAGTAAAATACACACGGCATAAAGTATACCTTAATATTTGGTTAGAATATATATCAATATTGCGTATTATAAATGAATTATTGATATGTTCATACTAAAAAGCTAAATATATGCACACATGAATATATGAATAGACACCACACACCAGATGTGTCTTAAGGATATCAATTATTATCTTGTCATGGCTTAGCCATGAAACAAACATTGTTCCCTTTAGACAGACATGTCTGAAGAAGCCAGTATACTCCCTATAGATAAACCCATATCTTTTAGCAATAAATTTTAAAATACAATGTCCGTTCATATTCACGATGACTCTTATATAAACTGAACTTGCCATGAACTCATCTTGGCCTCTTCAGCCACATAACAGAACTTCGGTTCAAGCTGATTTCCTCTTAAAGGCAATGACATTCATTTCGGCTATAATATCATTAGATAATACTGTACAGTCGTGGCCAAAAGTTTTGAGAATGACACAAATATTCGTTTTTACAAAGTTTGCTGCCAAACTGCTTTTAGATCTTTGTTTCAGTTGTTTCTGTGATGTAGTGAAATATAATTACACGCACTTCATACGTTTCAAAGGCTTTTATCGACCATTACATGACATTTATGCAAAGAGTGAGTATTTGCAGTGTTGGCCCTTCTTTTTCAGGACCTCTGCAATTCGACTGGGCATGCTCTCAATCAACTTCTGGGCCAATTCCTGACTGATAGCAACCCATTCTTTCATAATCACTTCTTGGAGTTTGTCAGAATTAGTGGGTTTTTGTTTGTCCACCCGCCTCTTGAGGATTGACCACAAGTTCTCAATGTGATTAAGATCTGGGGAGTTTCCAGGCCATGGACCCAAAATTTCAACGTTTTGGTCCCCGAGCCACTTAGTTATCACTTTTGCCTTATGGCACGGTGCTCCATCGTGCTGGAAAATGCATTGTTCTTCACCAAACTGTTGTTGGATTGTTGGAAGAAGTTGCTGTTGGAGGGTGTTTTGGTACCATTCTTTATTCATGGGTGTTTTTGGGCAAAATTGTGAGTGAGCCCACTCCCTTGGATGAGAAGCAACCCCACACATAAATGGTCTCAGGATGCTTTACTGTTGGCATGACACAGGACTAATGGTAGCGCTCACCTTTTCTTCTCCGGACAAGCCTTTTTCCAGATGCCCCAAACAATCGGAAAGAGGCTTCATCGGAGAATATGACTTTGCCCCAGTCCTCAGCAGTCCATTCACCAAACTTTCTGCAGAAGATCAATCTGTCCCTGATGTTTTTTTGAGAGAAGTGGCTTCTTTGCTGCCCTTCTGTCACCACCAGCTCTCTGAGAAGCTCTGACAGACGTTCTTCTGTACCTCTTGGATGATGTTCTTTGTTTTGGTTTCACTTTGTCATCCCTTTTCCTTCTCCCAGCTGTCATCTATTTACACTGATTGCCTCCCTTTATATCCCCTCCCATACTGCCTCACTTTGCGGTTTATACTACTTCCTGGATTGTGCTCACTGCTAGATGCTGCAACTGCTGGTTCCTCAGATAAGTCTTTTCCTTGGTGTTTCTGTGCTGGCTTGATTCTAGGTGACCCTGACTCCCTCCGTATTAAGTGCAGGGAGCCGGTGGTCGTGTTCCCTCACTATTATAGGGTTTTCAGGTGTCACACAGTCTAGGTACGAGGGCATGCAATTTTCTATCATAAAGATCTTTGCATGGGCAGAGCAGTCAGGGAGAGTTCTAGGGGTTTTATAGGGCTCACCCATATGTTCCTTAGTTTGGGATCAAGTCAGTCGGATGTTTATTTATAACTTCCAGTTTTCTGCAACACCATCCGTGACATTATAAACCGCCGAAACCGCCTTACGCATGGATCCTGTTTCAGCCTTGATTGACCTCATGCAGGGTCTTTCACTGGAGGTAGATCTCCGTAAAACTGTGTCTCAGTTTCAGGTGACCGGTTCTGCTTGCGTTCATGGAGTTTGTTCCGAGCCTAAGATCTCGCTTCCGGATACGTTCTCCGGGGGAAGTGAGAATTTTGTTTGTTTTAGAGAGGCTTGCGAACTCCATTTTCGCCTACTTCCATATTCCTCTGGTGATGAGGAGCAGAGGGTAGGTATCATCATCTCGCTGCTCAGGGATAACGCTCAGTCTTGGGCCTTTTTGCTGCCGGTGGGGGCACGGCCCCTCCGATCGGTGGATGAATTTTTTGTAGCCCTGGGGCAGATATATGATGACCCGGATCGTATTGCTCTGGCTGAATCTAAACTGCGTCTTTTATGCCAAGGTAAACAGTCCGCAGATATATATTGTTCAGAATTTCGGAGATTGGCAGCTGATACTGGTTTGAATGATGCTGCACTCCGAAGTCAATTTTGCCATGGTCTTTCGGAGGGATTGAAAGATGCATTTGCCTTTCATGAGAGACCTGCCTCGTTGGAGCCTGCCATGTCTCAAGCTGTTTGTATTGACAGGCGTCTTAGAGAGAGAGGAGAGATCACTCCTTCCTGTCATATTCAGTCCAAGGACAGTGGGGCGGTCTCATTCAGTGTGCAGGGGCCTCAGTCTCTCTCAATCCCCTCTGAGCAGGAGGCCATGCAGCTGGGTTTGCTTGCCTCTGATAGTAGAGGATTCATCTCTCAGAGGAGGGTTTGTTTCTGTTGTGGAGGTATAAATCATTTGGCAAATGTTTGCCCCTCTAGGAGATTCAGGGAGTTTTCTGAGGGTAATAAAGAAACAAAAAGAAAAAAACCCTCTAAAAACTTTCCATCTGTTACTATTGGCAAGGTTGATGTGGAAATTGAAGGTTTGCCGTTTGCTTGTAGTTCCCGTTTTGTCCTACCTGCCAGGGTGGCGCTATATAGCAAGAACATTGTTTGTGAGATTTTTGTAGATAGTGGAGCAGCTGCCCATCTCATTGATAATTCATTTACTATAACACATGGTTTCCAGGTATGCACTTTGGGAAAGGATATACCTGTTTTTGCTATCGATTCCGCTCCACTTTCTCAAAAATCGTTAAAGGGCATAGTTCACAATATCCGTTTGACTGTGGGTGATGCTCATGTTGAGGATATGTCAGGTTTCGTCCTAAGCGGATTACCTACTCCTCTAGTGTTGGGGCTACCCTGGCTCACTAAACATAACCCCACCATTGATTGGCAAGCAAGGCAAATAAATGGTTGGAGTGACTTTTGCAGAGAGAATTGCCTCACGGCGTCTCTTTCAGAGGTTTCTACCAAGACTGTACCATCTTTTCTCTCAGAATTTTCGGATGTGTTTTCCGAGAGTGGTGTGCAGGAGTTGCCCCCTCACCGGGAGTACGATTGCCCTATTAATCTCATCCCAGGCGCCAAGCTGCCAAAATCACGTTTATACAATCTCTCCCAAACTGAAAGGGTCGCTATGCGTACTTGTATCTCTGAGAGCCTGAGAAAGGGACACATACGACCCTCGAAGTCACCTGTTGCCGCAGTTTTTTTTTTGTTAAGAAAAAGATGGTTCTTTAAGACCATGTCTGGATTTCAGGGAGCTGAACTGTATTACAATTCGTGACCCTTATCCGCTTCCTCTGATCCCGGACCTGTTTAACCAGATTGGTGGGGCTAAAGTTTTTTCTAAGTTGGATTTAAGAGGGGAATACAACCTAGTCAGGGTCAGGGAAGGGGATGAATGGAAGACGGCCTTCAAGACCCCTGAGGGCCATTTCAAGAATTTGGTTATGCCCTTTGGTTTGATGAATGCTCCAGCCATCTTCCAACATTTTGTGAACAGCATTTTTTATCATTTAATGGGGAAATTTGTACTGGTGTATCTAGATGACATTTAGATTTTTTCTCCTGATTTCAAAACTCATAGGGACCACCTACGTCAGGTCTTGCTCATTCTGCGGGTGAATAAATTGTACGCTAAACTGGAAAAATGTGTGTTTGCGCATGGAACCTGAGAAGGTCCGCACTGTGCTTGATTGGGAGCTTCCTGAGAATCAGAAGGCGCTGATGCGGTTTTTGGGTTTTGCCAATTATTACAGGAAGTTCATTTTGAATTATTCCTCTGTTGTTAAGCCACTCACTGATATGACTAAAAAGGGGGTAGATTTTTCCTCCTGGTCGGTAGATGCGCTTAAAGCCTTTTCTAGTATCAAAGAGAGTTTTGCTTCCGCTCCCATCTTGGTACAAAATGATGTCTCTCTGCCTTTCATTGTTGAGGTGGACGCTTCTGAGGTGTGTGTGGGTGCGGTCTTGTCTCAGGGTCCCTCTCCTGCCAAAAGGCGACCGTGTGCCTTTTTCTCAAGGAAACTCTCCTCCGCAGAGAGAAATTACGATGTGGGAGATAGGGAGTTGTTGGCCATCAAATTAGCTTTTGAGGAATGGTGCCATAGGCTAGAGGGAGACAGACACCCTATTACCGTGTTTACCAACCATAAGAATCTGGCCTACTTGGAATCAGCCAAGCGTCTGAACCAGAGACAGGCCAGATGGTCTTTATTCTTTTCTAGGTTTAATTTTGTTGTCACGTTCCGCCCTGGGGTTAAAAATGTGAAGGCTGATGCCCTGTCATGTTGTTTTCCGGGAGGGTGGAACTTTGAAGACCCAGTCCCATTTTGGCTGAAGGGGTGGTCGTCTCTGCTCTTTATCCTGATTTGGAGGCAGAGGTTCAGGCAGCCCAGGCAGAGGCTCCTGATCTTTGTCCTCCTGGGAGGTTGTTTGTGCCTCTCGCTTTACGACACAAGGTTTTTAAGGAGCACCACGATACTGTTCTTGCTGGGCACCCGGGGAGTAGAGCCACAGTGGATCTCATTGCTCAGAGATTCTGGTGGACGGCTCTTCGTAAGACGGTTGAGGGTTTTGTGGCAGCCTGCGAGACCTCCGCTCATGCCAAGGTCCCTCATTCACGGCCATCGGGTTCTCTCCTCCCGTTACCCATTCCTTCCCGTCCTTGGACGCATCTGTCCATGGACTTCATTACGGACCTGCCTCGTTCCTCGGGGAAGACTGTGATTCTGGTAGTAGTGGACCGTTTTAGCAAAATGGCGCATTTCATTCCCTTTCCTGGGTTACCCAATGCTAAAACGCTGGCGCAAGCATTTGTTGATCACATTGTCAAATTGCATGGCATTCCTTCAGACATAGTTTCTGATAGGGGCATGCAGTTTGTTTCCAGATTCTGGAAGGCTTTCTGTTCTCGCTTGGGGGTTCGGTTGTCGTTCTCTTCTGCTTTTCACCCGCAGTCAAATGGCCAGACTGAACGCGTCAATCAGAATCTGGAGACATATCTGCGCTGTTTTGTGGCAGAAAATCAGGAGGATTGGTGTTCTTTTTTGTCCCTTGCTGAGTTTGCTTTAAATAACCGTCGCCAGGAGTCCTCTGATAAGTCACAATTTTTTGGTGCATATGGGTTTCATCCGCAGTTTGGGACAGTCTGGAGAGGGGTCTTCTGGTTTACCTGATGAGGAGAGATTTTCCTCGTCTTTGTCATTTATTTGGCAAAAGATTCAGGGTAATCTGAAGAGGATGAGTGAGAGATATAAGCGTGTGGCGGATAAGAGACGTGTGCCTGGTCCGGACCTGAATGTGGGTGATCTGGTGTGGTTGTCTACAAAGAATATCAAACTGAAGGTTCCCTCCTGGAAGTTGGGTCCTAAGTTTATTGGGCCTTTCAAGATCTTGTCCGTCATCAATCCCGTTGCCTTCCGTCTTGATCTTCCTCAGACTTGGAAGATCCATAATGTTTTTCACAGGTCCCTATTAAAACGTTATGTCCAACCCACTGTACCCTCCTCTTTGCCTCCTCCTCCGATTGTTGTTGATGGTAATCTTGAATTTCAGGTCTCTAGGATTGTGGATTCTCGCATTATCCGCGGTTCTCACCAGTATCTCGTTCATTCGGAGGGTTATGGTCCTGAGGAGAGGATGTGGGTCCCAGTGTCGGACATTAAGGCCACTCGTCTTATCAGGGCTCTCCATAGGTCCCATTCTGAGAAGGTGGGCTCTGAGTGTCCGGAGTCCACTCGTAGAGGGAGGGGTACTGTCACCGCCAGCTCTCTGAGAAGCTCTGGCAGACGTTCTTCTGTACCTCTTGCATGATGTTCTTTGTTTTGGTTTCACTTTGTCATCCCTTTTCCTTCTCCCAGCTGTCATCTATTTACACTGATTGCCTCCCTTTATATCCCCTCCCATACTGCCTCACTTTGCGGTTTATACTACTTCCTGGATTGTGCTCACTGCTAGATGCTGCAACTGCTGGTTCCTCAGATAAGTCTTTTCCTTTGTTTGTGTTTCCGTCCTGGCTTGATTCTAGGTGACCCTGACTCCCTCCGTATTAAGTGCAGGGAGCCGGTGGTCATGTCCCCTCACTATTATAGGGTTTTCAGGTGTCACACAGTCTAGGTACGAGGGCATGCAATTTTCTATCATAAAGATCTTTGCATGGGCAGAGCAATCAGGGAGAGCTCTAGGGGTTTTATAGGGCTCACCCATATGTTCCTTAGTTTGGGATCAAGTCAGTCGGATTTTTATTTATAACTTCCAGTTTTCTGCAACACCATCCGTGACACCTTCTTGACACCAGGCCATCTTCCAAAAGTCTTCCTCACTGTGCGTGCAGATGCGCTCACACCTGCCTGCTGCCATTCTTGAGCAAGCTTTGCACTGGTGGCACTCCGATCCCGCAGCTGAATCCTCTTTAGGAGACGATCCTGGCGCTTGCTGGACTTTCTTGGACGCCCTGAAGCCTTCTTAACAAGAATTGAACCTCTTTCCTTGAAGTTCTTGATGATCCTATAAATTGTTGATTGAGGTGCAATCTTAGTAGCCACAATATCCTTGCCTGTGAAGCCATTTTTATGCAACGCAATGATGGCTGCACGCATTTCTTTGCAGGTCACCATGGTTAACAATGGAAGAACAATGATTTCAAGCATCACCCTCCTTTTAACATGTCAAGTCTGCCATTTTAACCCAATCAGCCTGACATAATGATCTCCAGCCTTGTGCTCGTCAACATTCTCACCTGAGTTAAAAAGACGATTACTGAAATGATCTCAGCAGGTCCTTTAATGACAGCAATGAAATGCAGTGGAAAGTTTTTTTTGGGATTAAGTTAATTTTCATGGCAAAGAAGGACTATGCAATTCATCTGATCACTCTTCATAACATTCTGGAGTATATGCAAATTGCTATTATAAAAACTTAAGCAGCAACTTTTCCAATTTCCAATATTTATGTAATTCTCAAAACTTTTGGCCACGACTGTACACTCATGAAAATGCACAACAGGATACAAGTCAGCAGAGTCTCGGTGAGAAAGGGTGACAGACATTCTGATGGGATCAGTGGGGGAAACAGTGGTGAAAGGACCATTGAAAAAAAAAACTGCTGTAGCTGCTACAGTGTATGTACAAAACATATACATGCAACAAGTGTCGTAATGTGGCTTGCCAGTGCCTGTGGCAAGTCAAGTGCCCCTAACTTGTGGACATGCCCTTTTTTTTAATCGAAATATGCCCAACAGTATACCAAGACCAACCGTTATACCATTACCACTAATAACACTATATAAAGGCCAAATAATATTGTTATACCATAAGCACATAAGGTTAGAATATTACCACCATACTGATACTGAATAAAAACACTATACCAAAACCAACATTAACTTTTTTTAAGAGACAAAGTGTACTGCTAGGATCATGAACATATATTACCACCACATAGTGACTGAATATTACATTATACTGATTTTGCATATAATACACTATATACTGAAACTGAAGTAATTTTCTTTTCTTCTCTATCCAGCCTAAACCACCATGACAAATAAGTTATGTGCCAGTTCTTTGTATTGACCACACATATACAGTACAGACCAAAAGTTTGGACACACCTTCTCATTCAAAGAGTTTTCTTTATTTTCATGACTATGAAAATTGTAGATTCACACTGAAGGCATCAAAACTATGAATTAACACATGTGGAATTATATACACAACAAACAAGTGTGAAACAACTGAAAATATGTCATATTCTAGGTTCTTCAAAGTAGCCACCTTTTGCTTTGATTACTGCTTTGCACACTCTTGGCATTCTCTTGATGAGCTTCAAGAGGTAGTCCCCTGAAATGGTTTTCACTTCACAGGTGTGCCCTGTCAGGTTTAATAAGTGGGATTTCTTGCCTTATAAATGGGGTTGGGACCATCAGTTGCATTGAGGAGAAGTCAGGTGGATACACAGCTGATAGTCCTACTGAATAGACTGTTAGAATTTGTATTATGGCAAGAAAAAAGCAGCTAAGTAAAGAAAAACGAGTGGCCATCATTACTTTAAGAAATGGTCAGTCAGTCAGTCGAAAAATTGGGAAAACTTTGAAAGTAAGGGCTATTTGACCATGAAGGAGAGTGATGGGGTGCTGCGCCAGATGACCTGGCCTCCACAGTCACCGGACCTGAACCCAATCGAGATGGTTTGGGGTGAGCTGGACCGCAGAGTGAAGGCAAAAGTGCTAAGCATCTCTGGGAACTCCTTCAAGACTGTTGGAAGACCATTTCAGGGGACTACCTCTTGAAGCTCATCAAGAGAATGCCAAGAGTGTGCAAAGCAGTAATCAAAGCAAAAGGTGGCTACTTTGAAGAACCTAGAATATGACATATTTTCAGTTGTTTCACACTTGTTTGTTATGTATATAATTCCACATGTGTTAATTCATAGTTTTGATGCCTTCATAGTCATGAAAATAAAGAAAACTCTTTGAATGAGAAGGTGTGTCCAAACTTTTGGCCTGTACTGTATATGCACATGTAACTAAGAACACTTCTAAACTGAACAAGCCTGATTTTTCAGTGGGGAGGTAGCTCATTTGTCCATGGCTTTGGTGGCTGTTACTTTACTTTGTATGTTTTCTTTTGTGTGTGTGTGTGTGTGTGTGTATGTGTATATGTGTATATGTATGTGTATATATATATATATATATATATATATATATATATATACACTCACCTAAAGAATTATTAGGAACACCTGTTCTATTTCTCATTAATGCAATTATCTAGTCAACCAATCACATGGCAGTGCTTCAATGCATTTAGGGGGGTGCTCCTGGTCAAGACAATCTCCTGAACTCCAAACTGAATGTCAGAATGGGAAAGAAAGGTGATTTAAGCAATTTTGAGCGTGGCATGGTTGTTGGTGCCAGACGGGCCGGTCTGAGTATTTCACAATCTGCTCAGTTACTGGGATTTTCACGCACAACCATTTCTAGGGTTTACAAAGAATGGTGTGAAAAGGGAAAAACATCCAGTATGCGGCAGTCCTGTGGGCAAAAATGCCTTGTGGATGCTAGAGGTCAGAGGAGAATGGGCCGACTGATTCAAGCTGATAGAAGAGCAACGTTGACTGAAATAACCACTTGTTACAACCGAGGTATGCAGCAAAGCATTTGTGAAGCCACAACATGCACAACCTTGAGGCGGATGGGCTACAACAGCAGAAGACCCCACCGGGTACCACTCATCTCCACTACAAATAGGAAAAAGAGGCTACAATTTACACGAGCTCACAAAAATTGGACTGTTGAAGACTGGAAAAATGTTGCCTGGTCTGATGAGTCTCAATTTCTGTTGAGACATTCAAATGGTAGCGTCCGAATTTGGCGTAATCAGAATGAGAACATGTATCCATCCTCTGATGGCTACTTCCAGCAGGATAATGCACCTTGTCACAAAGCTCAAATCATTTCAAATTGGTTTCTTGAACATGACAATGAGTTCACTGTACTAAAATGGCCCCCACAGTCACCAGATCTCAACCCAATAGAGCATCTTTGGGATGTGGTGGAACGGGAGCTTCGTGCCCTGGATGTGCATCCCTCAAATCTCCATCAACTGCAAGATGCTATCCTATCAATATGAGCCAACATTTCTAAAGAATGCTATCAGCACCTTGTGGAATCAATGCCACTTAGATTTAAGGCAGTTCTGAAGGCAAAAGGGGGTCCAACACCGTATTAGTATGCTGTTCCTAATAATTCTTTAGGTGAGTGTGTGTGTGTGTGTGTGTGTGTGTATGTGTATATATATATATATATATATATATAATCTTTTATCATAGTAACATACACTGAACAAAAATATAAACGCAACACTTTCAGTTTTGCTCCCATTTTGCATGAGCTGAACTCAAAGATCTGAAACATTTTCTGCATACACAAAAGACCCATTACTCTCAAATATTGTTCACAAATCTGTCTAAATCTGTGTTAGTGAGCACTTCTCCTTTGCCGAGATAATCCATCCCACCTCACAGGTGTGGCATATTAAGGTTCTGATTAAACAGAATGAATATTACACATCAGGCAATCAGAATAACTCCCTGGATCAACAACCCATCTAGTAACTATAACATGTTATATTATTACACTCCAGAAATACATCCAGACCCCTCTTGTACTTTAGTGAATTCACCATCACCACCTCCATAGTCTCACTGCTCTTACCATAAAGAATCCTCTTCTATGTTTGTGTACAAACTTTCTTTGTGTGCTGCCAAACCTGAAGATTGTGGAAAATGGCCCGTTACTTCTGGCCACGTGCTTCAGACACTATTCTGATGCTGCCACCAACCTGATGCCACACACCTGCTGACTCTGCTGCCATCTTCTTCTGCTGCTGCCACCATCTATTACTGTTACTGACACTGCTGTTGCCCCCAACCTCCCTACTGTGACTGGGCCACTATGTTGACTCTGCATAGTTTTGTCACCCTCACAACCCTGTGATTGGGCCACTATGTCGATTCATCTCGCTGTTGCCACTCTCACCACTCTGTGACGGGGCGCTAGTTTCCCTGTTTGACCTTGTTTACATCAAAGTTTATTTTACACTTCTTTTGACCTGTCAGAAGAACTGAAAAATGAAAAACACAGCGGATTCTGTCTTTGAACCATCCATAAGGCCTCTATCACACGGTCAGTATTTTGCATCAGGATTTGATCATGATTTGGAAGCCAAAAGCAGTAGTAGGTCCAAAACTTGGAAAACATGCAAATATTCCCGTTACGTGTCATCTCTGTTTTGGACCCTCTCCTGTTTTTGCATTACCAATGCTGATCAAGAAGGCGGATGCTCAAAAGACAGGTTGTTCTTTTGACGGATCAGAAGTGAAAAATAAACAGTGACATCAACACAAACTTACTGCTGACACCCTCCCCACTCTACATTTTCTCCTGAGGAAGAGGAACCTATGTCCCCGAAATGCGTTGAGCCATACATTTTTTGCTGAATAAAGTGATTGACCTGAAGCCTTCCTGTGGTGCTGCCGTCTGTCACTATCACTCTACATACCGTCCTGGCCGGGGGGGTTTCTTAGGTCTCAGGTGTCATGTGATTATCCTAATGACCACCCCTTCCCCCCCAGTGAAGTGAGTGCATGATTAACTTTTATATTACCTTTATATTATTTTATATTCTATTTATTACCAATTTTTATAAAATCTCAGGTATATCATAAGGTCCATTTAATATTATTTTCAACATCCTCTTGCTAGCGCTATCGGGTGTTATAACATATTAACATAGTCACTATTCATCCTTGTTCAATTGTACTATTACCAATCTACAATAATTGTATTTATCAACGGAGTGGCGCTCACTATTTTTCATCGGTTTTCTTTTACTCTTTATATACAGTACAGACCAAAAGTTTGGACACACCTTCTCATTCAAAGAGTTTTCTTTATTTTCATGACTATGAAGGCATCAAAACTATGAATTAACACGTGGAATTATATACATAACAAACAAGTGTGAAACAACTGAAAATATGTCATATTCTAGGTTCTTCAAAGTAGCCACCTTTTGCTTTGATTACTGCTTTGCACACTCTTGGCATTCTCTTGATGAGCTTCAAGAGGTAGTCCCCTGAAATGGTCTTCCAACAGTCTTGAAAGAGTTCCCAGAGATGCTTAGCACTTGTTGGCCCTTTTGCCTTCACTCTGCGGTCCAGCTCACCCCAAACCATCTCGATTAGGTTCAGGTCCGGTGACTGTGGAGGCCAGGTCATCTGGCGCAGCACCCCATCACTCTCCTTCATGGTCAAATAGCCCTTACTTTCAAAGTTTTCCCAATTTTTCGGCTGACTGACTGACCTTCATTTCTTAAAATAATGATGGTCACTCGTTTTTCTTTACTTAGCTGCTTTTTTCTTGCCATAATACCAATTCTAACAGTCTATTCAGTAGGACTATCAGCTGTGTATCCACCTGACTTCTCCTCAACGCAACTGATGGTCCCAACCCCATTTATAAGGCAAGAAATCCCACTTATTAAACCTGACAGGGCACACCTGTGAAGTGAAAACCATTTCAGGGGACTACCTCTTGAAGCTCATCAAGAGAATGCCAAGAGTGTGCAAAGCAAAAGGTGGCTACTTTGAAGAACCTAGAATATGACATATTTTCATTTGTTTCACACTTGTTTGTTATGTATATAATTCCACATGTGTTAATTCATAGTTTTGATGCCTTCAGTGTGAATCTACAATTTTCATAGTCATGAAAATAAAGAAAACTCTTTGAAAGAGAAGGTGTGTCCAAACTTTTGGTCTGTACTGTATATATTTTTTTGTGTTTTTTTCTATTCCTTTCCAGCAATGGGTGACGTTTCATTGTGAAAATTTCGCATTGTCATCACCCTCTGCTTCTGCACTCTTGACATTGCCATTTGAGAGTGTTCTGGGTCTCTCAGAACACTATATATAGAGCTGCCTTCCATAACCCTACTGTCTTCTACCTCTTTAATACCTAGTCCACACCCCTGTCGGCGCACAGCTTTATTTCATACTGTGGTGGGATTTGACGATCCCTCTAGGTTTGAAGTAACTTCCTTTTTTTTTTCTCTTTTTATTGCTATTATCCCCTTCCCACTCTGTCATAGGGCCACTACTTGTATGAGTGGCTAAAAGAATTGATCTATCAATCTATGTGGAAGCAACTAGCAGTGTAAAATTAGACTGCACTTTCCCACTATATTAGAATCTTGGGCCACTACACTACAGTGACCTGTAAGGCTGAGTTCACACTTCAGTTATTTGGTCAGTTAATTCCAGCAATTACTGTAAGGGGAGCCGATCCTAATCTCAAAATAAGGTATCATGAAAATATCGCCACCTGTTCTGTGTTTTTGACCTGTAACTGACCAAATAAGTGAAGTGTGTACTGAGCCTACGAGTGACGCCTATGACCTGCCTGTCATACTGATGCACAGTAACTGTTTCACTACCAGAAAGGACTAGCTATGCATGTTGCTACAATGCACAATGATATTCGCCGAGATACACTCTCCCTGCATGCCTGGATATAGCTGACTTAACGTGCTTCGTGACGAATTAATTCAGAATGAAGCAAATTCTTTTCGAAAAATTTGGCTAAGCATCCAAATTGTATTTTTTAAAACTTCGCTCATCTTTACCTATCATGTTTGATAATACAGTTGCAAGAAAAAGTATGTGAACCCTTTGGAATGATAATAACTTCAACCAACGTTTCCTGTACTTGCAGATTAGATGTGCACAACGGTCAAGAGTAATTCTTGACCATTCCTCTTTACAGAACTGTTTCAGTTCAGCAATATTCTTGGGATGTCTGGTGTGAATAGCTTTCTTGAGGTCATGCCACAGTATCTCAATCGGGTTGAGGTCAGGACTCTGACTAGGCCACTCCAGAAGGCGTATTTTCTTCTGTTTAAGCCATTCTGTTGTTGATTTACTTCTATGCTTTGGGTCGTTGTCCTATTGCAACACCCATCTTCTGTTGAGCTTCAGCTGGTGGACAGATGGCCTTAAGTCCTCCTGCAAAATGTCTTGATAAACTTGGGAATTCATTTTTCCTTCGATGATAGCTGTCATGCCCTGCTCTGACTATGTGCGGAGGTCGGCCAGAATAGCAGCACATGTTTAGTTTTGTTTTGTTTTGTAGTCGTGCTGGACCCGCCTCCCATCAGGTGCAATGGGTGGGGTCATTGGTTTAAATATCACTCTAGTCCAGTGTTCTGAGCAGGTTATAGAAATCAGTCTGGCCTTGGAAGCAAGGAAGGAAGGTTGTCTGTTCCAGCTCAGAAAAGATAAGTGTGGTTTCAGTTTTTGTTGATTGCTGTCTAGGTTGTGTTTGTGTCATCTTTCCCATCCAGGTTCTGTGCGAGCAGGATGCTCCTTTTCCCCTTTTCACCATCTCAGGGAATCTAGGGTGTTTTAGCCCAGGCACGAGGACACATCATTCCTACCTTCTAGGTCTGAATGTGGGCTGAGCAGTGCAGGGAAAGAGGTCAGGGTTTAGCTAGGAGGTGACCCTTCCCCTGCTTCTCGCCTAGAGCCTGGTTGTTGGTTTATCTGTGTGTCTGAGTTCCCCGTCCGCTGTGACAATAGCAATCCGTCCAGGCCCTGACCCAGCAAAGCAGCACCAAACCATGATGCCCCCACCACCATACTTCACAGTTGGGATGAGGTTTTGATGTTGGTGTGATGTGCCTCTTTTTCTCCACACAGTGTTGTGTGTTTCTTCCAAACAACTCAACTTTGGTTTCATCTGTCCACGGAATATTTTGCCAGTACTGCTGTGGAACATCCAGGTGCTCTTGTGCAAACTGTAAACGTGCAGCAATGTTTTTTTGGATAGCAGTGGCTTCCTCTGTGGCATCCACCCATGAAATCCATTCTTGTTTAGTGTTTTACATATCGTAGATTCGCTAACAGGGATGTTAGCATATGCCAGAAACTTTTGTAAGTCTTTAGCTGACACTCTAGGATTCTTCTTCACCTCATTGAGCAGTCTGCATTGTGCTCTTGCAGTCATCTTTACAGGACGGCCACTCCTAGGGAGAGTAGCAGCAGTGCTGAACTTTCTCCATTTATAAACAATTTGTCTTACCATTGACTGATGAACAGCAAGGCTTTTGGAGATACTTTTATAACCCTTTCCAGTTTTATGCAAGTCATCAATTCTTAATCGTAGGTCTTCTGAGAGCTCTTTTGTGCGAGGCATCATTCACATCAGGCAATGCTTCTTGTGAAAAGCAAACCCAGAACTGGTGTTTGTTTTTTATAGCACAGCTGTAACCAACACCTCCAATCTCATCTCATTGATTGGACTCCAGTTGGCTGACACCTCACTCCAATTAGCTCTTGGAGATGTCATTAGTCTAGGGGTTCACATACTTTTTCCACCGGCACAGTGAATGTTTACATGGAGTGTTCAATAAAAACATGGTAACATTTAATTCTTTGTGTGTTATTAGTTTAAGCAGACTGTGATTGTCTATTGTTGTGACTTAGATGAAGATAAGATCACATTTTATGACTAATTTGTGCAGAAATCCATATCATTCCAAAGGGTTCACATACTTTTTCTTGCAACTGTATCTAATAAGCTTCTATACCTAAGGGCTCATGTACACAACCACAATGAGCCTTAGAAACACGGTTCATTTACTGCACCTGTTTGAACTTGTTACCTGTATAAAAAAACACCTGTCCACACACTCAATCAATCACACTCCAACCTCTCCACCATGGCCACGAACAAAGAGTTGTCTAAGGACACCAGGGACAAAATTGTAGACCTGCACAAGGCTGGGATGGGCTACAGGACAATAGGCAAACAGCTTGATGAGCAGGCAACAACTGTTGGCACAATTATTAGAAAATGGAAGACACACAAGATGGCTGTCGATAGTCAATCCTCGGTCTGGGGCTCCATGCAAGGTCTCGCCTGGTGGGGTAAGGATGATTCGTGACACTTTTGCTGCGCATGATGGTTGCCGGTGGCAATGTGTTTGTTGTGCATGCGTGTGCACTTCCCCTTTAAGGCTTTCTTCCATCCCTTTCTGGTATGAACGAGGTTAAGAGGTGTGTAAGGTGGAGCTGGGTGTAGCCTCATGGCTCATGTTCTGGAGTTGTGAGCCTGAGGTCAGATTGTCTTCAGTGTCTTGAGGATTTGGTGCTATTCCATCTGCCCAGTCCTTAGGGCCACCTTATGGGACATGGATGTCACCTGATGTCTTCTGATGTCACCCCTTTGTGTCTGTTACCCTAACTCACTGGTAGTTTGTTTGGTGTGGGTTTATGTTTTGGGTTTGTTGTCTGGTTTGGTGTTTCATGTCTGGCCTGTTTGGTGTTTCAGGTCAGCATGGATACCAGACATATCCTTTGTATGTCCTTACCTTCGGAAGAGGGTCCCTGGCGTTCCCTGAAGGAGGAACTACAAGCAGCTCGGCCTGGTGCCGCCATGGTTCATGCCTTATGGTGGTCCAGGTTGTTTCTACAGTATTGTGCCTTTGGGCCTGTACGCATTTCCAGGATCCAGTGGTAGCGGCATGGATGGCTTGAGTTCCTGTTGCAGCTGTGTAAGTTAGCTGTCCATGTTGGTCCTGTTGGCAGTGGTGTTTTCTGCCTCTGGACACTTACCCGTCGTGTCTTCCACTGCTGGCTGCTTTCTTCCCCTTTGTTGCTAGACCTGTTGGAGACTCCGGTTCCTCCGTGTAGTGGAGGAATCTGTTGTCTCAACCTTCTGACACGATATTGCAGGGACCTTTAGGGTCAGTAGGGCCCAGTTTCGAGAGTATGAGCCCCCCTACCATCGAGGGTGGCTCATACAGTCAGGAGGTCAGGGATAGGATTTAGGATGCTTAGTTGGTGTCACGGGAAGCACGGGGAAGGAAAGACAACCTAAGGGAACCACAACTAAACAACAGACTAGGCCCCAAATCTAGGGAGTAAAGAGGTCACTGCCTAGCATTCCCGGATACTCACCCTAAGCTACTAACAACATGTGAAAATCTCAATGGTAGAAATGCACAGGAACCTGAGACTGCTGAAACACTGCACCAATCCCTCAGCTTAGGGAACAGGGAAAGAGGCAACCGACTCCTTCCAAACTGAAGGAGCCAGTGTCTCCCTAAAGGCCTAGTCAGGACAGACACACCAAGAAAAGGGAAAGGACTTAGCTTGAGATGTAACTGGAACAGGAGAACCACCACACAAGCAGATCACTCTACAGAAGAGCTATCAGCTGCAAGGAAGCAAGTGAGAGGCGGAACATATAAAGAGCCACCTGACTGATAATGAGCAGCATGTGCGAAGGGGTGGAAACCTCTCAGCAACAATGAAAACAAGAGAGATCTGTCAGATAGACTCCTGAGTCTTCCGTCTATTTGAACTTCTAAGATCTCTCCCAGGGTCGGCGGTGACAGTTGGTTACCAGCTCCCTTTTACTTGTTTCCAGGCTTAACTGCTATCCTATAATCCCCACATTGTACGGTGGGTGGTTTCCCCCACTCTCCACCTGAAGAGAGCTGAGACCACAGTTTCAAAGATTACCACTAGTAACACACTACGCCGTCATGGATTAAAATTGTGCAGGACACGCAAAGCCCCCCTGCACACACTAGCACATGTCCAGGCCCATTTGAAGTTTGCCCTGCTCACACCAGCACATGTCCAGGCCCGTTTGAAGCTCGTCAATGACCATCTGGATGATCCAGAGGAGGCATGGGAGAAGGTTATGTGGTCAGATGAGACCAAAATAGAACTTTTTGATATCGACTCCACTCGCTGTGTTTGAAGGAAGAATGATGAGTACAACCACAAAAACACCGTTCCAACCGTGAAGCATGGAGGTGGAAACATCATACTTTGGGGGTTCTTTTCTGCAAAGGGGAGAGGACAACTGCACTTTATTGAAGGGAGGATGGATGGGGCCATGTATCACAACATTTTGGCCAACATTTTTATCTTCCAGCATGACAATGACCCGAAACACACAGCCATGGCAACAAAGGAGGGCTCCATAAGAAGTATTTCAAGGTCCTGGAGTGGCCTAACCAGTCTCCAGACCTAAACCCAATCAAAAATCTTTGCAGGGAGCTAAAACTCAGTGTATCCCGAAGAAAGCCCTGAAATCTGAAAGATCTGTAGAAGATCTCTATGGAGCAGTGGGCCAAAATCCCTGCTGCAGTGTGCAAGAACTTTGTCAAGAACTAAGGAAATGTCTGACCTCTGCAATTGCAGGTTTCTGTGCCAAATATTAAGTTCTGTTTTTCTATTGTATCAAATAATTATTTCATGCAATAAAATGCAAATTAATAATTTAAGAAGTCATACAATGTGATTTTCTGGATTTTTTAATATTTTTTTTAATTCTGTCTCTCACAGTTAAAGTGTACCTACGATAAAAATTACAGACATCTCCATTCTTTGTAGGCGGGAAAACTTGCAAAATGCCACAATGTGGGCTATTGTCCATCCTTGTCCTTTTCAAATTTGGGAGGTATGTAGGTAGATAGATATATATGAGATAGACCAGGGTAACAACACTCAAGCTGTTATGAAACTACAACTCCCAACATGCATACTTGCTCTGCTCTTCTCTGGACTCCCATTGAAATGAATGGAGCATGCTAGGAATTGTAGTTTCACAGCTGGAGTGTCGAAGGTTGCTGATCCCTTGGATAGATTATTAAATAGATATGAGACAGATATAGATGTGTATATATATAAAGATGTGTGTGTGTGTGTGTGTATGTATGTATGTATATATATATATATATATATATATATATATATATATACTTTACAAATGACGAGGCAGCACTTCCAGCTTTAAGGTGACAGGGTGAAGACCCCAAAAAACTTTAATCCCGGCAACGTTTCGGCCTGCTCAATGAGGCCTTTATCAGCTTGATAAAGGCCTCATTGAGCAGGCCGAAACGTTGCCGGGATTAAAGTTTTTTGGGGTCTTCACCCTGTCACCTTAAAGCTGGAAGTGCTGCCTCGTCATTTGTAAAGTATATATCTTGGAGGAGGGGCCGGCCTCTGTGAGGAATTGCACCCAGTGCACAACATCTGACTGTGCTGCTGCAGTATTTGGGATTTTTTATATATATATATATATATATATATACAGTACAGACCAAAAGTTTGGACACACCTCATTCAAACTGTTTTCTTTGTTTTCATGACTATGAAAGCATCAAAACTTTGAATTAACACATGTGGAATTATATACATAATAAACAAGTGTGTGTCACGGCTGTATGTGAGCAACAAGAGCATACACAGTGAATTAGCTACTGACCGGACCCAAACTAGGGAAGATAAAGGGTGACCCCTGTCAGACCCTAAAAGCTCTCCCTATGCTGCTAAGCACATGTCCAGATCCAGATGGTGGATCGAGACATGCCCGCGTACCTAAGGCTGATGACCACTGTAACCCCTACAATAGTGGAAGGGGCACGGCCACCGGTGCCCTGCTCAGAATATGGACGGAACCGGGGTCGCCTTGGATCCAGTCAGCAAACAAACAGAAACATACAATGTCTGCACACTTAACTGAAGGAGCTGCAGCAGCAGTGAAAACAGATACAAAGTCAGCAGACAATATCCAAAGTACTTGCTTCAGCAGAACTCAGGTCCATTGAAAGATATCACACCAGTGAAGATACTGAAGTGAGAGATACAGCTCAAATAAAAAATATAATCCATACCCTACAAAGGAGGAGGGGTGATTTAAAGGCAGAGAAATCAAACACAGGAGGGACAGCTGGGAGGAAGGAAACTGAAAGTAAAGACCTCAACACAGGGGCGGAGAAACAGAGCAGAGAGAACTCCTCCAAGCTCTAGTAGTGACATCATCACAGGGGTGGAGAAACAGAGCTGTGAGAACGTCTCAAAGCTCTGGTAGTGACAGTACCCCCCCCCCTCTACGGGTGGACTCCGGACACCCAGGACCCACCTTCTCAGGATGAGCCCTATGAAATGCCCTGATGAGGCGAGTGGCTTTAATGTCCGACACCGGGACCCACATCCTCTCCTCAGGACCATAACCCTTCCAATGAACGAGGTACTGAAGAGAACCGCGGACAATGCGAGAGTCCACAATTCTGGAAACCTCAAACTCCAGATTGCCATCAACCAAAATCGGAGGAGGAGGCAAAGAGGAGGGTACCGTGGGCTGGACATATGGTTTTAAGAGAGATCTGTGAAATACGTTACGTATCTTCCAAACCCGTGGAAGATCAAGACGGAAGGCAACAGGATTGACGACTGACAAGATTTTATAAGGCCCAATAAACTTGGGACCCAATTTCCAGGAGGGAACCTTCAGTTTAATATTTCTCGTAGACAACCACACCAGATCACTCACATTCAGTTCCTGACCAGGCACACGTCTCTTATCAGCCACACGCTTATATTTCTCACTCATCTTTCTAAGATTACTCTGAATCTTTTGCCAAATGGTAGACAAAGACGAGGAAAATCTCTCCTCCTCAGGCAAACCAGAAGGAGCCCCTCCCGAGAATGCACCATATGCACCAAAGAATGGTGACTTATCAGAAGATTCCTGACGACGGTTGTTCAGAGCAAACTCAGCAAGAGGGAGAAACGAACACCTATCCTCCTGGTTCTCTGCCACAAAACAGCGCAAATTTGTCTCCAGATTCTGATTGACGCGTTCAGTCTGACCATTCGACTGCGGGTGAAAAGCAGAAGAGAAGGACAGCTGAACCCCCAGGCGAGAACAGAAAGCCTTCCAGAATCTGGACACAAACTGCGTGCCTCTATCGGAAACAATATCAGAGGGAATGCCATGCAATTTAACAATATGGTCGACAAAAGCTTGCGCCAACGTTTTAGCATTGGGTAAACCAGGGAAGGGTACGAAATGAGCCACCTTGCTAAAACGGTCCACCACTACCAGGATCACCGACTTCCCTGAGGAACGAGGAAGATCCGTGATAAAGTCCATGGACAGGTGTGTCCAAGGACGGGAAGGTATGGGTAACGGGAGAAGGGAACCTGAAGGCCGTGAACGAGGGACCTTAGCGCGAGCGCACGTCTCACAAGCAGCCACAAAACCCTCCACCAACTTACGAAGAGCCGGCCACCAAAATCTCCGAGCAATGAGATCTACTGTGGCTCTACTCCCGGGGTGACCAGCAAGAACAGTATCATGATGCTCCTTGAAGAGTTTGTGACGTAACTCAGGAGGCACAAACAACTTCCCAGAAGGACAACGGGCAGGTGCCTCAGTCTGGGCAGCCTGGACCTCGGCCTCCAAATCAGAATACAGAGCAGAAACAACTACCCCCTCCGCCAAAATGGGACCCGGGTCCTCGGAGTTTCCTCCTCCCGGAAAACAGCGAGAGAGAGCATCAGCCTTCACATTTTTGATCCCAGGGCGGAATGTAACAACAAAATTGAATCTGGAGAAGAACAGAGACCATCTGGCCTGTCTCGGATTCATACGCTTGGCCGACTCCAAGTACGCCAGATTCTTATGGTCGGTAAAAACGGTGATAGGGTGCCTGCCCCCCTCCGAACCAATGGCGCCATTCCTCGAAAGCCAACTTGATGGCCAACAACTCCCTATCTCCCACATCATAGTTTTTTTTTTAGAGAAAAAGGCACAGGGTCGCCATTTGGCAGGAGAAGGGCCCTGGGACAAAACCGCACCCACACCCACCTCGGAAGCATCCACCTCAGCAATAAAAGGTAAGGAAACATCAGGATGCACCAAGATGGGAGCAGACGCAAAACTCTCTTTAATCTTAGAAAAAGCTGCAAGCGCCTCCTCCGACCAAGAGGAAAAATCCGCCCCCTTTTTTGTCAGGTCAGTGAGGGGTTTTACAACAGAGGAATAATTCAAAATGAACTTTCTGTAATAGTTCGCAAAACCCAGAAAGCGCATCAAAGCCTTCTGATTCTCAGGAAGCTCCCACTTAAGCACAGCACGGACCTTCTCCGGATCCATGCGAAAACCAGAAGCAGAGAGGAGAAAACCCAGAAATTGAATCTCCGATACCATAAAAACACATTTCTCCAGCTTGGCGTACAATTTATTTTCCCGCAGAATCCGCAGAACCTGAAAAAGATGATCCTGATGGGTCTGAACATCAGGGGAAAAAATCAAAATATCATCAAGATACACCAATACAAATTTCCCCATTAAATGGTAGAAAATACTGTTAACAAAATGCTGAAAGACGGCCGGAGCATTCATCAGGCCGAAAGGCATAACGAGATTCTCGAAATGCCCGTTAGGGGTATTAAAGGCCGTTTTCCATTCATCCCCCTATCTGACCCTGACCAGGTTGTACGCGCCTCTCAAATCCAATTTGGAAAAAACCTTGGCCCCAACAATTTGGTTGAAGAGGTCCGGGATCAGCGGAAGGGGATAGGGATCGCGAATCGTGATACGGTTCAGCTCCCTAAAATCTAGGCAAGGTCTCAGAGAGCCATCTTTTTTTTTTAACAAAAAAAAAACAGCGGCAACAGGTGATTTTGAGGGACGAATATGCCCCTTATCGAGACTCTCAGAGATATAGGTTCGCATTGCGATTCTTTCCGGTTGTGAGAGATTGTAGAGGCGTGCTTTTGGCAGCTTGGCGCCGGGAATGAGGTTAATGGGACAGTCAAACTCCCGGTGAGGAGGTAGCTCCTGAACACCGCTCTCGGAAAACACGTCCGAGAAATCAGAGAGAAATGATGGCACAGTTTTAGTAGACACCTCTGCAAAAGTCGCTGTGAGACAATTCTCTCTACAAAACTCACTCCACTCATTTATTTGCCTTCCTTACCAATCAATAGTGGGGTTATGTCTAGTGAGCCAGGGTAACCCCAAAACTAGAGGAGACGGCAATCCGTTAAGGACAAAACAAGATATATCCTCCCCATGAGTGTCACCTACAGCTAACCGGATATTGTGAACAATGCCCTTCAGGGATCTCTGTGAGAGTGGAGCAGAGTCAATAGCAAAAACAGGTATATCCTTTTCTAATGTGCAAACCTGAAAACCATGCATAGCTACAAATTGAGTGTCAATAAGATTGACGGCCGCTCCACTATCGACAAAAATTTCACAAGAAATGACTTTTCTCCTTTCTGCCAAGGTGGCGCTAGAGAGCAAACGGGAACTGCAGGTCAGAGGAAAAACATCAATTCCTACATCAACTTTGCCCAAAGTAGCAGATGAAGCAGAGTTTGATGATTTACCTTTTGAGGTTTTTCTCCTATTATCACTCTTAGTACAGTTCATGAATTTCCTAGACGGACAAACATTTGCCAAATGACCTATGCCCCCACAACAAAAACACACCATTCTCTGAGGACTAAATCCTCCTTTATCAGGGGCAAGTCGACCTAGCTGCATGGGCTCCTCCTCAGAGGGGACCGAGACAGGATGAGGCCCCTGCACACTGAATGAGTCCGCCCCACTGCCCCTAGACTGACAATGGCTGGACAGAGAGGTCTCGTTTCTTTCTCTTAGACGTCTGTCAAGGCGTACCGCCAATGACATGGCAGACTCTAAGGACGTTGGTCTCTCATGGAAAGCAAACGCATCTTTCAATCTCTCTGAGAGACCATGACAGAACTGACTCCGGAGTGCAGCATCATTCCAACCTGAATCAGCTGCCCATCTCCGAAATTCAGAACAATGAAGCTCCGCAGACAGTTTGTTCTGGCATAAAAAACGTAAGTTAGATTCAGCCAGAGCAACACGATCCGGGTCATCATATATCTGCCCCAGGGCCACAAAAAATCTTTCCACGGATCGAAGGGAGGGATCCCCCGATGGCAGCGAAAAAGCCCAAGTCTGAGCATTACCCCTGAGCAGGGAGATGACAATCCTCACCCTCTGCTCCTCATTACCAGAGGAATGGGGACACAAGCAAAAATGGAGTTTGCATGCCTCTCTGAAGCGAACAAAACTCTCACTGCCCCCGGAGAACGTTTCCGGAAGTGAGACCTTTGGCTCTCAACAGACTCCATGGGCCGGAGCAGAGCCCAATGCTTGAAGCTGAGTCATAGATTGACGGAGATCCGCTACCTCCAAAGAAAGACCCTGCATGCGGTCAACCAGGTTAGAAAGCGGATCCATGTCAAAAAGGACGGTTTAGGCGGATTATAATGTCACGGCTGTATGTGAGCAACAAGAGCATACACAGTGAATTAGCTACTGACCGGACCCAAACTAGGGAGGATAAAGGGTGACCCCGGTCAGACCCTAAAAGCTCTCCCTATGCTGCTAAGCACATGTCCAGATCCAGATGGTGGATCGAGACATGCCCGCGTACCTAAGGCTGATGACCACTGTAACCCCTACAATAGTGGAAGGGGCACGGCCACCGGTGCCCTGCTCAGAATATGGACGGAACCAGGGTCGCCTCGGATCCAGTCAGCAAACAAACAGAAACATACAATGTCTGCACACTTAACTGAAGGAGCTGCAGCAGCAGTGAAAACAGATCCAAAGTCAGCAGACAATATCCGAAGTACTTGCTTCAGCAGAACTCAGGTCCATTGAAAGATATCACACCAGTGAAGATACTGAAGCGAGAGATACAGCTCAAATAAAAAATATAATCCACACCCTACAAAGGAGGAGGGGTGATTTAAAGGGAAGGAAACAGAAAGTAAAGACCTCAACACAGGGGCGGAGAAACAGAGCAGAGAGAACTCCTCCAAGCTCTAGTAGTGACATCATCACAGGGGTGGAGAAACAGAGCTGTGAGAACGTCTCAAAGCTCTGGTAGTGACAGTGTGAAACAACTGAAAATATGTCATATTCTAGTTTCATCAAAGTAGCCACCTTTTGCTTTGATTACTGCTTTGCACACTCTTGGCATTCTCTTGATGAGCTTCAAGAGGTAGTCCCCTGAAATGGTCTTCCAACAGTCTTGAAGGAGTTCCCAGAGATGCTTAGCACTTGTTGGCCCTTTTGCCTTCACTCTGCGGTCCAGCTCACCCCAAACCATCTCGATTGGGTTCAAGTACGGTGACTGTGGAGGCCAGGTCATCTGGCGCAGCACCCCATCACTCTCCTTCATGGTCAAATAGCCCTTACTTTCAAAGTTTTCCCAATTTTTCGACTGACTGACCTTCATTTCTTAAAGTAATAATGGCCACTTGTTTTTCTTTACTTAGCTGCTTTTTTCTTGCCATAATACAAATTCTAACAGTCTATTCAGTAGGACTATCAGCTGTGTATCCACCTGACTTCTCCTCAACGCAACTGATGGTCCCAACCCCATTTATAAGGCAAGAAATCCCACTTATTAAACCTGACAGGGCACACCTGTGAAGTGAAAACCATTTCAGGGGACTACCTCTTGAAGCTCATCAAGAGAATGCCAAGAGTGTGCAAAGCAGTAATCAAAGCAAAAGGTGGCTACTTTGAAGAACCTAGAATATGACATATTTTCAGTTGTTTCACACTTGTTTGTTATGTATATAATTCCACATGTGTTAATTCATAGTTTTGATGCCTTCAGTGTGAATCTACAATTTTCATAGTCATGAAAATAAAGAAAACTCTTTGAATGAGGTGTGTCCAAACTTTTGGTCTGTACTTTATATATTCCCGTATGTTTTTATTCTTATTTAGCAGAATTACCCGACTTTGCACAGGTCTAGTTTATTTGTTTTATGTGTGTGTGGTTAAAAGACATCTATAGCATCCAACAGTGACATCTACAGCGTTCCTATAACCGTCACATTCACAGAATCCTTATAATGATGACATCCACAGAGTCCCCCATAAGGGGTGATGTCCACAGAGTCCCCCATAAGGGGTGATGTCCACAGAGTCCCCCATAAGGGGTGATGTCCACAGAGTCCCCCATAAGGGGTGATGTCCACAGAGTCCCCCATAAGGGGTGATGTCCACAGAGTCCCCCATTACAGAGCCCAGCAAAGGCTTCTCACAGAAGCCTTCTGGGCAGGGGTAAACGGTGCTGTCGGCTCCATTCGTAGCAGAGATGAACATCAGCAAGGACGTCCAGGGAAGAATTCCTGGTGCATGCCTAGTGCGCAGATGTCGGGAAGGAAGATGGCTGGCCCATAAGTTGCAGGAGGTGGTGACGTCAGTGATGACGCGCCATCTCCTGTTGAAGAAAGGAAGACAGAAAATGGAAAGGGACCTAAAGTGCTCAAAAAGCTGAACCATTACGTGACCGTGAAGAGGATCTAGGAAATGCTGCTGGTAAGTACTGCTCTCCCAATCTTCTCTCCACAGGTTAGATTGAGGGGAAATTTTTTATCTTAGGGCTGAAGTTCATTTTTTTTCCTAAATCTCAGAATTCACTATAATACAGAGACTTTCCATCCTATTCAATAATCTGGTTGACCGCCTTCCACTTAGCTTTCTTGTAACCAGAATACACAAATCTGTCTCTTGTTCAGTTGTCGCTAGTTTTATTCTAATTAGTGTATTTGCAGTAATACAATTAATGTGGCCTAGGTGCATTACTTTACATTTACCAAAATTAAAATTCATCTGCCATGTTTTTGCCCATGCTGCCATCTTGTCCTAGGCTGCTCCTTCCCGCTTGTTAAATGTTCCGGATTGTTCCCATCCGGAGGTGTCTCATTTCCAGGAGATCCATGGGAACGTACTGTCCTCCTCTTGTGACTAGCCAGAAGACACGGAGACGATAAATACCTCCATTTCTGAGCCTTTTTGCCTAAGGTAAGGCGCCTCAAACCTTAGAGCCACAACTTAGCTTCCTCTTAGACATCATAGTGATCGTGCTATAAGCCAAATTTCTTCAGGCTATGATGCAGGGAAGGGAAAACAGAAAAAAAAAACACCCTTCTATTTGCGGGCTTTGCATTACATAATGGCGGGATTACGGAGTAAAGACACCCCCATGCTTTCTTTGATATTGGTGGACGATATCTAAAAAGTCAGTCAGTAATGTTTGCTTTGTGCAGTATTATAGGTTACCTGGTTATACCAAGATAAGGAAACTGTGTGTTGGACACCTTATGCTAGCGAGCAGGAACCTCGAGGAAACCGTTATATGTTTTATCTTTGTACGTCATTTATATGTAATTCACGCAGCACTTTGTATTAATTGGGCTCCGTTGTCTGTCAGTGTAAAAAGAAAGTTTGTTGAAATGTTCCACCACTGTGATTTGTGCTAAAAGAGAATCTATTTCCTTCTTCTGCTCCTTCTTCAACTTCGTCTCAAGAGCCATATAAACACCTCTGACGTACGTTTTGTGTGATTCCCAAATCACTGGGTATGAAACTGGGGTTGGCACATTAGTTGCAAAGAAAGAGGTCATGTGCTGCTGTATATAAGCTCTATGTTGATCTGTTCCAATCACCTCTCGGTAGGTTGAACAACTCGCCCACAGCGGAGCAGGGAGCATGTTCAGATACCATAAAAATTGCCAATCGTGGCCGAGGTGAAGCAGGAGATGGTGGCAGATACCTAGGCGCTGGAAAGAATACATAGTAACCGTGTAAAAGGCTGAAATAAAGACATCTGTCTATCCAGTTTAGCCTGTTATCCTGCAAGAATGATGCAGAACAGAACGTAAGGACTAGTCTCTCATAGAAGGATTGCAGTATCGCCAGATATCAAGAAGGTGTAGTGAGTGCAATTTATCTTTAAGCTTGGTAAGCTGAGCTTGGGGGATCTGGAACTTCCTGGTGGAGGAAACCCCAAAGGGGTCAATAGCGAGGTTCAGATCAGAGCCCTAGACTATAGGGCCCTCAGCAAATAAGTGTAGAGTGTCTAGAGCTTTGAGAAGCCAGGGAACTTGAGCTATGTTTGGGGAGTAGAAATTAGCAAAGGTGTACATTTGAGACACAATCTCTCCTTTAATCAGGAGCCAACCTTTAGTATCAGTATATTTTTGTTTCAAGGTATAGGGAGTGGAGTGGTATATGGCTTTGGAGATGCATTTGAATGCCGAAATAGGGTCACAGTTATGGAACCATTGTTTGAATGGGGACTTGGGGAGTTTATTTTATTTTTTTGAGCCTTTAAAGTGAGCTTCCTGAATAAAAACAACTTGGGATTTCAACTTCGCAGCAGAAGATGCACATGGTTTCTCTTGTTGAGTGAGTTAAAGCCTTTAACATTAAAGATCGGAAATGTGCATAGTGACATGTAGATAGCCTGTTATGAGTACTTTAGGGTTGGGAAACGGAAGAAGAAAAAGAAGGGAAGGGTTACAGGTAAGGGGGTGAGGAAGGTTAATGTGGTGGTGAAGAGAAGTAGGAGTAGGATTAGGAACAAGTATGAGTCCACTATTTATATCCTCATTCCCAACTATTTCCACTTTTCCCAAACCGGCTTTGATCTTCCACCCTCTTGGCGCCCGTCCTGATATCCCACATATTTCGGGTTACTATCCCTAATATATATCAGATGCTTTAACCTCTTTTTTATTTTTTTCCCCCATCCTGCTCTATAGCCATCAATCTCGAGAGCTAAACAAAGAGTGGCAGACAGTCTGACCGACACTAGACCAAGCTGATTAGCAGACAGGGGGGGGGAGGATAAACGGGCAAAGACTCAAAAGGTCCTGACCAACAGTGTGCAAGTACGTTTAAATATATGTATAGTATGCTATCAAAGAATGACAACAAATCAAACAAAAAACTTATGCCAGGCATACAATGGATGCGAATGAGTTAGGGACAGTGCTATGAAGGAAAGAACAGATATGTCATGAAAAGGGAAGAAACATGAAAATGCTATAAATCGTGAAGTAAAAAAGGCCCAGGAGAAAGCCAGCTAACAAATAAACTGTAAGCTATAGACTGTAAACTACAAACTGTAAATCTGAGAAGCTGGTAAGAGGTCATGAGAAGGAATAAAGTGGACAGTGAAGTAATCGGCAATCTTAAAGCATAGTAAAGTCCAACTATAATGAACAGTCAAGCAGTCAAACAATCGAGGCAACTGCAGGAGACTAATCAAACTGGGATTAACACACCACACAGTCCTATTCCTATGTGGTGTAGGTAGCGTGAGTTTAGCTACTGGGATAGTTTTGAAGGATCAGGTGGGAGACAGAGAAGCTTCGGGTAGGTGAGAGGGATAGGGGATATCGGTGCACACACCACAAACAGGAGCTTCACAATACATTGGAAAGATCTCCACTATGTCCATCAATAGCGGCTAACAGGCGGCAGTAAAGGCTCAGCATCCAAGATGAGGAGCGGGGAGCCAGCTAGGAGCAATGGAGAATCCTCATGGTGGGACTGGCTGGATCCCCGCTGTCTGCTTGTCATGCCTCTGGTGTCTGCTGCGGACCTTCTTCCAAGGTTCAATCCACAGGAGTGATGGTAGAGGAAGGGCGGAATCAACCGGCATCCATGATGGTAAATCCATAGGCAGGATGTTGAGAAAGGACCAGGCTTTCTGTAGTTCTTCTGGAGTGTGAATCCTGATGCTTCGTTCATAGAGATAGAGAGGCCAAAGGGGTACAGCCATGAATACAGGATGTTCTTCTGGTGCAGTTTCTCTGAGAGGGCGTAATGATCTCTGCTTGGCCAGTATTAATGGAATTTTTTTCACTGCAGCGAGGATCGTGGCCGCGTTCACATACGAGAGAAGGCCACATACGATATCCCTAGGGGGGGTCTGAGGGGCAAGGATCGAGAGACCTGTGGATGCTTTCAAAGACCACTAATTCCGCTGCTTCTTACCCCTTCAGGTCAGAGGAAATATCCATAGCCACCTTTCCAAGGGACTCTGAAGCCCACGACTCAGGGAGGCTCTTAAAGCAGATATTTTTCATCCTAATTCTGTTTTCCTGATGTTCTTTCAGAAAGGGCTCTGTTTAGGTGCATGACATGGGTGACTGTGTGTGCCTCTAGAGCGGTGGAGTGGGTGACTATAGCGGTGCAGGCAGTCTCCAGGCTATTCAACAGAGTTCTGATTTTCTTGATTTCCGCTTTGATGTTGGAGAAATTTCCCCGTTACAGGCCATAGAACATGTGCAATCTCTTGCCTAAAGAAGGCTTTAGAGGTGATGGCTATTTCTCAATCCCCTCTCTCTCGCTCGCTGCTACGCTACCCCTGTCCGACTCATCTGCGCTGGGAAAATCTGCAGTGGGTGGATTTGGGGTGACCCCAACACTACGCTGTGGTGTACCGCAATGGGAAATTGTCCCTAGAGTCAGGATCTGCAGTTAACCAGGGTGCTCCTTTACTGGGAGAATTCAGATACAAAACAATACTGGCGAGGCATAGGGCTGACTTCTCTAGTCTCTTCCCTGGCAGAAGAAGGGTTTGATGCTGAGGAAATGCCTGAGCTAGCTATCCCTCTGTCATGGACGTACGAGACATACGGACGTCCTGGCGACAGTGGGTGGCAGGAGATCTGAGAGACTGGCAACACGTGGTTTGATCTGACAGGTTTTACTTGTGGATCAATAGGCATCTGTGTTGTTTCTTGTAATGGCCACACCCCTTGCCTCCAGGTGTTGCTTATGTGGTCATTTAACCTTCCTTATTTATAGTTGCTTCCCCACTGTGCTGTGCTGTTTATAGCTTCTGTGCCTGTCGATTGTTTGTGGTTGGTACTCGGCTGAGTTCCTGGTGCTTCCATAGCCTCTTTGAAGTTTAGGCTACTTTTAGACTCGCGTTTGGTGCGGATCCGTCTTGTTACTGCACAGACGGATCTGCACCAAAAATGCAAATGCTTGTATCCATTAATAATAAAATAAAAGAGTAGAAGGCTGGCACTCAAATATGTGGTTCAATCGTAGGATGGCTATTTATTAAGATACTTAGTTAAAACCAGCATATTATTCACAAAAAAAAAAAACATAATAAAATACAATCACTTGTGATGGAAATAAGATGCAATAAAATAAGATGCAATGCAAATGAGATGCAAATACAGACTACCAATACCGTCTTTACCACTTAGGGAAACGTTGGAGATGTCTCTTGAGTAACTTAGGATAAATATATCTCTCAGTTGGGTCTACAAGGAACTATTGGAAAGAATCACTTTGTATCATATGGCTGTGTCCTCCTTAGAATATGTTCCCTATTGGGGATATTCAATGGTCCAGAGTCTGCACTATGGCCGTATATTAGTTCCAAGAAGAGAGTGTATAATGCTGATGGATGTTGACACAGAACAATATGGATATAAAGCTGCAGGTGGAGAGTAAGGTGGTAAGGTATAACCGTATTTCTTACCCTTCTAGGTCGGAGCCGGTGGATGGAGAATTCCTCTCTCTGACCGCCACTTACCACGCTGTGCAGCCGTCCTCTCTCACTGTTTGGCATCCTCGTTCGAGACTTCCGTACCACGTGATGGTTGTCTCGCGGGATTTTGCCCGTTAGTGCGTTCAGTCTTATCTCTCCTTAAGGCGATTTCAGGTTGATATTCAAATGGAGCGCTCCAATATTTAAGAAGTTTGCAAACTTTCCTGATGACTCCGTATCGTTCTTTATGGGGGTGAACTACGCCAGACGCGTTTCGGGGACGTCTCTCCCCTTCCTCAGTGGCTCTCCCCCCATTGTGGCATCATTTCCTTTTATAGTCCATTCGGTATGGTCAAAATCCCGGATTTAGGATCAATTTTGGCTACTTGCGGCATCGATGCGTTTTTGATGCGATTTTTTTTAGTACATATGCGTTTTTTCTGTATTATATTGTTCTTGTTGCGATAAAGCTATATGGTAAAAGAATTACTTCTGCGGCATTGCTTTTGCACAAGAAAGCATAAAAACATAGAAAATATATATATAGGTGTGGCCAACTTTCATTACTGGATAATCCTACGATCTTATACATACACATATTATTTCCCAAGGATATAATAAAATTAATAAATAAAAAATGATATATAAAATTAGTATATAAAAAATGTGAAGAGAATGATAAGACAATATCTAAAACAATAACTGTTTATTTTGTAATAGGTCAGCAATAAAAGTAAACCTTCATATAAGAAGGAAACATAGTTCCCGGATTTGTTCAATAAATTATTGTATTATCCTATAGTCCATTTTTAATTGTTCTTTTCTCATTTATTAATGTCGTAATGGGTATGTGAGCCTCTCTCCAAGGGGGGGTCGCAGCGCCGATAAACGGCCAGGCGTGTGATCCCCCATTAGATGAGAGGCACACAACCAAGGATCTAGAGGAAGCCAAAAATTTCAAGTTCGGCGTTTAGGCCCGCTGGGATCAAACTACCAAAATCGTAAATGCGTCGGGACTCCGCCCGAGACATTCTCTCTACATGTTTCCCCCCTCTCCAATGTGTGTCTATTTTCTCCAAGGCCATAAATATCAGTCCCCTGGGGTCTTGGTTATGGGCTTCTTTGAAGTGCTTTAAAAGTGAGTGTTTCAAATATCCTTTTCTGATATTCGACATATGTTCGGATATCCTCACTTTCAAAGTCCTCTTGGTTCTTCCAATATACTGCCTAGAGCAGGGGCACTGAACAGGATATATCACACTAGTAGAATTACAGGTCAAAAAATGCTTCATCTCCCATGAAAAACTGTTTTGGGTCGAATCTATCTTTTTAATATTTCTTGGGGCTTTTGTTACTTTACAGCCGGCACATTGGCCGCATCTGTAAAAGCCCTTTAGACTCATCCAATTAACAGTTTTTGGGGATCTTTTCAATTTGTTTTTGACTGATGGTGCTACTTTTATTCCCAGATTTGGTGCCCTTGTAAAGGTGATCTGGGGCCTCGCTGGGATAAGTGTGCCCAAAATGTTATCCTGCGATAGGTGGTGCCAGTGTTTTTTAATTATCTCTTTAATTCCCCTATATTGTGCAGTATATGGAAGTATTATCCGAATTTGCAGTTCTTGTTGTGTTCCCTGAGGGGGTTTGTTTGTGAATAGAGAACTTCTGGGTAGTTTCCTCACATTTTCCAATGCATCGTCTAATGTCGCGCTTGGATATTGCTTGGCAATGAAATTCTTCCTCATGGCCGATGCCTCTATTTCAAATTGGGAATCTTCGGTACAGTTCCGTTTTAATCTCCGGAACTGCCCGAACGGAACATTAAGTAACCAATTAGGCAAAAGACAACTGGAATGTAGGATAAAAGCATTTCTAGCTGATAATTTTTGTATATTTATTGTCCCTCTTACTTATTGACAAATCCAGGAACTCGGTTGCCTCCAAACCAATTTTGGCAGTAAACACTAAGTTAAAATCATTATCATTCAATATGGATATAAAAGAGCGTAAAACCTCTTCCTTTCCTTTCCAAATTAAAATCACATTGTCTATATAACGCTGCCAGAGCACCAGGTCGCCCCCCCCCCCCCCGATATGGATCAATTACAGCCTGTTCCCATTGGGCTAGGAACAGGTTTGCATAGCTGGGGGCGAACCTGGTGCCCATGGCAGTCCCTCTAATCTGCAAATAAAAATTATCTTCAAAATAAAAATAATTATGTTGTAAAATGTGCCTAATTCCTTCTAATATGTATTCTGTTTGATCCAACTCCATTGTACTATCTTTTTGTAGTTGTGTCCTAATAGCAGCTATCCCTTGTTCGTGGTTTATTACTGTATAGAGTGACTGGATATCAAGCGTTGCCATGATCCAGTCTGATTCCATGGTTAGTCCTTCCAATATATCAACAATTTGTGTTGTGTCTTTCAGATAGGACGGTGTCATTTTCACCAGGGGTTGTAGCCAGGTATCTATATATCTCGAAAGATTCGCTGTCAGGGAGCCGATACCTGATACTATCCACTATTGTGTTACTACATTGTATCCGTTAATAATGGATCCGTTTGCATTATTCATAAAAAAAAAAGTGTAAGTCAAAACGGATCCGTCTTGACTTACATTGAAAGTCAATGGGGGCGGATCCGTTTTCAATTGCACCATATTGTGTCAGTGAAAAACGGATCCGTCCCCATTGACTTACATTGTAAGTCAGGACGGATCCGTTTGGCTCCGCATAATCAAATGGTCACCCAAATGCTGCAAGCTGCGTTTTTAGTGACCGTCTAAAAAACGCAACAGAGACCAAACACAGCCAAATTGATGCATTCTGAACGGATCCTTATCCATTCAGAATGCATTGGGGCAGAACTGATCTGTTTTGGGCCGCTTGTGAGAGCCCTGAAACAGATCTCACAAGCGGACCCAGAAACGCCAGTGTGAAAGTAGCCTAAGTCTTTCCTTTCCCTTTTTGTATTTTGTTTGGGTTCTGTGTGTTGTATTAGGCCTGAAGTAGACTCCTGTTTGTCCTTCCTTTTGGAGGGACAGGTAGTCTCGTCCCAGCCATTAGTACCAGTATCCTATAGGGCTAGATAGGACTCTAGGTATTCCTGTGTATGAACTCACCTACCTTTGGGGTCTGTTCATACTGGTAGTCAGTCAGGATTTTGGTTAGAGTTTTCACTAGGAAGTGTCCATCTTCCTTCCCTAGTTCTCAGGCCTTATTCCCTGTCTTCCCCTTCCCTCCTATGCTCGGTGTGGTGTTTCCCGCCACACCGAAGCGTGACATTATAAACCGCCAAAACCAACATTTTTTGTTTGTCTGCAGCCATGGATCCTATTGCTTCACTGGCAGGTCAGTTGCAAGGGCTGTCTTTGGAGGTAGCTTACCTCTGCACGACCATCTCGCAGATACAGAGTTGTTGAGACCAGGCCTATCTGGAGCCTAAAATTGCCCTCCCAGACAGATTGTCTGGGGGATGTGATAATTTCATTTTGTTTAGGGAGGCGTGCAAACTGTATTTTAGGCTACGTCCACACTCATCTGGGAATGAGAAACAGCAAGTCGGTGTGGTTATTTCCTTGCTTAAGGGGGATGCGCAGTCATGGGCTTTTTATCTGCCGATCGGATCGTAGTCTTTCCGGTTGGTAGAGGAATTTTTTGAAGCTTTGGGTCTTATCTATGATGATCCGGATGGAACCTCTATAGCCGAAACCAAGCTGTGCGGTCTTCGTCAGGGTGATTGTTCTAGTGAGATTTATTGCTCTGAGTTTAGGAGGTGGGGTACGGATACGGAGTGGAATGATCCTGCCCTCCATAGCCAGTTTTGTCAAGGGTTATCAGAGAGTCTGAAGGACGCTTTGGCCTTCCATGAAACCCCAATGTCTCTGGAGGCCAGTGGCGTCTCTAGCTTTAAAATTTTGGGTGGGCACACTGGGGGCCAGGACAAAAGTAGGGGGGGCAGCTATAACAACGATACATTTACACAAGTACGCTTAGAAATGCTGCGATATTTTACCCAATACCTAAAACCGCAACAGGGAAGAAAGGTCCAGCTGTCTGTGGATGACACTTTTATAGAGAGGGGGATCTGTGGATGACACTGCTATGGGGGGGATCTGTGGATGCCACATACCGTATATAGCATCTTATGCTATATGTGTCATCCACAGATCCACCCCATGACAGTGTCATCCCCATTTCCCCCTCCATAACAGTGTCATCCACAGATCTCCCTCCCTATAACAGTGTCAGCCACAGATCTCCCTCCCTATAACAGTGTCAGCCACAGATCTCCCTCCCTATAACAGTGTCATCCACAGATCTCCCTCCCCGCCTCTCACAGGAGTGTACATATATAAAATAAACATATTTCACATGAACACTTACAGTTACTTGGCTTGGCCCTTGGGGATCTCGGACGCCACTTCAACACTTGCCCGGGGGCTCGGCGGAGCTGATGTATTTTATCCTAATGAGAAAGATTTCATAATAAGGATTTGGAGAAGGGGCAGAGGGATAGCAGAGCAGGGAGAGGCTGGTGCTGCTACTAGGGGGTCATACCATGGGGGAGTAATAAAACCCACCATAATGCCCCCCAGTAGAAATAATTCTCCTTATAATGTGCAAAACATACCCCCTTATGCCCCCAGTTGAGCTAATGTCCCCCATAATGTGCCAGTATAAAATACCCCTATATAGTGCCCCAGTAAATGCCTCCATAGTGCTCCTCTCCCCCTTCCTGCTAGTGCCCCCCATAATGTACCAGTATAAAATGCCCCATATATCGTGCCCCAGTAGATGCCCTCAGTGTCCCCCATAATTTGCAAGTATAAAATACCCCTTCTTAGTGCCCCCCGTAGATGACTCCATAGTACTCCTCTCTCCCCTTCTCCATAGTACCCACCATAATGTGTCCCAGTATAAAATGCTACTGTACAGAGCCCCCCATATAAAACACCCCTTCTTTGTGGCCTCAGTAGATGCCCCTATAGTGCCCACCAATAATGTGCCAGTAACAAGTGCCCTCAATAACGTGCCACTGCCAGTAACAAGAGCCCCCCAATGTGCCAGTAATAAGCCCCCATACATGCCAGTAACAAGAGCCCTCATCACGTGCCAGTAATAAGCCCCCTATCACGTGCCAGTAATAAGCCCCCCATCATGTGCCAGTAATAAGCCCCCCATCACGTGCCAGTATTAAGCCCCCCATCACGTGCCAGTATTAAGCCCCCCCATGTTCCAGTATTAAGCTCCCCCATCATGTGCCAGTATTAAGCCCCCCCATCATGTGCCAGTATTAAGCCCCCCCCCATCGTGCCAGTATTAAGCCCACCCCCCATCATGTGCCAGTATTAAGCCCCCCCCCCATCATGTGCCAGTATTAAGCCCCCCATCATGTGCCAGTATTAAGTCCCCCCATCATGTGCCAGTATTAAGTCCCCCCATCATGTGCCAGTATTAAGTCCCCCCATCATGTGCCAGTATTAAGTCTCCCCATCATCTGCCAGTATTAAGTCCCCCCCCATCATGTGCCAGTATTAAGTACCCCCCCATCATGTGCCAGTATTAAGTCCCCCCCATCATGTGCCAGTATTAAGTCCCCCATCATGTGCCAGTATTAAGTCCCCCCCATCATGTGCCAGTATTAAGTCCCCCCATCATGTGCCAGTATTAAGTCCCCCCCATCATGTGCCAGTATTAAGTCCCCCCCATCATGTGCCAGTATTAAGTCCCCCCCATCATCATGAGCCAGTATTAAGTCCCCCCCATCATCATGTGCCAGTATTAAGTCCCCCCCATCATCATGTGCCAGTATTAAGTCCCCCCATCATGTGCCAGTATTAAGTCCCCCCCATCATGTGCCAGTATTAAGTCCCCCCATCATGTGCCAGTATTAAGTCCCCCCCCCATCATGTGCCAGTATTAAGTCCCCCCCATCATGTGCCAGTATTAAGTCCCCCCATCATGTGCCAGTATTAAGTCCCCCCCATCATGTGCCAGTATTAAGTCCCCCCATCATGTGCCAGTATTAAGTCCCCCCATCATGTGCCAGTATTAAGTCCCCCCCATCATGTGCCAGTATTAAGTCCCCCCATCATGTGCCAGTATTAAGTCCCCCCCATCATGTGCCAGTATTAAGTCCCCCCCATCATCATGAGCCAGTATTAAGTCCCCCCCATCATCATGTGCCAGTATTAAGTCCCCCCCATCATCATGTGCCAGTATTAAGTCCCCCCATCATCATGTGCCAGTATTAAGTCCCCCCCCATCATCATGTGCCAGTATTAAGTCCCCCCATCATGTGCCAGTATTAAGTCCCCCCCATCATGTGCCAGTATTAAGTCCCCCCATCATGTGCCAGTATTAAGTCCCCCCCCATCATGTGCCAGTATTAAGTCCCCCCCATCATGTGCCAGTATTAAGTCCCCCCATCATGTGCCAGTATTAAGTCCCCCCCATCATGTGCCAGTATTAAGTCCCCCCATCATGTGCCAGTATTAAGTCCCCCCATCATGTGCCAGTATTAAGTCCCCCCCATCATGTGCCAGTATTAAGTCCCCCCATCATGTGCCAGTATTAAGTCCCCCCCATCATGTGCCAGTATTAAGTCCCCCCCATCATGTGCCAGTATTAAGTCCCCCCCATCATCATGTGCCAGTATTAAGTCCCCCCCATCATCATGTGCCAGTATTAAGTCCCCCCCATCATCATGTGCCAGTATTAAGTCCCCCCCATCATCATGTGCCAGTATTAAGTCCCCCCCATCATCATGTGCCAGTATTAAGTCCCCCCATCATCATGTGCCAGTATTAAGTCCCCCCCCCATCATCATGTGCCAGTATTAAGTCCCCCCCATCATCATGTGCCAGTATTGTAATAAGCCCCCCCCCCAATGTGCCAGTAACACTATTGTAAAAAAAAAAACACTTATACTTACCTCAGTGTCAGCGATGCGATGCAGCCTCTTCCTGTGTCCCGCGCTGTAATGTAAGGCTCAGGCGGCGTGATGACATCATCGCGCCGCCTGCGCCGGCCTCTGATAGGCTGCCGGCCTAGTGCCTGCAGCCTATTAGAGGAAGGGGAAGGGACACGCCTCTCCCTCCCCTGCACCTCCGCTGGCACAGACAGATTACAATGGAGATGAGCGCAATGGAAGCGCTCATCTCCCTGTGCGCGGCGGCGGCTCACTTGGGGGGGGGGCATTTTAGTTGGGGGGGCACAGCATGATGTAGGGGGGGCCGTGGCCCCCTCTGGCCCCCCCCCTGCGACGCCACTGCTGGAGGCTATGTCTCTGGCTATACGCATTAATAGACGTCTGAGAGAGAGATCTAGGGGCCCCTACTTTCAGGACGTACTATCACATGTCCATACATTCAACGGCAAAAAGAAATAAGAGGGACATTTATTTCCATCTGACTCTTGGAGGGGTGAGACGTGTGTGAAAAAAACTGAAGGTATACAAACAACATCTCAGCAACAATCCGTGAAAAACGCATCGCATCCGCACTTGCTTGCAGATGCGATTTTGACGCAGCCCCATTCACTTCTATGGGGACAACGTTGTGTGCAAAACTAAGGATATAGAACATGCTGACATTTTCACGCAACGCAGAACTGATGCGTGAAAACCAATGCTCATGTACACACAGCAATTGAAATGAATGGTTGTGGATTCAGTGCGGGCGCAATATGTTCGCATCACGCATTGCACCCGCGCTGAATAGTCACTCGTCTGAAAAGGGCCTAAGAGTGAGTGACTTTCATCAAGAATTTCATGTTTTGTGTTGGAGGGTCTCCCTGCTCCGGTGGTTCTGTGTTTACAGTGGTTAAGCAAGCACAATCCAACCTTCGATTGGCAAGCTAGACAGATTCTGGATTGGGGTGATTATTGCATTGACAATTGTCTGAATACATATTTTTCTGTTTTAACTACTAAGACGTTACCCTCTTTTATACAAGGTTTTACCGATATATTTTCTGAGATTGGATGCCAGGATTTACCTCCGCATCGGGAATATGATTGTCCTATACCTGAAAGATTGGCCATGAGACAGTATATTGCCGAGAGTTTGGCTAATGCACACATAAGATCTTCCAAGTCTCCAGTGGCAGCAGGGGTCTTTTTTGTTAAAAAAGGACGGTGGTATTCGGCCATGTCTGGATTTCTGTGAACTCAGTCGGATTACTGTCCGTGATCTTTACCCTCTTCCTTTGATTCCTGATTTGTTTAACCAGATTGTTGGTGCCAAGATGTTCTCCAAGTTGGACTTAAAGGGGCATATAATCTGGTTAGGATCAAGGAAGGGGATGAATGGGAGACGGCTTTTAATACTCCTGAGGGGCACTTTGAGAACCTGGTCATGCCTTTTGGGTTGACCAATGCTCCTGCGGTTTTCCAGCATTTTGTGAATGACATTTTTCATCATCTTGTGGGGTGGTTTGTAGTCGTGTATTTGGGTGACATTCTAATTTATTCTCCAGACATGGAGATACATCAGGATCACGTTAGGTGTTACAGATCCTAAGAGATAATAAATTGTACGCTAAATTAGAGAAGTGTGTTTTAGCTGTACACGGGATGTAGTTTTTGGCCTACCTGCTGTCATCTTCGGGTTTTCGAATGGATACAGAGAAAGTCCGTGCTGTATTGGACTAGGATCGACCCAGAAATCAGAAGGCTCATATGTGGTTTTTGGGGTTCACCAACTATTTCCGAAACTTTATTCAGAACTATTCGACAATAGTAAAACCCTTAACTGACATGACTAGGAAAGGGACAGATGTTTCAGTGTGGTCTGATTTGGCGTTGCGAGCTGTTTCTGCGATTAGAAATGTTTCTCTTCTGCTCCTATATTGGTGCAGCCGGATGTATCACAACCTTTCATTGTGGAAGTGGATGCGTCCGAGGTGGGGGTAGGAGCAGTTTTATCGCAGGGCCTGTCACCTGGTAAATGGCGTCCATGTGCCTTTTTCTCTAAAGAAAAAACTCTCTTCCGCAGAGAGAAATTATGATGTGGGTAACAGAGAGTTACTCGCCATTAAGGTGGCTTTTGAGGAATGGTGTCATTGGTTGGAAGGGGCGATTCATCCGATCACAGTGTTCACTGATCACAAAAACCTGGCTTACCTGGAGTCAGCTAAACTCCTGAATCCGAGGCAGGCCAGATGGTCTTTGTTTTTCACCAGATTTAATTTCACTGTCACCTATCGTCCTAGGGTTAATAATGTCAAGGCAGATGCCTTGTCACGCAGTTTTCCTGGCGGTGGTGATTTTGAATATCCGAGTCCTATACTGTCGGAAGGGGTGGTGATATCCGCTCTATACCCTGAACTAGAGGTGAAGGTGTTAGAGGCCCAGGGAGACGCACCGGATTCTTGTCCCTCTGGGAACTAGTTTGTGCCATCAAAATTGCGTCACAAGGTGTTTGAGGAACATCACTGTACCGTTCTTACGGGACCCCCTGGGTGCAGATCCACTGCCGTCCTCATCTCTTGTAGATACTGGTGGCCAGAGTTGCGTCAGTGTGTTGAGAACTATGTGTCAGCCTGTAGTACCTGTGCACGTGCTAAGGTGACACATACTCCGCCTTCCGGATCTCTACTTCCGTTGCCCATCCCGTCCAGACCATGGACTCACTTATCCATGGATTTTATCACTGATCTACCTAATTCTTCAGGAAAGACAGTTATTCTGGTGGTAGTTGATCGCTTTAGTAAAATGGTGCACTTTATAGCATTGCCGGGCCTACCTAATGCTAAAACACCTGCACAAGTGTTTGTTGACAACATTGTGAAACTCCATGACATTCCCTCTGACGTGGTATCGGATCGTGTGACTCTGTTTTCAGATTCTGGAAGGTGTTCTGTACTCGACTGGGGTTACAACTGTCCTTTTCTTTGGCTTTTCATCTTCAGTCGAACGGACAGACGGAGTCTTTGTGTGTTGGACAAATCTAGATTCCTCTCAAGTGAGTGAGGGGAGTAAAGAGTAAGAGAAAAAGGGGCGCACAATAGGGTAGTATGTATATACAGATAAAATTATAACATCATAGGAATTGTAAAGGCTCACCTTTTTGAGTGGTGCACATTTAGGCACAACTCTATTGGAGGCTTTTAGTGATGAGACTTATCTTCCGGAACTGCAGATTGTGTGTTCTTTTTGATGGGATGTCCAGTCCCACAAAAGGAAAAATGGCAATAAAAGAAAGATTCTGTTTCGGCGCAAGTCCCCAATGGAAACAGTCTCAGTTGTATGAAAAATCTTCTTTAATGGAAACAACGCGTTTCGGGGAGTAAACCTTCCCCTTCATCAGGTTTCATAGTAATACAATATACAGATAGATATTTATAGGTACAGAACAACAATATGTCCCATAAAAATAAAAACAATATACTAATAAACATCATATTATATAAATGTGCCCATTGAGTATCTCCCTCTAACACACATAAAAAATCTAGTATTAGGGAAATGGCACATTGGCAAACAGTCTAAATCTATTATATATCATATATTTGTAATATAAACCCTTTTACCTAATATTCTTATCAACCATTGAGTAGCTTTTACATCTATTTCTATATAGTTTTTACTAAAATTGTGCTATTTATTTACCTTTATTCATATTATCCATTTCTTTTATATGCATTCTTTTATATGCATCCTATTATCTATTAACTAAGTATTTGATAACCCTTCATCCTTTTATCTATTTATTCATAGTAATTATCATTTTAATATGCACTCTAAACATATATCATATGTAGAGTTATCCTAAACTAGTATATTGAGCTGCAAGCCGATGGATCGAAGCCCCTCTATACACCCGAACTGAGCATCATAACATCACCTATTTGCGGCCTGAAACTGCAGCATTTCTGTTGTCTAGGCAACGGACCATGTGACCGCAAGGTTGCGATCACGTGGTCATGACGTCACACACTAACACCACCCCCTTTTTATTCACAGCCGGCCGCGTCCCACACACAGCAGTGTATGCACCCACACAGAGACAGAAGCCTATAGCGATCGACCTCTCTCTTTTTCCACCTGCATTTTCATATGTGAGAGGGCCGATCACTAGGGGATGTGCCTGCTTCCGGTCTGCTGTCAGATCATGTGACCTACTGCAGTCACATGATAAATATGTGATATCAACATAAAAACATTCTTACATGTAATAAATTGTCTAGGATGTTCGTTTTTTTTATGAATCTGCATAGAATCATATGGGATCACACCATAGAGCCATCAGTATATAGACCAAACTGAGATTTGTTTAGATAGAGTTTATCTGATGTCTAAAGTGACACCTGTAGGTAGCTCCTCCCCTAGGGACGGTTCCCAGGTGGATTTTTTTTGGCGTTTTTTTTGTTGTCTTTTGTTGTTCTGTACCTATAAATATCTATCTGTATATTGTATTACTATGAAACCTGATGAAGGGGAAGTTTCACTTCCCGAAACGCGTTGTTTCCATTAAAGAAGATTTTTCATACAACTGAGACCGTTTCCATTGGGGACTTGCGCCGAAGCAGAATCTTTCTTTTATTGAACGGACAGACGGAGCGCACTAATCAGAGTGTGGAGACTTACTTGAGATGTTTTGTCTCTGAGAACCAGGAGGAGTGGTCTTCGTTTTTGTGTTTGGTAGAATTTGCCATAAATAATCGTAGACAGGAGTCCACTGGGAAGTCGCAGTTTTTTGGGGCATATGAGTTTTACCCGCAGTTTGGCACATTTTCTAGTTCAGATACTTCTGGTGTCCTTGAGGAGGAACGTTTTTCGTCATTGTCATCTATATAGGGTGGCCAGACGTCCGGTTTTAGGCCGGACAGTCCGGTTTTCAGGCTCCCTGTTCTCCGTCCGGCGCAGTGCCTGGACGGACGCAGGGATGTCCTCCTTTTTAGTGGCTCACGTCTCAGACAGCAGCATTGTGCTGTCTGAGCGTAAGCTGCAGCAACTGACCGAGGCTTCTCTCACCCCCAGTCAGTCACTAGAGCCGCAGAAATGACTCCCTGTGGCTGACTGAGGGGGAGAGAAGCCCCCCGGCTGCCCCGCTCACCTTCCAATGACAAAGTTCTTCCCACTCCTCCCCCGTGTTTTTCCAGCCGATTGTGGGGGCGTGGCTTCATGCCGTTTGGAGGCGTGGTTTTGATCATTGTGGGGGTGGTTTGTGGCGTTGTGGGTGTGGTTTGGGGTGTTGTGGGTGTGGTTTGGGTCAGTCCGGCTTTCTAGGGTGAAGCCAGTGGCCACCCTACATCTATATGGCGGAAAATTCAAGATAACTTGATGAAGATGGGCAAAAAGTATAAACGTGTGGCTGACAGGAAACGTATGAATGGTCCAGACCTAAGAGTGAGTGATTCTGTGTGGCTGTCTACAAGAAACATTAAGTTGAAGGTACCTTCTTGGAAGTTGGGTCCAAGGTTTATTGGTCCATATGAGATCACTCCCATTATTAATCCTGTAGCTTTTCATCTTGAACTTCCTCAGGCCCTGAAAATTCATGATGTGTTTCATAAGGCCTCATGCACACGACAGTGTTTTTTCACTGTCAGTGATTTGGCTTCAGTGGTCTGTGTCCGATTTTGCTTCAGTTGTGTTTCCTTGTATCTTCCTTTTTTTTTTCTCTGACAGGGGAAAAAATTGAAGGTTAATGAAAAGTGTAATTTTATTGCACCAAGGTCTTGTAGAAAAAAACGGACGCGGACACAGATGACATACCAGTTGTGCATCCGTTTTTTTGATGGACCCATTGACTTGAATGGGTCCACCGTTTTCCACTGACAAGAATAGGACAGGTTATATTTTTTTGACGGACTGGAATCACGGACGCGGAGAAAAAATGGAGGACTATCATTTTTTTTTCGTAAAGCTTTGTTGAAGAGATCACAGAAAAAACAAAGGTAAAAACATCCTGCCATGTATGATATATAAATGTGCGGATGTCCCTGCACATATTATTAAAGAAAATCACAGAAATAAGATAATAATGCACTTAGTAAAGTAGATGCAAGCATTATATATGGACAAAGTCCTCACTCTGATATGATAAAATCTGAGCCAATATATTTTGATCAAAACACATCTGTGCCCGCCTACCAAGCGCCAAGGTGGTCTCAGGTCAGGCGGGTCCTACGCTAAACTTACAAGTGTGAATGCACACCTATTTTATCTTGGGAGTAGCATTCCTTTGCACTTTTGCCCTTCGTATCCAATAGAGCGCCTTGATTAGGTGGTACATACAGGTGTGCTTGCTCCTCCTCCCATCGGTTGCTTGATGCACATGGAGGTGACTAGGAGCAGCACACCATATGTGCGGCGTCCGCGCTCCTGAAAATAGAAGCCTAATGGCTTAGATAGGTTTAGCGTAGGACCCGCGTGACCTGAGACCACCTTGGCGCTTGGTAGGCGGGCACAGATGTGTTTTGATCAAAATATATTGGCTAAGTGTCTCAGATTTTATCATATCAGAGTGAGGACTTTGTCCATATATATTGCTTGCATCTACTTTACTAAGTGCATTATTATCTTATTTCTGTGATTTTCTTTGTTGAAGAGATACGTTGAACCTTTGGAGTTGTCTTCCTTGCCACCCGCTCCTGTCATGGTGGACGGTAGTTGGGAATTTCAGATCGCCAAAATAATTGACTCTTCAGTATCTTCTTCACTGGAAGGGTTATGGACCAGTGGAGAGGATGTGAGGCAAAAAGAAAAGATGTAGGCGTGCTCAAACCCTGTTGCACCAAGCACGGACCATGCCGGGAACCACAGCTTAACTTAAGTAAAGGAGAGAGAAAAGTCCAGCTCGATTAAAATGTTACCTTTATTTTTCAGTGCAGATTAAAAGCCAGTTACACTCCAGTCTACATGTTTCGGATTAAGGACAATAGCGATCCTTCCTCATGACATACACATACTGAGGAGGAGGTTGAATATATAGCGCCTCCACCTGATAGCAGGTGGACGCACTAACTACAAGCCTCCTTTAAATGAAATTGACAACACATGCTGAAAGGCATGGTGAATTAAAACAAAAGAACACACATAGCTTATGGATCAAAAAATTCAGTAATGTAACATCAAATCGTGTTTCCGATTAAGTCCACTCGGTATGGTGGACCCCATTTTGAAGATCCAGAACGACTCACGATTCAAAAGCTTCTTTTTGTAATTCCCACCCCTTAATGGTGGAGTAACCCTCTCCAGGCCTTGCACAGTTAAACCCTCTGTGTCACCACCATGCACCGCTGAAAAATGCAGGCTGACTGCAGACACATTCCTGGCATGTGAATGAGGAATGTCAGAGATGTGCCTGCACAGTCTAACCTTAAGGCCATTAGTGGTGCAGCCAATGTACTGGAAGGAACAGAGAGTACATGAAATACAATACACCACATGAGTGGTGTTACAGTTGATGTATTGTTTGATGGAAAAACATTGATTCATGGCATAGGAAAAGACTTCCTTGCCAGGTCGCATATAGGAGCAACACGTACAGATCTTATGCCCACATTTATAACTGCAGAGAAACCGCAACCAAACTGGAGAGGCTCGTGCCCCCTCAGTAATAAGAGAGGGGCAGAGTCTATTACCCAGCGTGGGCGCTCTGCGGGCTGAGCATAAAATGGCACCTTTCAAGATGCTACACCATTGGTCATCCGTTGACAATATAGGTAAGTGCTTTCTTACTATGTTGCAAATCTGCGAATATTGTGTACTATAGGCAGTGACAAAAACAGGCAAACGAGAATGCCGTGACTGGTTAGTATTCTCAGAGCGACGTGTGCGATTATGGTGAGTAAATAATAATGTCTGTCTGGGTATGGACAGAGCCTGCTTCTGGGCGTGTTCCAAACCATGCTGGGAATATTGTCTGATAGAGAGGCGAGAGGCCGCAGAGCGCATCTCCATGCGGCATGTTGCGTCCTGAGTGCAGTTTCGTCTAATGCGAATAAACTCACCCTTGGGAATATTTTTGGCAACATGAGGAGGATGGCAAGATGCCGCATGGAGAATTGTATTGCCCGCAGTTTCTTTGCGAAAGGTGCGGGTATAAATTAAATTGGTGCTCGTGTCGCCCTCAAGAGACAAATCCAGAAAAGAAATACAAGTGGCATAGAAATGCAGAGTGAATTTCAAATTGCATGTGTTGCAATTTAAAAACTTCCCAAAGAGTGGTATGGCCGCCACATCGCCCGACCATATGAATAGCAGGTCGTCGATGTAACGGCCATACCACTCCAGCGAGGATGCCCAGGGACTGGTCGGGGAGAACAAAAATGCCTGTTCCCACCAGGCCATATACACGTTGGCCAGGGAAGGGGAGAGGATGTGGGTACCGGCATCTGACGTGAATGCCAGTCGTTTAAAAGCTTTTCACAAGTTTTACCCAGATAAGGTCGGTCCTTGGTGCCCGGAGGTCACCCGTAGAAGGGGGGGCGGGGTACAGTCACGGACGTCCAGTCATACGGACGTCCAGGCGACAGTGAGTGGCAGGAGATCTGTGAGACTGGCAACACGTGGTTTGATCTGACATGTTTTCCTTGTGGATCAATAGGCGTCTGTGTTGTTTCTGGTAATGGCCACACCCCTTGCCTCCAGGTGTTTATTTAACCTTCCTTATTTATAGCTGCTTCTCCCACTATGCTGTGCGGTTTATAGCTTCTGTGCCTGTTTTTCCTTTCCCTTTTGTATTTTGTTTGGGTTCTGTGTGTTGCATTTCCCTATCGTTTGTATTAGCCCTGAAGTAGACTCCTGTTCGTCCTTCCTTTTGGAGGAACAGGTAGTCTCGTCCCTGCCGTTAGTACCAGGGTCCTATAGGGCTAGATAGGACTCTAGGTATTCCTGCATATGAACTCGCCTACCTTAGGGGTCTGTTCATACTGGTAGTCAGTCAGGATTTTGGTTAGGGTTTTCACTAGGAAGTGTCCATCTTCCTTCCCTAGTTCTCAGGCCTGATTTCCTGTTTCCTCCTTCCCTCCTATGCTCGGTGTGGTGTTTCCCTCCCACACCGAAGCGTGACACCCTCTCTCTCTTTAGAAGGCTGGTACCCTGGTCCAAGGCTGGTGATCCAGGGTCTGTAGCAGAGGATCCCCGTCTGTGTCTTCTTCTGGTCACACAGTAGTCTGGCAGAGTCTCCACTTCCAAGCACGAACTGCAAGTCCCTAACTGCAAAACACTAAGGGCTCTGACTGCTCTCCTTATATACCATTTCTAGCTAGACTGGAACTTTCTAGTGGGAGGGGTAGAGTGAAGAATCTCAACACAAACAAATACATTGTAACACTTTCCGTCTCTCATAGACTTACATTAGAGCTTCATTGGCGTACTCAATGGCAATGACACAGCAGTTTTTCCAGACAAAAACTAGTTTCCATACATAAAAACAGAGCTAAACCAGACATTCAAAAGGTCAGTCTGTCGGATTTTGGTGGTAAACAGCGTCTGTCTTTTTTCCTCCAAAACATGCTCTTATTTAAAGGGAACCTGTCACCGGGATTTTGTGTATAGAGCTGAGGGCATCGGTTGCTAGATGGCCGCTAGCACATCCGCAATACCCAGTCCCCATAGCTCTGTGTGCTTTTATTGTGTAAAAAAAAAACGATTTGATACATATGCAAATTAACCTGAGATGAGTCCTGTCCCTGACTCATCTCACATACAGGACTCATCTGAGGTTAATTTGCATATGTATCAAATCGGGTTTTTTACACAATAAAAGCACACAGAGCTATGGGGACTGAGTATTGCGGATGTGCTAGCGGCCATCTAGCAACCCATGTCTTCAGCTCTACACCCAAAATCCAGGTGACAGGTTCCCTTTAAACTTCAAGGCAGCTGTGAAAAATGACCAGCTTCTCACTCAAATTCCTAACCGTCTCTCAGTGTTGATTAACCCTTTCCACAGAGCCTTGCAAATACAGTGCAAATGAACAGGATATATATATATCACAACATGCATAAAAAATGCAGTAACACAGTAAAAAACTGTGTAAGTTAACCCTTTCAAGAGGAATAAAGTAAGTTTTAACTTTGCATAGGAGAAATAGGCAAACATCCACAAATGTCCAGAGTCAAAGTACTTCCTGCTTCAGGGCACTACAAATCCTATGGTACCATCTTAGCACTCCGTGATGGGGAGGCCACAATCTTCTGGGTAAAGAACTTGTGGAGGTTTGGCTGGCTCTTAAGGGGTTGCATTTCGGGCAGGCAGTCCGCTGTTCTGTCCGTGCCATATTTGAGCATTGCTGGGGACAATATGTTGGCTGTAAAAAGGCACTCTCAAGGACTTAATTAGGAGAAGTCACCTCACGTGTCTTCCTCCATTAGCGGTCTGGCTCTACCACATATCATATTTGTCAAATCTACCATGTAGTAGTTACATGAATCCACCTTTTACTTTACTTTTTTCTTAAATATTGGTACAACATCAGCTGTTAGCCAGTCCTGTGGCACTGACTCTGTTATAAAAAGATGAGATACAATGGTCTATTAATTACCAAGCTCAATTTTCTCCATACCCATGGATGAATACCACCTGGGCAGGGTACTTTATCCATATTTAATTGCTCAGGCGCAACTGTATTACTTATTGTGCAACGATCTTTCATTTGATTTACTTACGGTCACCCTGAATGATACCTGGCACTGGCAACTCATTGGTGAACTAAGATTAAAAGAATGCTCATGTAATATTGTTATTATTATTTTTATTATTAACATCATATAATACAGTAATCTGTTAAATTCCCTCTAGTGGTGGTGCAGGCAGCCAGAATATTGAAGGAGATTTTTGAAATTGCCTAAAGGAAAATCTGGCTTTGTTGCCTATAGCAACCAATTACAAATCAGCTTGCAATTTACATTATGCTCTGGTAAACTGAAAGCTGCATTGTGTTTGGCTGCTATGAGCAACAAAACCAGTTTTTCTTTTGGGAAATTTAATAAATCTCCCTCTGTTTTTTATCCATGTCTACACTGAGGATTGATCAGCATATCACATTCATTTGAGGTTTGGAAGTATAATGTACAGTACAGAGAATTACTTGACTTGTAATTCCTTAATGCATTCAAGCAGTGGAACTCCTGCTTCTGCAAGCATTTCTATTATTGTTCTGTACTCTTGGAAGGGTATCTTTCTCTTATCCACAGACCCATTCCTTTTTGTCACCTCAGACAAGGTTTGGAAATACATTGGATGGAGTAAAGCATACTGAAAAAGGAAATATAGTATGTGATGTAACTAATGAAGGAGTAGGGACCATATTTAATCATCCCCAGCTACTGCGCTGTACAGAGCTTCTAATCTCTCAAATCAATCCCTGTCTCCAGTAGAAGATTGTATAATATACATATATTTGTGTTTTTTCATATGATTTTACAAAGTTGTGTTTATTGTCACATATGTTTATGTTCTTTTAGGCGTTTAGGATTTTTGGGTCTTTACAAAGGTCTTGAAGCAAAGCTCCTTCAAACAGTCTTAACAGCTGCACTTATGTTCCTTGTATACGAGAAATTGACCACCCTCACATTTCGACTTATGGCACTAAAAGTTTAATAAAGAAAGCTGAATGTTGTAATTTGAAGCTATGCCTGTTTCTTCTCATTTTACATGCTGAACTAAAATGTCGAAAAAAGCATCTTTAAAATAAATTAAAAAAAGTATTTCAAATGTGGACAAAAGCGTTTTTACTATTCAACCTAAACATACAAAAAAAACATTAAAGGGGTTGTCTCACTTCAGCAAATAGCATTTATTATGTAGAGGAAGTTAATACAAGATACTGTACTTACTAATGTATGGTTATTGTCCATATTGCTTCCTTCGCTGGCTGGATTCATTTTTCCATCACATTATATACTGCTAGTGTCCATGGTTACGGCAGCCCTGAAATCTGGCACCGGCTTCTCTGGTGGCTGGGTCCATGAGAGCTCACATAGGCTGGTGCTTTGTTCTATAGTGTGCAGGCACAGCCACCGCTGCTGGATTACAGGGTGGTCATAACCACTGGATACGAGCAGTGTATAATGTGATGGAAAAAATCAATCCAGCCAGTAAAGGAGGAAATATGGATGATAACAATACATTAGTAAGTGGCTTATATTAATTTTCTGTACATGATAAATGCTATTTGCTGAAGTGAGACAACCCCTTCAAGATCATCAGATCACCAGATATCAGAGATCATAAAAGATTTGGGTAAATGCAGGCAATATGATAAAATAATAAAAGAAGCAATACTCTCCTGTTATATCTCCACTGCAGCAGCGCTACCACTCTGGTCCTTCCCACAGTTTTTCGTTTCCCTGGCTGCAGTGATGACATTTCTATATATGTTACAGCAGTCGCTAATCACTGGCGTCAGCACTGTAAGGCTAGAGTCCACTGTGACCAGTGATTGACTGCAGCATGCATGTTTTTAGAAGGGCATGTCATCACTGGAGCCAAGTAAAGAAAACAAAAACAGATAGGGGCATTAGAGGGGTATATTACAGGTGTTTTTTGTTCATTTATGTGCTTTTAATCATATTATCACATTGCCTGTCTTTGTCAAAAAAAAAAGTGATCTTGCAAAGTCACCTAAATTACTTACAACACACCTGTATAAGAAAGTTTGAAATATACTTATTTGTGTGGATCCGCCTCCCAGGTACCCAGTCACGTGACACTTCTCTTGGAATCCAGATTCCAACAACATCACATCCTTTACCAGGATTCCGGCCTAGGTCATGGATGGGCCATCACTTCCACTGTGTTTGGGGCCAACACTATTTCTCTCCCTGGTGCATGTGCAAACTCTTATATCCACCTCATGTGCACATGTGTCAGGGAGAGCAATAGTACTGGTCCAGTCCATAGCCTAGGCTATAAAGATTAATAACTTGTTGTAGCGAATAAGCTGATATTGTCCAAATACAGTAATTTTCCTAATTACCATATTTGAACTACTAAGTTTTAGGCTGCTTTAACAGAAAGAAAGTGAGCATGGTTAGGCTGAGTTCACATCACCATTTAGCTTTCCGTTCTTTTGATCTGTGAGAAGAACAGAAAAAGTAAAAAAAAAAACAGATCCGTTATTTTGTGTATCAGTTTGTACCAAAGCAGATCCATCTTTTTTTAACTGATCCATTTTTATTTTATTTTTATGCTCTTCAGACGGATCAGAAAAACAGAAAGCTAAATGGTGATGTGATCCCTGCCCAAGTCTGTCAAGCTGATATTAGCAACATTTATCAATTCACAAAAATTGTTGCAATCTTACTTCGGTAAGGCTGAATTCACATGTCTGTGGAACACGGTCCATGAGATACCGGACTGGCATCCTGTTTAGTGCAGGTCAGGAGCGCACGGCGTCATTGGTTGCTATGATGCCATGCACGTCGTGCTGCTGTACAGTAATATACTCGTATGATCTATACGAGTGTATTACTGTACAACAGCAGCGGCACAAAGCGCACGGCATTATAGCAGCCAATGACGCCGTGCGCTCCTGACCTGCACTAAGCAGGATGCCAGTCCGGTATCTCAAGGACCGTGTTCCATGGACGTGTCAATTCAGCCTAATTCGGTGATTCAAAAGTGGAAAACATCTCAAGACAGTAGTGCTAAGCTCGTCCAAATGTTTTATTAAACATTGTGCGGCCTTCATAATTTATGGAACTACAGACTCCTGTAAAACAGATTAAAAAATTCCCCTTGAGATAAATCTCATAGTCCAATCAATGAATGTGTTAATAAATCCAAAAATTACCACAAAATCTCTTAAGCTTTAAAGGAAACTTTTCACCACAAGAGCAGGGAGCAGCTGAACAGATTGATTTATATCAGCATGCCTTCATAAACAGTGGTGTAACGCTATGGGCCCCAGGGCAAACTTTCGATCGGGCCCCTCCCCTGCCACCCTATGCCCGGTCGCACCCTATGTGACTGCAATAGTTACACTTCTGGTCCCTGATTCCCCCAGTACTGCCCCCTGTAATGTCTCTTACTGCCCTCAGTAATGTCCCCCCAATGACCGCAGTAGAGTCCCCCACTGCCCCCAGTCTTCACCTACATATAATGTCGCCCGGCACGGTCACTGTACTTCACGCTGGGCCCCGTCAGAGCACTAACCTCGTCCCCATCATATGCGCTCCAGGCTTTGGCACTGCCCTACTAGAATTAGTCACAAATTAAATGGGTGGGCAGAGCCTAACCAATGTTAGGCTGTGCCCACCCATTTAATTTGTGACTAATTCTAGTAGGGCAGCATCGGGGCCTGATTCTGGAGGCCTGGAGCGCATATAATGGAGGTGAGATTAGCGCTCTGACAGAGCCCAGCCTAAAGTACAGTGACAATGCCGGGCCCTGTTGAGTGCAGCGGGCCCCCACCCTCTCTCGGGGCCGGTCACAGTCTCTCTGATTGTTACTCCCCTGTTCATGAGGGATCGGTTATTTCAAACTAATTTAATCAGTTTCCATGAGGCGTTAAGTTCTAGACTTGACATGTCGAATCAATGGATGTCCTATATCTTGAGTTCTCCAAAGCATTTGATACTGTGCCACATAAAAGGTTAGTATATAAAATGAGAATGCTTGGACTGGGAGAAAATGTCTGTATGTGAGTAAGTAACTGGCTCAGTGATAAAAAACAGAGGGTGGTTATTAACAGTACACACTCAGATTGTGTCAGAGAAGTGGTAGATGAAGTTTAACACTGATAACTGTAAGGTTATGCATATGGGAAGGAATAATGCAAGTCACCAATACATACTAAATGGTAAAACACTGGGTAACACTTCAATGGAAAAGGACTTAGGAATTTTAGCGAACATCAATCTAAGCTGCGGAAACCAGTGTCAGGCAGTTGCTGCTGCTGCTGCTGCCACTGCCGCGGCCAATAAAATAATGGGTCCTGCCACTTTACAAATCACTAGTCAGACCACACATGGAGTACAGTCGTGGCCAAAAGTTTTGAGAATTACATAAATATTGGAAATTGGAAAAGTTGCTGCTTAAGTTTTTATAATAGCAATTTGCATATACTCCAGAATGTTATGAAGAGTGATCAGATGAATTGCATAGTCCTTCTTTGCCATGAAAATTAACTTAATCCCACTGCATTTCATTGCTGTCATTAAAGGACCCGCTGAGATCACTTCAGTAATCGTCTTGTTAACTGAGGTGAGAATATTGACTAGCACAAGGCTGGAGATCATTATGTCAGACTGATTGGGTTAAAATGGCAGACTTGACGTGTTAAAAGGAGGGTGATGCTTGAAATCATTGTTCTTCCATTGTTAACCATGGTGACCTGCAAAGAAACGCATGAAGCCATCATTGCGTTGCATAAAAATGGCTTCACAGGCAAGGATATTGTGACTACTAAGATTGCACCTCAATCAACAATTTATAGGATCATCAAGAACTTCAAGGAAAGAGGTTCAATTCTTGTTAAGAAGGCTTCAGGGCGTCCAAGAAAGTCCAGCAAGCGCCAGGATCGTCTCCTAAAGAGGATTCAGCTGTGGGATCGGAGTGCCACCAGTGCAGAGCTTGCTCAGGAATGGCAGCAGGCAGGTGTGAGCGCATATGCACGCACAGTGTGGCGAAGACTTTTGGAAGATGGCCTGGTGTCAAGAAGGGCAGCAAAGAAGCCACTTCTCTCCAAAAAAAAAACATCAGGGACAGATTGATCTTCTGCAGAAAGTTTGGTGAATGGACTGCTGAGGACTGGGGCAAAGTCATATTCTCCGATGAAGCCTCTTTCCGATTGTTTGGGGCATCTGGAAAAAGGCTTGTCCGGAGAAGAAAAGGTGAGCGCTACCATCAGTCCTGTGTCATGCCAACAGTGAAGCATCCTGAGACCATTCATGTGTGGGGTTGCTTCTCATCCAAGGGAGTGGGCTCACTCACAATTTTGCCCAAAAGAAGTGATTATGAAAGAATGGGTTGCTATCAGTCAGGAATTGGCCCAGAAGTTGATTGAGAGCATGCCCAGTCGAATTCCAGAGGTTCTGAAAAAGAAGGGCCAACACTGCAAATACTGACTCTTTTCATAAATGTCATGTAATTGTCGATAAAAGCCTTTGAAACGTATGAAGTGCGCGTAATTATATTTCACTACATCACAGAAACAACTGAAACAAAGATCTAAAAGCAGTTTAGCAGCAAACTTTGTGAAAACTAATATTTGTGTCATTCTCAAAACTTTTGGCCACGACTGTACTGTACTGCGAACAAGGCAGACATAGCAGAAATGGAGAGGGTTCAGGGGAGGGCAACTAAAGTAACAACTGGAATGGGTGGACTACAGTACCCAGAAAGATTATCAAAATTAGGGTTATTCACTTTAGAAAAAAGACGACTTGGGCTACTTTTACACTATAGTTTTTGCTGGATCCATCAGGGTTCAGCAAAAACGCTTCCGTTACTGATAAGACAACCATCTGCATCTGTTATGAATGGATCCGGTTGTATTCTCTTTAACATAGCCAAGACCCATCCGTCATGAACTCCATTGAAAGTCAATGGGGGACGGATCCGTTTTCTATTGTCAGATTATGCCAGAGAAAACAGATTCATCCCCATTGACTTGCATTGTGGGTCATGACGGATCCGTCTTGCTCCGCATCCCACGACGGAAAGAAAACTGCAGCTTGCTGCGGTTTGCTTTCCGGTATGAGAACGTAACCAAACGGAACAGAATGAATTTTGGAGCATTCCGTTCTATTCGGTTATGTTTTGTCCCCATTGTCAATGAATGGGGACAAAGCGGAAGCATTTTTTCTGGTATTGAGACCCTATGACGGATCTCAATACCGGAAAATAGAAATGCTGGTGTGAAAGTAGCCTAAGGGGAGATCTAATAACTATGTATAAATATATCGGGTCAGTACAGAGATCTTTCCCATCATCTATTTATGACTGTGACGAGGGGACATCCTCTGCATTTGGACTAAAGAAGGTTTCTATACAAAGAGGATTCTTTACAGTAAGAGCAGTGAGACGATAGAACTCACCCTCCTGCCTGAGGAGGTAGTGATTGTGAATTCACTAAAAGAGTCTAAGAGGGCCATGGATTTATTCCTGGAGTGTAATAATATTACAGGTTATAGAAACTAGAGATGGGTTGATGATCCAGGGAGTTATTCTGATTGCCCGATTGAAGTCGGGAAGGAATTTTCCCCTAAAGTGAGGAAAATTGTCTTCACCCTCACAGGGGTCTTTTTGCCTTCCTCTGGATCAACTTGCAGGATAAATTTATAAACTATGTTACTATGTTATTTTTGTGTAAAAAGATTCAGTAAAACTTGTAATTCATACTTTTAAACCTCTGCTATTTCTGATCTCGCTTGTACACGACGAAGGTCTCATCACTGATAGCGTGGAGCGGTAAGTATGTGATATAATGCTATCTCACTGGGAGCAAAGTCTGATCTGCAGCATTGCCGGCATCCTGTCACCAAGACAACCAGACCAGGCTATAGAAAGAACCGGTTGCTTGATGTACAGAGAGGCTGGGTATCTCAGCGCCCCTTGCAAGCCAAAGTCACTTCTGGGTCAGGTAGGATGTCTGACCAATCAGCATCCAGGCCAACGTCCCATGGTGATCAGTAAACAGATAAACTGTCACGGATGGTGTTGCAGAAAGCTGGAACATATAAATACACATCCGACTTGATCCCAAACTAAGGAGCATATGGGTGAGCCCTATAAAACCCCTAGAGCTCTCCCTGACTGCTATGCCCATGCAAAGGTCTTTATGGTAGACGAATGCATGTCCTCGTACCTAATACTATGTGACACCTGAAAAAAAACCTACAATAGTGAGGGGACATGACCACCGGTTCCCTGCACTTAATACGGATGGAGTCAGGGTCACCTACAATCAAGCCAGCAAGAAGACACAAATAAAGAAAACAGACTTATCTGAGGAATCAGGAGAAGCAGCATCCAGCAGTGAACACAATCCAGGAAGAAGTATAAACCGCAAAGCGAGGCAGTATGGGAGGGAAATATAAAGGGAGACAATCAGTGCAAATAGGTGACAGCTGAGAGAAGGAAAGGAGATAGAAAGTGAAACCAAAACAAAGAACATCATACAACAGGTAGAGAAGAACGTCTGCCAGACCTTCTCACAGAGCTGGTGGTGACATAAACTGAAAGTCACTAGTTTCTGTAATCTTTCGTGCTGCACTAGCCTCTGATTGCTGAGTTCTGTTTGTGGATTCCTTCATTTCTGTTTGCTTGACTTCGTTATTTTGTTCTGACATTTTGGGCTTTGATGTGACCTCCTGATATTGGACTTCTGGATTGGAATTGTGACATTGTCTCTTCTCTGCAAAAAAAAGGGGGATTAGTCAGCACCTCCCAGTGCGCAGGTGCACGCCGCCATGGCAAAGACCTATGCAGCAGCACTCTGCAAATCAGACAAAGTACAACAATGCTTACAAAAATTATGGTGCTAATACTACGCTTATTTATAAAAGCGAGATGCTTGGTCAATGCATTTTGTACAAAACCATCTAAGCCCGTATGCCAAACGTCAAGGCGATCTCTGTTACACGGGTCCTAACACTAAATACTACCTGTTATGCGCCATAATGACCGCCATAAAATTCAGGGAGTGTTGGACCCACATGCATGTTGGATCCACTCTGCCTTTTTCCATTTTTTGTGCCAAAATGGCCTCCATTACAAGGGATGCAGGTACCAACATGCATGCTGAGCCCACTCTATACCCTTCCTGGTGCTAGACAGCTTCCAATGAATGTAGTGAGAGCAGGCCACAGCTTTATACTGAAAATAATTAAAATCAGCCTATGGGGCAGACAGGCTAATCAGGAGTGCACGACTCGCTGGAGTGCCACATCTCCAGCATTGTAAATCTACAAAAAAAAGCGGGATTAGTCAGCACCTCCCAGTGCGCAGGTGCACGCCGCCATGGCAAAGACCTAGAGGAAAAAAAAGGAGACAATGCAGCAGCACTCTGCAAATCAGACAAAGTACAACAATGCTTACAAAAATTATGGTTATTTATAAAAGCGAGATGCTTGGTCAATGCATTTTGTACAAAACCATCTAAGCCCGTATGCCAAACGTCAAGGCGATCTCTGTTACACGGGTCTTAACACTAAATACTACCTGTTATGCGCCATAATGACCGCCATAAAATTCAGGGAGTGTTGGACCTCTTCTCTGACCATCTTCTCTGTCTCTTCTCTGACTATCAGTGGCTGCCGGGCTCCTGCTGCCAATTGGGTGGGCGCAGCTCCTGCACCCCCCTTCCCTTCCCAATCAGTGCACCGTACCTGTACAGTACTGGGGCTTAAATCATGTACCACAGCGCCATACATATACGGTGGGGTCGGGCAGGGGCTAATGTAGTGTAGGGGCAGGGGTTGTAAACATTTCTGTAATATGATTTATAAGGGAAAGATATTATTTTGTACTAGGAAAAAGGGTGTGAAGTATCTCTGTGCAACTCCGCAAATAAGCATTGCTAAAGAGAGTCTCCCTTCGGTCTTCAGTTCTACTGAGTGCTGAAAATGCTAGTGTGTAACATGAAAGGCTTCCAGCCTGCCTCTTGTCACTACCCCTGTCCCTAAATATGTATGTGTCCTTTATCACTGTCCATCTCTCTGCTTATAGAACGCGGAAAACAGACTCTACTTAGCTTTGCTACAAAGACTCTTTACACCCTGTTTTGTAATACAAAGAAACATATTTCCCTAAGAAAGTATACTTTAAAGTCTGCTCCCACATAAAGTCGATGCACATATTTCACACCCTGTTGCAAACAACAATCAAAACACTACAAGTCATAGAAACCACTCTGGGTGGTAGGAAGCTAAGGCTACCACTACAGGGGAAACTCAAAAAATTTGAATATTGTGCAAAATTCATTTATTTCAGTAATGCAACTTAAAAGGTGAAAATAACACATGAGATAGAGTCATTACATGCAAAGCAAGATATTTAAAGCCTTTATTTGGTATAATTTGGATGATTATGGCTTACATCTTATAAAAACCCCAAAGTCTCAATTTTGAGGTACCATTTGCTCAGGGGGTATGGATTGAGGGGGGTGTGACACTTTGAGCCTAGAATATTGAACCTTTTCACAAAATTTTTATTTTAAGCTGCATTAATGCAATTCCTTTTAATTTGCATCACTGAAATAAATTGACTTTTGCACGATATTCAAATTTTTCGAGTTTCACCTGTAGGTTCTTCACTAGAGCAAGGCCGATGGACTTTGCTGTTGGGGACCCAGGCTACATCTGTGGAGCTGATAACGGAAAAATGAGAAAACTGGTGCTGGTTCACTAGTGGCAGACCTTCCAGAATGACCAGGGAGGTTCAAAGGGGAGTCGGCAAGTGGGGTCAAAAGCAGGAGAGACAAACACGATCAATGTAGTATATAAGCGGATAATCCAGAGGCAAGCCAAGGTCAGTTACAAGGTAAATCCAAAAACAAGCCAGAAGTCATTTCACCAGAAAAGTCTCATTATGAAGTTTCACAGTATAGAGCCCTAATACAAATGCAATTGCAGGCAATTTAATCCGGAATAATGGCAAACCTGAGGTGGCTTCACTTGTTGATTGGGATGTAGTAGGTGCTCTAGGTCTAATCTGACTCATCCAGTGAGTAAGAAGTTAATAAGAAAATAGAAATGTAGACCGGCACTCTGTATCCAGGAATGGATACATGCAATAATCTGTTTACTAATTATTAATTAAAAAGTAATATATGAAGGGCATAAATAGTAGGGCTGTTACTTTCAACATGTATTTGCGCGCATCAAAATGCCTAGAAATATGCTGAATACATATAACAATAATACAAAAATATAATAAAAGGGAAAAAAGAAGATAAATGAGAACATAAAAAGTGGATAAAAAGTAAATAAAAAATGGATAAAAAAAACAATGTGTCCTCAAGTATATCATCAACTGTCCAGGATGATACCGATGAACAACATAAATAATGGTCCGGTACAAAATCCCTCTTCTGAAGTATATCTAGTGTCTTTCAAATGTTAGTAATAATTGTGTAGTCCCATGGTACTTTCGATTAGTTTGATCCAATCTATTATATTCCGCAATACCATAGTATTATAGTGTCGGCATTTCAAATGTTCCTCAGAAGTTCCAATAGCGCATTCTAATAAATATGGCTATGTGAAATACAATTGCATAATAGTTCTCCGTACTTAGGGATTTATATGAGCAAGCGGGCCAGTGTGAATATGTGCCTCCGGTGGCGTCCCACCATGCACCGATATACTGGTCGCAGTTACCTCTCCGGGAGTCTTCACGGACTGTGTCCGCTGATGTATCGCTGGTACCGTGTGATGGCGTCCCATGTGGTTCTGTAGTAAGGCATTTGGGTACTAGGCCACAAGCGCTAGCCGGAGGAGGTAAGTATACTGGCTGCTGCTGTATAGTCGGTGGTGTGCACGCGAGTCTGGGCGTCGCACATGGTTCTATGCTGATGTGCCGGGATATCAGACAGCATACACTGGCCGGTATAGTTGGATCACTTAAATTCAGAGAAGCGCTTCCCAATTTTGCATCTGCCAAAGATCATCCTGGTGTGGAAGTGTGCGGGTACAGTAATAAATTGCACCAGACGCGTTTCAAAGTCTTACTCTGCCTTCTTCATCAGTGGCAACCCGCTACTTCCCATTCTGCACTTTTTACCCTGCCAGAGCCAGACAGAAAATCTGGGATGGATTATAGGATCATATTCCGTTTTTCTGGGCATTTGTTCGTTCATGAGCTTTTCCCAAAGTGAGTTCATCATACATATTACTTTGGATTAGTATTCATACTCTGCGTTATCTTTCGAAAAAGGATGTTTAATTTTTTGTTTGTTTTAGGCTACTTTCACACTAGTGGCACGGACCTCTGGCAGGCTGTTCCGTCGGGTGAACAGCCTGCCGGACCCGTCCTGCCGCTAGTGACAGTGTGCCCCCGGACTGCCGCTCCGTCCCCATTGACTATAATGGGGACGGGGTGGAGGCACGGCAGTGCACGGCGAGAGGCTGCCAGAATCCATGTCGGACATGTCGTAGTTTTTATTCCGGCAGCCTCTCGCTGTGCGCTGCCGTGCCTCCACCGGAACTCTGCCCCCGACCCCATTATAGTCAAGACGCATAAAAAAATTAAAATAAAAGGAATAATCTTTCATATCAGGAGATCCAGGTGATAAAACAATTACAAATACAAAATTATACAACGATTAGGCTGGCAGATAAGGAGGGGGGGGGCTATTGTCATTCTAGAGACTGAGAAATACAATCAAGATTGTTATAAACAACTATCAGATCAAAACACTTATAAAAAAACTAACTGAAGATCCTACTAAGGAATTCTATCAGAACTCTGTCATGAAGGTATGGTGAATAGGATTTTATCAGAACAAGAGGCTAAATTCATTCTAAACACACAACAAAGACTCCCAGTATTTTATTGCTTGCCTAAAATATATAAAGATCTCGAGAACCCACCTGGATGCCCTATTATCTCTGGCATTGACTCTGTAACATCGAATCGGTCACAGTATATTGATAGATTTCTCCAACCTATAGTTAGAAACACAAAATCATATATCAAAGACACAACACAAATTATAAAAATTATTGAAGATTTAAAATTTGAACCATAATGGACTTTAGGCACCTTAGGCTACTTTCACACTCGCGTTTGGTGCGGATCCGTCATGGATCTGCATAGACAGATCCGCACCGATAATACAACCGCATGCATCCGTTCAGAACGGATCCGTTTGTATTATCTTTAACATTTAATTCCTAAATGAGAGGTCAGAACTGATGCATGCCTGCGCTCTAGATTACCTGAAGTCAAAATATTATTTAGAAAAGGGTAATCCTAAAACATAACATTTATTAATAATGCAGATAAAATATATAATGTCCTAAATATAGTGTGCAAAGACAAACATTGGGATAGAGGGTAGTGGACCCCCAATTAGTACAATGATTGATATCCCAAATGAAAAACATACAAAGAATAAAGTGCACGGCGGCACTAGTAACCAGCAAGTCCTACCGGTACCAAGGGACGGTCACCAGATCCTTCACCACAAGCTGTATTCATGATGTACCCATCTAAGGATGATGTCCAATGAATAATATTTATCTTTAACCCTTTCATGACCAAGGGTCATTGATGCCCCAGTGTCCAGGTCAAAATTTACAAATCTGACATGCGTCACTTTATGTGGTAATTGCTTTGGAACACTTTTATTTATCCAAGCCATTCTGAGAGTGTTTTCTCGTGACATATTGTACTTCATGATAGTCATAAATTTGAGTCAATACATTTCACCTTTAATTATGAAAAAATCCCAAATTTATAAAAAAAATTGAAAAATTCACAATTTTCAAAATTTCAATTTCTCTGCTTCTAAAACAGAAAGTCATACCTAATAAAATATTTACTACTTAACATTTCCCATATGTCTACTTTATTTTGTCATTTTTTTGGAAATGTCATTTTATTTTTTTAGGACGTTAGAAGGCTTAGAAGTTTAGATGCAATTCTTCAAATTTTTAAGAAAATTTCCCAAACCCACTTTTTAAGGACCAGGTTCAGGTCTGAAGTCACTTTGCGGGGCTTACATAGTGGAAACCCCCCATAAATGACCCCATTGTAGAAACTACACCCCTCAAGTTACTCAAAACTGATTTTACAAACTTTGTTAACCCTTTAGGTGTTCCACAAGAATTAAAGGAAAATGGAGATGAAATTTCTAAATTTCACTTTTTTGGAAGATTTTCCATTTTATAAAATTTTTTTCTTTAACACATTGAGAGTTAACAGCCAAACAAAACTCAACATTTATTACCCTGATTCTGCGGTTTACAGAAACACCCCACATGTGGTCGTAAACTGATGTAAGGGCGCACGGCAGGGCGCAGAAGGAAAGGAACGCCGTATAGTTTTTGGAAGGCAGATTTTGCTAAACTGGTTTTAGATGCCATGTCCCATTTAAAGCCGCCCTGATGCACGCATACAGTAGAAACTCCCAAAAAGTGACCCTATTTTGGAAACTAGGGGATAAGGTGCCAGTTTTATTGGTACTATTTTGGGGTACATATGATTTTTAATTGCTCTATAATAAGTTTTTTGTGAGGCAAGGTAACTGAAAAATTGCTGTTTTAGCACAGTTTTTTTTTTACAAGATTCATCTGATAGGGTAGATCATGTGCTATTTTTTATAGAGCAGGTTGTTATGGATGCAATGATATCAAATATGTCTACTTTCTTTGTTTGTTTCAGTTTTACATAATAAAGCACTTTTGAAAAAGAAATTATGTTTTTGTGTGTCCATTTTCTAAACGCCATGTTTTTTATTTTTCTGCCGATCGTCTTGTGCAGGGGCTCGTTTTTTGCAGAAAGAGTTGAGGTTTTTATTGGTACCATTTTTGGGTACATAGGATTTTTTGATCATTCATTATTACACTTTATGGGACAAGGTGACCAAAAAATTGGCTGTTTTGGAACAGTTTTTATTTATTTATTTTTACAGCGTTTATCTGAGGGGTTAGGTCATGTGACAGTTTTATAGAGCAGATCGTTACGGACGTGGCAATACCTAATATGTATACTTTTTCTTATTTATTTAAGTTTTACACAATAATAGCATTTCTGAAAAAAATGATATTTTAGTGTCTCCATAGTCTGAGAGCCATAGATTTTTTATTTTTTGGGCGATTTTCTTAAATAGGGTATCATTTTTTGCGAGATGGGGTAACGGTTTGATTGGTACTATTTTGGGGGTCATAAGCCTTTTTGATCACTTGCTGTTGCACTTTTTGTGATGTAAGGTGACAAAAATGGCTTTTTTTACTTTTTTTTTTTATGGTGATTATCGGACGGGGTCTATCATGTGATATATTTATAGAGACGGTCGTTACGGATGCGGTGATACCTAATATGTGTATTTTTCATTTTTTATAGGAAAAAGCAATTTCTTTTTTTAATTTAAAATTTTAATTTATTTATTTTTACTTTTATTATTTTCACTTTTTTTTTTTATCAAGTCCCTCTTGGATCTTGAAGATCCAGTGGGGCTGATGGCTGTACTATACTTTGCAATGCTCTTGCATTGCAAAGTATAATACAATCAGATGCCCTGTAGGTGGCAACAGCGGACGCTTTTGCAAAGTGTCCGGTTGCCATGGCAACCATCGGGCGCTGCAATCGCAGCGCAGCAGCCCCGATGGTGGAGAGAGGGAGCCCCCTCCCTCTATTAACCCCATGGATGCCGCTGCCGCGGCATCTATGGGGTTACAGCAGAGTGTCAGCATAGAGCTGACACTCTCTGCTGATGGCGGTGGCTCAGGAATGGAGCCATCACACACAGCAGGGGGACCGCACAGCATGAGGGCAGCGCTGGAAAGGGGAAGTGTCACGGCCAGCATTGAGGGGGCAGGAGGAATGTATGGGGCGCGGAGGGGGAGGACCGCAGGAGGCAGGAGATTAGCGCTTCAGCGGCAGACGGACACAAGGGGGGGCTTAGAGGGGCACAGATGGGGGGCACACAAGGGGGGCACAGATCGGGGAGGGGGGGCACGAGGACACATTACCTGATTTCAGGCTCTGATCTGCATTTTTTCACTGCCGCGATCCGATTGGTTAGTCTGCACAGACCAACCAATCGGATCGATTATCGACAAGGGGCCACTCTGATTGGTCCCTTGCCGGCATTACTGAACTGGGCAGCAGCGCTTGGATTAAAGAGCTGCCATGACGTCTATACACGTGGTAGCTGCACGGGGTATGTGCAGCTATCACGTATATATACAGATTGCGGTCGGGAAGGGGTTAACATTGCCAAAACAAATCCATTTTGAACACCATTGAAAGTCAATGGGGGACGGATCTGTTTTCTATTGTGCCATATTGTGTCAGTGAAAAAGGATCCATCCCCATTGACTTACATTGTGTGTCTGGACGGATCCGTTTGCCTCCGCATAATCAGGCGGACACCAAAACGCTGCAAGCACCGATTTGGTGTCCGCCTCCAGAGCGGAATGGAGGCAGAACGGAGGAAAACTGATGCATTCTGAACAGATCCTTATCCATTCAGAATGCATTAGGGAAAAACTGATCCATTTTGGACCGCTTGTGAGAGCCCTGAAACAGATCTCACAAACAGAAACCAAAACGCCAGTCTGAAAGTAGCCTTAGATGTACATAATTGAGCACGAACAGGGAATCAATGCTATGAAAACACAGAAAAAAGCAACCTTTATCAAACCGAACAAATTGAATACTTAGCTAAGGGAGTTGACTATATTTTAACACACAATTATTTTTCCTTTGAATCTGAATTTTTCCTCCAAACCAGAGTCACAGCCATGGGCACCAGGTTCGCCCCCAGTTACACCAATCTTATTATGTCCGAATGGGAAGACTGCCACATCACATCTAGACTGGTTACGGACCTGGTGCTATGGTATCGATATATATCGATTAAATCATTTTTATTTGGAGAAAGAGCGATGCTGATCTTTTGGACTTCATACGGGAAATCAATTACAACTCCATACATTTATGTTTCTCCTCCAATATAAGTAAGACCCAGATCAAATTTTTAGATATACAGATTAGGGTAGCTCAGGATAGGCTGGTCTTCAGTACGTATCAAAAACCTACAGCGAGGAGCAGCTACAGTCTCTTTTCTAGTTGCCATTTACGCTACCTAGTTGGCTTCTCAATATACCGACAGGCCAGTTCAGACGTTTAAAAAGGAACTGTACAGATGATACACAATTTGAGCAGGAAGTGGAAATAATGACAAAACAATTTATTGCTAAAGATTACCCTACAGCAGAGATAGAAAAATCAGCAACCAAAATTTGAAATCTGGATAGAAACACTTTTTTCAATAAAGATGACATTAAAACCCACACAGATAAAGATAACGATATTTGCATTGTTTTACCTTTTAATGCCCAGTATAAAACAATTGAAAAGATTATAATAAGACACTGGCACTTTATTTTGAAAGATAAGTTGTTACATCCTTTTATTTCCACTTATCCACATATAGTGTGCACAAAAGCACCAAATCTATGGTTGAAGATTGCACCGTCTGTCAAAACAAACAAAAAACAGGATAAGACAATAAGTGGCTGGTTGAATTAAAAAGGGTTTTACAGGTGCAAAACAGCTTTCTTCCAAAGGAAGACAGACACTATCCACTCAACAACCAATTTGTACACACATGAAATCAAAGACTTCTTAACTAGTACCAGCACAAATGTAATATATATTATACAGTGTCCCTGTAAAAAACAATATGTGGGACGAACCAAAAGGACAATAAAGAAAAGAATATCAGAACATATCAATAATATCAGAATATTACGAAAAACACTCTCTCGCCAAACATTTCAAAACACATCACAATCAAGACCCGAAGGGATTAATTTTTACAGCAATAGAGAAAGTCCCAGAACATTGGAGGGGAGGAAAACACATGTGAATGTCATGTGTGGAGTCTAAATATATTTTTGAGTTCAATACACTTCTACCAGAAGGTCTAAACACAGAACTTGAACTATTCGGCTTCCTGTAATCTTGGGATGGGTGCCTCATCACCAATGGCGGCTCGGACTACGGCTGTTTACCAGCACTCCGATTCCCCCTCGAGAGGTGAGGCCCCCACTCCGTTCCCTACTGATACCTCCGTCCTTCTTCAACCGATATGTATAATGAAGAAGATAGAATCTAACAGCTGTACATGGAGATTCGTGATATGGGGATCTACACTCTTTTAAGCCTTACACTCACTTATATTTGGATACATTGTAATGTTCAGCGTTCCTTCCATTCTATATTTTCCACATTATGAAATATACACTTGTTCATACTATGTGAAAAAACTCACCTTCAGGATTCATAGTATTGCTCTATGCGGAATGACGATCACAGTTCATTTAGCCCCCATCTGTGATCGACATATGATTATCTGTCTGATGGTATTAAGAATAAAAGACTTAAAAAATTAAACATTCTTTTTCAGAAGATATCGCAGAGTATGAACACTAATCCGAAGTAATATGTATGATGAACTCACTTTGGGAAAGCTCATGAAAGAACAAATGCCCAGAAAAACTGAATATGATCCTATAATCCATCACAGATTTTCTGTCTGGCTCTGGGAGGGTTAAAAGTGCATAATGGGAAGTAGCGGGTTGCCACTGATGAAGAAGGTAGAGTAAGGGTCCATTCACACGTCCGTTTTTTCTTTCCTGATCTGTTCCATTTTTTGCGGAACAGATCTGGACCAGATCTGGACCCATTCATTTTTAATGGGTCCTGGAAAAAATCGGACAGTACAATGTGTGCTGTCCGTTTCCGTTGTTCCGTTCCGCATGTCCGTTTAAATATAAAACATGTCCTATTCTTTTCCGCAAAATTCGGATCCTGGTACAATACAAAGTCAATGGATCCGCAAAAAACGGAAGACATTCGGATGTCATTACGTATGTCATCCGTTTTATGTGGATTCCGTTCCTGGAAATTACATTTTAATTTATTTTATTTTTTTTAAAAGAAATCCAAACAACTTTATTTGCTTATTGAAATTTATACATGTTTCCGTTTTTTGCGGATCCGCAAAAAACGGATGACATACGGAAACATTTTCAGGAACAACGGATCCGCAAAAAACGGACCGAAAATCGGGATATAGAAAAATACTGACGTGTGAATGTAGCCTAAGACTTTGAAGCACGTCTGGTGCAATTTATTACTGTACCCGCACACTTCCACACCAGGATGATCTTTGGTAGATGCAAAATTGGGAAGAGCTTCTCTAAATTTAAGTGATCCATCTATACCGGCCCGTGTATGCTGTCTGACATCCGGCACATCAGCATAGAACCATGTGGGACGCCCAGACTCGCGTCTACACCACCGACTATACAGCAGCAGCCAGTATACTTACCTCCTCCGGCTAGCGCTTGTGGCCTAGTACCCAAATGCCTTACTACAGAACCACATGGGACGCCATCACACGGTACCAGCGATACATCAGCGGACACAGTCCGTGAAGACTCCAGGAGAGGTAACTGCGGCCAGTATATCGGTGCATGGTGGGATGCCACCGGAGGCACATATTCACACTGGTCTGCTTGCTGCACTATTATGCAATTTTATTTCACATAGTGCAATCTAATAAATATGGCTATTAGAACTTCTGAGGAACTTTTGAAATATCAACATTCTATCAGATGGTCATTACCTGTTACATGAACTGGTATTGCGTAATATAATAGATTGCATCAAACTAATAGAAAGTACCATGGAACTACACACATTATTACTAACATTTGAAAGACACTAGATGTACTTGTGAAGAGGGACTTTGTACCGGACCATTATTTATGTTGTTCATGGGTATCATCCTGGACATATGAGGATATACTTGAGGAGTGGACACACAGTTTTTTTATCCATTTTTTATTTACTTTTTTATCCACTTTTATGCTCTCATTTATCTTCTTTTTTCCCTTTTATTATATTTTTATATTAAGTTATATGTATTCAGCATATTTCTAGGCATTTTGATGCATGCAATTACACATTGAGAGTAACAGCCCTACTAGTTATGCCCTTCATATATTACTTTTTAATTAATAATTAATAAACAGACTATTGCATTTATCCATTCCTGCGTGACCCGGTCTACATTTCTATTTTCTTAATCAGGAATAAGCAGTCTTAAATCTCTGCCAGCTCTAGGATTGGTCACAGAATGAGCAACCTGATTTGCTGGGCTTCAAGTCACACTGACAGGTCAACCAGTGTAGTATTACTATTAATAAATGATGTAATCCGGTATTCCTTAGAATCAACCAAAGCGTAGTACAAATGCAAGAAAAAGGGGGTCAGTCAGCATATCCCAATGCGCAGGTGCACGCTGCCATGGCTAGAAACATGAAGAAGAAAAAATACAATGCAACAGCACATTTGCAAACCAAATAAAGTACAATAATGCCATAATTATAGAAAATATTCTGGTGCTAATGCTACGCTTATTTTATAAATTTGAGATTCTTGGCAAATACATTTTGTACAAAATTATTTGGGTTCCTCTGCCAAATGTCAAGGCGATCTCTGTAAGTCGGGAACCTAACACCTGTTATGTGCAATAACTGCCACCATAAAATTCAGGGAATGCAGGTTTCACATGCATGCTTTGCCTTTTACCATTTTTGGTGCCATAATGGCCTCCATGAATCTCAAATATTTATCAAATAAGTGTAGCATTAGCACCAGAATATTGTCTACAATTATGGCATTATTGTACTTTATTTGGTTTGCAGAATGCTGTTGCATTGTATTTATGTTATATATTTAGTTTTCTCTGACACTAGACTGGGAGAGAGTATGCTACCTAACGTAGGTGGGCCATCTGGTAGAAAAATTACATCCCTGACTTAAAGGTGTTGCCTCATCATAGACAATGGGGGCATATCGCTAGGATATGCCCCCATTGTCTTATAGGTGTGGGTCCCACCACTGGGACCCCCACCTATACAGAGAACGGAGCCCCGCAAGGTGGTGGATGGAGGTCGCTGGTCTGGCCACCACCAAGCCGGCTCCCCATAGAAATTAATGGGAGCGTACCGCGCATGCGCGGTCCCCGCTCCTTTTCATTTCTATGTGGCTGACAGAAAAAGCTGAGCCAGTGCTCCATAGAAAATGGCTCCATAGAAAATGAATAAAGGGTGGCTGCACATGCGCAGTGCACCCTCCTTCACTTGTGGGGCTCCGTTCTTGATATAGATGCATGTCCCAGTGGTGGTGGGACCCGCACCTATGAGACAAGGCGGGCATATCTTAGCGAGATGGTGGAAGATTTATACCAAGATGAAAAACAAAAAATGCCCAATTTTAGGGCCCTCAGGATAATTTCACAAGTACTCAATTCGGTCAGCGGACCGACAAAAATCCCTGTAGGGGTCCTAAACTAAATAACTTTATTGTTACATATCTAAAATCTAAAGACCTACAGGGATAAGTTAAAACTATCAGGAATGAGAGGGGGGTGACGGTTCCTCACTTGCAATTGGTGCCGCCTCACACTTTATGGACAATTTGATTATTTTATGGGCGCAGAGCCTGTCACAGAACTGAGGATAGCTAGACTACATTAAGGATCAGGTGTAGTTTACATGTGTGGAACTGCTGTGCGAGACTGAGAGTTCATTAATAAACAATTAGGTGCAATCTAAGTTGCTACCATTGAATGTTATCTTGCAGTCTCCCAGAAACTCGTAGCAATTATTGCCAATGGTAATGGAATTGTTTGATTCGTGCAACTCACATTTGCTCCAAACTCCTGATGAAACCGCATCGCGGCGAAACATGTCGGGTGGAGTGTTAGGCGTGGCATTTTAGGCAGGAATGAAGGTTGAATGTGACCCGTGTATGTGTGTGACCACCATTGTTTGTACAGGGGCAGATATCTTAGGCCTGTGATACACAATACAGAGATATAGCTTTTAGGGACAGGAATTAAGTTTTGTGTGTTTGTACTGAGCCACAGTACCTATACAACAGAACTGATTAGTACCCTTGGTCTGAATGCTAATTGATCAAATGTGAGTTGCACGAATCAAACAATTCCATTACCATTGGCAATAAGTGCTACGAGTTTCTGGGAGACTGCAAGATAACATTCAATGGTAGCAACTTAGATTGCACCTAATTGTTTATTAATGGTCTCGCACAGCAGTACCACACATGTAAACTACACCTTATCCTTAATGTAGTCTAGCTATTCTCAGTTCTGTGACAGGCTCTGCGCCCATAAAATATTCAAATGGTCCATAAAGTGTGAGGCAGCACCAATTGCAAGTAAGGAACAGTCACCCCTCTCTCATTCCTGATAGTTTTAACCTATCCATGTAGGTCTTTAGATTTTAGATATGTAACAATAAAGTTATTTAGTTTAGGACCCCTACAGGGATTTTTGTCGATTTATACCAAGAGCTTCAACGCCAGAGCTGCAGTGTCTAAACACGATATCTGCCCGTCTGGACGCGCTCTCTCCAACTCCTGCAAATCCTGTTGCATTGTATTCACACCATGGCATAACTGCTGTCCAGCTGCCTTTGCCTCCACGCTACAGTGGCGATCCGAAAGCCTGCAGAGGGTTCCTGAATCAGTGCCTGATCCACTTTGAGCTACATGGAGACAAGTTCCAGTCTGACTGAGCGAAAGTAGCTTTCATAGTCTCTCTGCTCTCTGGAGAACCTCTAGCCTGGGCTAATCCTATATGGGAGCGAAGCGGACCTAAGACTGCAAACTCCCAGAACTTCCTAACTGTCTTCCGTACGGTGTTTGAGGAACCAGGTCGTACCTCTGCGTTCCTTAGTCTGAGTCAAGGCGCAATGACAGTGGGACAATACGCAATCCAGTTCCATACTCTGTCTGCAGAACTGTCCTGGAATGATGAAGCCCAACAAGTCGTATTCTGGGAGGGTCTTAGTGACCGTATTAAAGATGAACTTGTGGGAAGGGACCTTCCTGTCTCTCTGGACGCTTTGGTCACATTGGCCACACATATTGATGTGCGATTTCGACAACGTTTCTCTCAAGAAGCAAGGGTGAGGCGGACATCTAGACTCACACCTGTCTTCCAGAGGACTGTTCAGACTGCTGCTGTGGTTCCGCCTGAAGAACCTATGCAGGTGGAACGCCTGAAGCTCTCTGACCAGGAGCGCCAGTGGCGGCGAGCAGAAAACTTGTGCCTCTACTGTGGCGGAAAGGGTCACGTTGTTCGTACCTGTCCCCAGAAGGCGGAAAACTTCTGCGCCTAGGCTCTATGGGAGAAGTGACCCTAGGTAAAAAAGACAATTCTCCCAAACTTCTTGTTCCTGTAGTCTTGTCCTCTGGGAAAACCAGTATATCTGTACCTGCCTTCCTGGATTTTTGTTAATCAAGCCCTGGTGACCCAGTGTCAGTTATCCACTACTCATCTTGCGAAGCCTCTGGTGGCAACTATTGTAAATGGACAACCCCTGCCCAGACCTATTCAGTTCATCACTGCTCCTGTTAAACTCCAAGTCAGGGTGCTACATTCTGAAGAAATAACTTTCTATGTCCTGCTCGATTACACGGACCCAGTGCTTCTGGGATTGCCCTGGCTACAGCAGCACTCTCCCGTCTTAGACTGGCGTACGGGGGATATTCTCCGCTGGGGTCCTCAGTGCCATACTTCCTGTCTGTCTGTGGTTCGCCCAACGACTCCTCGTCCGGTCCCTATGAAACTGTCAGGTCTGCCTCCGCAATGTTTGGCTTATGAGGACGTTTTCTGTAAGAAGAGGGCCGAGACTTTACCACCTCATCGGTCTTATGAGTGCCCGATCGATCTTCTACCTGGGACTTCTCCAACTTGCGGAAGGGTTTATCCATTATCTCTGCCCGAGACTCAGGCTATGGCCGAGTATGTTGAGAACCTCAAGAGGGGATTTATCCGAAAGTCTACCGGTTTCTTCTTTGTGGCCAAGAAAGGCAGGTCACTCCGTCCGAGCATAGATTATCGTGGGCTGAACAAGATCACGGTCAAGAACAAGTACCCTCTGCCTCTGATTTATGAACTGTTCGACCGAGGCGCCCAGATATTTTCTAAGTTGGATCTGCGTGGTGCATATAACCTGATCCGAATCCGTGAAGGCGAAGAGTGGAAGACGGCGTTCAATACCCGTGATGGCCTAAGCCATGCTCCTGCAGTTTTTCGAGAATTTGTGAACGATATGTTCCGGGACCTCTTGTACAACTGTATAGTTCACACTTTGCGATAGTTCATAAAGGCGATACCTCTGCGTTTTTTGTGCAGGGTATTGAAAGTTACCACACCAATTAGAGGGGGAGATCGCAGACAGAAACTTTTCAGTAGTGAGACATACTGGATGTTTAATCTTGGAACATTCAAGTAGTATAGTGGGACATGTTTCATCAAACTTAAAGTGACAGGTGCCCTGCCCCTTTTTCACACCATAACCCCTCCCAGAAACGCCCTAACCCCAACCAGATCTGCCCATTTCTCTCCCCTTGCCGCCCCAAACCATGCCTACATGCCTCCCACTTTGATATGATTTTCCTATCATTTTATATGGTTTAATATAAAATTTTTTTCAAATGATAAGCTTTTTATATCACTTTATATCCCATTTATAACATTTTGATACAGTTTTATACCACTTTTATGTCATTTTGTGATTTGATATCACTTTGATATCATTTTGATATGTCTTTTATATATTAACATGCCCGGACATGTCCAAAAGACGGCAAGGCGTCTTTTAATTATAATAGCAACGATAAAAAATCAAGGATGACAAATTTAAATCTTTTTAAAAAGTTTCATTAATTTAATTATAATGCTAAGCCATGTAAATTAAAAACGCTCTTATAACTGCAGCCTTTCATATACGGCGTACAGTGTATGCATGTCTATGAAAAGTAAGTTCAATCTACCCCCATTGTGAGTGCATGAGTGTAATTCATGAGTCAACACACTGAATTGGAATAAAAAACCTGAAATGTCACATTCCTGCTATACTACTTGGTAGTTCATTTTAATTCAAGAAGTGCAGCTGTCATGAGTACATCCTGTCAACTATACAACCATTTCATTAAAATACCCTCAATACATTTTTCCACAGGTCCACAAGCGTACATTAGATTGAAACTTGAAGTGGGTTATGATCATAGCACAGGATGACAGCTGTTACCTGAAACTCACAGTCCATACATCCTAACATCAAACTTTTCATTTCCTACAAGACCACACACATGAGTATCAGGTAACAGCTGTGACAACCTGAGAGGTGTTAATTTTCTCGGGATCTGTCTATAGCAGAGTTAACACAAAACTACAGGTATCGTTTCAACAGCTGAGGCAAACACTATGCAGTATCTATACATATTTTTATAGCATCTCTTTTCAGGAAACAAAATGATTGTGATTGGCTGTATCACCGCCAAACACCTATTGCATATGCTAATGATAAGAAAAATGGCTTAATATAAATTTTAGATCAAATGATAAGCTTTACATATCACTTTATAAGTTCTTATCAAATGATAAGCTTTTATTAACACTTTATAACCCATTTATAACATTTTGATACAGTTTTATAACACTTTTATATCATTTTGTGATTTGATAACACTTTGATATCATTTTGATATGACTTTTATATATTGGCATGCCCGGATATGATCAAAAGACGTATTCTACACGGCCGGGCGTCTTTTAATTATAATAGCAACGATAAAAATCAAGGATGACAAAATGTAAATCATTTAAAAAAGTTTTATAAATTTTTCTTTATTTACAACACGTCAACTTACATTTTTAACAACTACTTAGGGGCCGACAAGTTTGTGTGTAATTACAACAGCGTATACATAATTGTTTCATGCGCTTCACTACAAAAGAGCGCACAACACGATAATTTTTTCTAAAATCACTCGTAAACATTTTTAATACACTTTCAAAATGTATTCCTTTTAGTTTCAGGTAACAGCTGTCGTCCTGTGCTATGATCATAACCCACTTCAAGTTTCAATCTAATGTACGCTTGTGGACCTGTGGGAAAATGTATTGAGGGTTTTTTTATGAAATGGTTGTATAGTTGACAGGATGTACTCATGACAGCTGCACTTCTTGAATTAAAATGAACTACCAAGTAGTATAGCAGGAATGTGACATTTCAGGTTTTTAAGGCTACTTTCACACTTGCGCTTGATCGGATCCGTTCTGAACGGATCCGATCATATTAATGCAGACGGAGGCTCCGTTCAGTACGGATCCGTCTGCATTAATAACTTAGAAAAATTTCTAAGTGCGAAAGTAGCCTGAGCGGATCCGTTCAGACTTTCAATGTAAAGTCAATGGGGGACGGATCCGCTTGAAGATTGAGCCATATGGTGTCATCTTCAAGCGGATCCGTTCCCATTGACTTACATTGTAAGTCTGGACGGATCCGCACGCCTCCGCACGGCCAGGCGGACACCCGAACGCTGCAAGCAGCGTTCAGCTGTCCGCCTGGCCGTGCGGAGGCGAGCGGAGCGGAGGCTGAACGCCGCCAGACTGATGCAGTCTGAGCGGATCCGCATCCATTCAGACTGCATCAGGGCTGGACGGAAGCGTTCTGCTCCGCTCGTGAGCCCCTTCAAACGGAGCTCACGAGCGGACAGCAGAACGCTAGTGTGAAAGTAGCCTAATTCAAATTCAGTGTGTTGACTCAGCTGTCCGGTGTGGTGGGAGTTAAATTACACTTATGCACTCACAATGGGAGCAGATTGAACTTACTTTTCATAGACATGCATACACTGTACACCGTATATGAAAGGCTGCAGTTATAAGAGCGCTTTTAATTTACATGGTATAGCATTATAATTAAACGAATGAAAGTTTTAAAATGATTAAAATTTTGTCATACTTGATTTTTTATCGTTGCTATTAAAATTAAAAGACGCCTGGCCGTGCAGTATACGTCTTTTGGACATGTCCGGGCATGCCAATATATAAAAGGCATATCAAAATGATATCAAAGTGATATCAAATCACAAAATCACATAAAAGTGGTATAAAACTGTATCAAAATGTTATAAATGGGATATAAAGTGTTAATAAAAGCTTATCATTTGATAAGGACTTATAAATTGATATAAAAAGCTTATTATTTGATATAAAATTTATATTAAACCATATAAAATGATAGGAAAATCATATCAAAGTGGGAGGCATTTAGGCGTGGTTTGGGGTGGCGAGGGGAGAGAAATGGGCGGATCTAGGCGGGGTTAGGGCATTTCTGGGAGGGGTTATGGTGTGAAAAAGGGGCGGGCACCTGTCACTGAGTTTGACGAGACATGTCCCACTATACTACTGATTCTTTACAGTAAGAGCAGTGAGACTATGAAACTCTGTCTGAAGAGGTGGTGATGGTGAGTACAATAAAATAATTCAAGAGGGGCTTGGATGAATTTCTGGAGTGTAATAATATTAAAGTGGATGATATGTTAGGATGCATGGCATCCTATTCATTGACTTGGGTTTCTCTATTGGCTGACTCGGTGGTATGTGTTTTGGTTCCATTGCATGTCGGGGGTATCCTCGTTGAGTAAATTTTATGGACATTCCTTCTCTTCTCTCTGGTAATGGGATCTGATACGATTCTGTCTACACAAAGACTGGGGTCGTCAAACGGTGTGTTGTCTTCCTGGCGCTCGAGTTTGACATATAGCGGATTGGGTTTACAGATTACTGGGAGGGGCTGGTGAAGACCCAGCAGTCATGATTCATTTTGGAAACAATTACAAAGTTAGAGACAGGGGGAGCGTCCTTAATTTCAGGGACTTAGGTCTCATTTCGTCTGCTTTCAAACACGTCACACGAGTATACAAAAATGTTATTCGTTCTTGGTGGGAGGTTCAATCCTTAGACAATTACATAAAAAATTGGATTGCATAATCCCATAGTTCCAGCTGCCCGCCTGAGATCTGGCGACTTTATAAAAAAATGGGGGAAAAAAGAGTCCATTGAGTCATCTATTAGGCTAATGCAACTGCTGTTAGATGAGGAAAAAACCGTGCTGTCCACTACTGAGTCAGAGCTAAAAGAAAGTATTGAACAAGTTAAAAAATTCAGTACTCATACTGAATTTAATAAGAAAAAGACCTTCCTTCAAACTACAACTGAGAGATATACAGCGCAGCTCAAGGAGAAAAAACATGTTTTCTTTAATAGAGATATTAGAGACTTTAAGGAGGGCAAAGTCTTTGACTACAGTTTCAAGCACACTGATACACTTGAACTAGACACTGAAGTGTCCTCTTCTGACTGTGAGACGGAGCCTGAACAAACAGTCTCAGACAGGGGACTACACACACAAGTGTACAGGAGAGCGTACGGTGGTAGAGGTGTGAGGGTTTTTTTTTTTGTTTTTTTTTTAGCTAATACCCCCCACCCTCCCGTGTCCCAATACATGTTGAGAAACAAGAAGTAACCCCCATATACCCCATATTTACCAACAAAGATGACCTGCAATTGGTCAACCTATCATCTCATACTATATCTGATATCGAGATGCAGGTTCTCCGCAAGGGCCTTTCATTTGTTCCCATCCGGAGATTTGACGGCCAGTTAAAGAGGGCAAGAAGGAAATGCCCATACTTATAAAGCTAAATACAACTGTATTATATGAGCCAATCATAGTAGGGGGGGACGAAATAAGTACCATAAGGGGTACTGGTAGTGTGAGTGAGAATATATAAGAAGATGTATGAATAGAAAGATATGGACATACTAGTGGAATGATAAGGGACATGGTGCATAGTATAGGAATAGATAACCATATACAGTCAGGTCCATAAATATTGGGACATCGACACAATTCTAACATTTGTGGCTCTATACACCACCACAATGGATTTGAAATGAAACAAAGAAGACGTGCTTTGACTGCAGACTGTCAGCTTTAATTTGAGGCTATTTACATCCAGATCAGGTGAACAGTGTAGGAATTACAACAGTTTGCTTCTGTGCCTCCCACTTGTTAATGGACCAAAAGTAATGGGACATAAAAATAATCATAAATCAAACTTTCACTTTTTAATACTTGGTTGCAAATCCTTTGCAGTCAATTACAGCCTGAAGTCTGGAAAGCATAGACATCACCAGACGCTGGGTTTCATCCCTGGTGATGCTCTGCCAGGCCTCTACTGCAACTGTCTTCAGTTCCTAGTAAAAAGTATACTGGGCACACTCACTTATGCAGAATCATACAATTTATTAATAGACATATAATATATAATAGAATAAAATACAATCAATTAATCTAAAAACGCAATCACACAATATATATAATAATACAATAAAACCCTTAATTGGTGTGTGGAATAAATAGCTAATAAATTGCTGGTAATAAATACAATGGATTAAATAATTGTAGCCAGCCTTGGTAAGGCTGAAGATGGAAATATGTTCAGTCCATATAATGAAAAAACAGAAATATCCCAACTGATAGCTTGCGTTAGTTGAATGACTAGCCTCACAAAGTCATATAGTTCACAGTCCTGACTCTTTGGAGGAGAGTAATCTTGCTGTAATCAGAGCAATTCACTTAGGTGAGTATACTTGCGGCGTCCCGCTTGTACTCACTGTGTAAAGTGGTTCTTTGTGCTGGAAAATTTGAAAATCTATATCGTTCTCGGCTACTCCTGCAGCAGCTGGATGATGCTGTACCTTTTTGCGTGTCCTTGCGGTCCTCTGACTGCCGCTCCGTAATGGCAAGGAGCCGGTCAGTACTGGGACTTACAATTGCTCTTTCCCCACGTCGGCTAGTATACGACACACTCCTGTATAACCTCGTGTGTTTGCGTTTGTAGCCGCCGGCGTGTCAGGGTCTGGTAAGACGCGGAAATTCTCAAGGAGTTTAAATTGCCGCACGATTTTTAATAGTTCCAGCATATACTTCTTAGGATTGTCCTGGGGGTCTCTTCACCAAACGCGTTTCGGGGTCCTTGCCCCTTCCTCAGTGGTACTGACTCCCCCACAAATGTCTGCTTTTATAATGCCATACCGATTGTAATTATTCAAACACTTGGTGATCTTCCTCATTTTGCTCAAAGACTGATATGGAGTAAAAATCCATTCCATTCAGTTCCACCCAATTATCCACAGTAAAACTTTAAGTCCTACTAACATACTACTTAATATACATTAGTATTCACCGCTTCCTATATATAATACGCTCCTGTATATAGTCATTATATGTATTTCATTCCTTTTATTCACCAAAAACATTTATACATTTCCCTGGATTTATTTATCTGCAAAAAACCTTTTGCGGTATCTATGCGGTATTATTTAATAGTCGGGGAATTATAAATAACATTTTAAATAGCGGTCATTCTTTATTATCCCCTATCATTTTCATGTAATTGTAATTTATAAATAGTGACATAAAAATGAAAATGAAAATACTACACCAACAGTGGGATAGTCAGATGCCTATTGGGGCATTAACCCCCTGATAACCAAATAAGATGATGATTTCATGTTGCTTCATTACATCTTGCATATCCCACTGTTACTTCTTCCTATGGGGACATATACATCATTCCTAACAAAAAAAGGTTTTCATATCTAATATTTTAAAATATATAATTTATTAATTAATTAAAAAATGGAATAAATAAATATAAAAATCAAAAATACTTCCATTTTTCATCCTCATTCGGATACCAGGGTGGATTGAAACTTCCTCAATTCAGGGAGTAAGATGTTGGGTGGAGGTCCCATCTTACTCCCTGAATTGAGGAAGTTTCAATCCACCCTGGTATCCGAATGAGGATGAAAAATGGAAGTATTTTTGATTTTTATATTTATTTATTCCATTTTTTAATTAATTAATAAATTATATATTTTAAAATATTAGATATGAAAACCTTTTTTTGTTAGGAATGATGTATATGTCCCCATAGGAAGAAGTAACAGTGGGATATGCAAGATGTAATGAAGCAACATGAAATCACCATCTTATTTGGTTATCAGGGGGTTAATGCCCCAATAGGCATCTGACTATCCCACTGTTGGTGTAGTATTTTCATTTTCATTTTTATGTCACTATTTATAAATTACAATTACATGAAAATGATAGGGGATAATAAAGAATGACCGCTATTTAAAATGTTATTTATAATTCCCCGACTATTAAATAATACCGCATAGATACCGCAAAAGGTTTTTTGCAGATAAATAAATCCAGGGAAATGTATAAATGTTTTTGGTGAATAAAAGGAATGAAATACATATAATGACTATATACAGGAGCGTATTATATATAGGAAGCGGTGAATACTAATGTATATTAAGTAGTATGTTAGTAGGACTTAAAGTTTTACTGTGGATAATTGGGTGGAACTGAATGGAATGGATTTTTACTCCATATCAGTCTTTGAGCAAAATGAGGAAGATCACCAAGTGTTTGAATAATTACAATCGGTATGGCATTATAAAAGCAGACATTTGTGGGGGAGTCAGTACCACTGAGGAAGGGGCAAGGACCCCGAAACGCGTTTGGTGAAGAGACCCCCAGGACAATCCTAAGAAGTATATGCTGGAACTATTCAAAATCGTGCGGCAATTTAAACTCCTTGAGAATTTCCGCGTCTTACCAGACCCTGACACGCCGGCGGCTACAAACGCAAACACACGAGGTTATACAGGAGTGTGTCGTATACTAGCCGACGTGGGGAAAGAGCAATTGTAAGTCCCAGTACTGACCGGCTCCTTGCCATTACGGAGCGGCAGTCAGAGGACCGCAAGGACACGCAAAAAGGTACAGCATCATCCAGCTGCTGCAGGAGTAGCCGAGAACGATATCGATTTCCAAATTTACCAGCACAAAGAACCACACTACACAGTGAGTATAAGCGGGACGCCGCAAGTATACTCACCTAAGTGAATTGCTCTGATTACAGCAAGATTACTCTCCTCCAAAGAGTCAGGACTGTGAACTATATGACTTTGTGAGGCTAGTCATTCAACTAACGCAAGCTATCAGTTGGGATATTTCTGTTTTTTCATTATATGGACTGAACATATTTCCATCTTCAGCCTTACCAAGGCTGGCTACAATTATTTAATCCATTGTATTTATTACCAGCAATTTATTAGCTATTTATTCCACACACCGATTAAGGGTTTTATTGTATTATTATATATATTGTGTGATTGCGTTTTTAGATTAATTGATTGTATTTTATTCTATTATATATTATATGTCTATTAATAAATTGTATGATTCTGCATAAGTGAGTGTGCCCAGTATACTTTTTACTATTATTTATTCACTTTTGAGGAAGGGCGGATCCTCTTTACTGGCAGCACCTCCTCCCTATTTTTCTTTGGTCCTGTGCGTCTCTCAAACTTTTCTTGTCTTCAGTTCCTGCTTGTTCTTGGGGCATTTTCCCTTCAGTTTTATCTTCAGCAAGTGAAATGCATGCTCAATCGGATTCAGGTCAGGTGATTGACTTGGCCATTGCATAACATTCCACTTCTTTCCCTTAAAAAACTCTTTGGTTGCTTTTGCAGAATGCTTTGGGTCATTGTCCATCTGCACTGTGAAGCGCTGTCCAATGAGTTCTGTAGCATTTGGCTGAATATGAGCAGATAATATTGCCCGAAACACTTCAGAATTCATCCTGCTGCTTTTGTCAGCTGTCACATCATCAATAAATACAAGAGAACCAGTCCCATTGGCAGCCATGCATGCCCACGCCATGACACTACCACCACCATGCTTCACTGATGAGGTGGTATGCTTAGGATCATGAGCAGTTCCTTTCCTTCTCCATACTCTTCTCTTCCCATCAGTCTGGTACAAGTTGATCTTGGTCTCATCTGTCCATAGGATGTTGTTCCAGAACTATTAAGGCTTTTTTAGATGTCGTTTGGCAAACTCTAATCTGGCCTTCCTGTTTTTGAGGCTCACCAATGGTTTACATCTTGTGGTGAACCCTCTGTATTCACTCTGGTGAAGTCTTCTCTTGATTGTTGACTTTGACACACATACACCTACCACCTGGAGAGTGTTCTTGATCTGGCCAACTGTTGTGAAGGGTGTTTTCTTCACCAGGGAAAGAATTCTTCGGTCATTCACCACAGTTGTTTTCCGTTGTCTTCTGGGTTTTTGTTGTTGCTGAGCTCACCGGGGCGTTCCTTCTTTTTAAGAATGTTCCAAACTGTTGTTTTGGCCACGCCTAATGTTTTTGCTATCTCTCTGATGGGTTTGTTTATTTTTTTCAGCCTAATGATGGCTTGCTTCACTAATAGTGACAGCTCTCATCTTGAGAGTTGACAGAAACAGATTCCAAATGCAAATAGCACACTTGAAATGAACTCTGGGCCTTTTATCTGCTCATTGTAATTGGGATAATGAGGGAATAACACACCTGGCCATGGAACAGCTGAGAAGCCAATTGTCCCATTACTTTTGGTCCCTGTGGGAGGCACATATGAAAACTTTTGTAATTCCTACACCGTTCACCTGATTTGGATGTAAATACCCTCAAATTAAAGTCTGCAGTTAAAGCACATCTTCTTCCTTTAATTTCAAATCCATTGTGGTGTTGTATAGAGCTAAAAATGTAAAAATTGTGTCGATGTCCCAATATTTATGGACCTGACTCTATAATAATCATGATCCAAACCAATGAATAACACCAATTCTAGCAAGTAACCTAGTTCTATGCATCTATAGGTAATGGTATATTGGGGTAATCTATGTAGCGGGTATCTATGCTATAGGGGTGAAAAAAGGGGGGGATAGGGGGTAAAAAAGGCAAAGGGGGGGGGTTGGAAAAGGGTGGAGGGGTGGAAATCTCACCCATGGAGAAAGGACTATGTGGCTCTGGAGGGACCCCCGGACTAATGCATCTGTAAGGAAAAGAAGCGATAAATCAGGCGATATATAAAAACATTATACAGAATTATACATTATAAAAAAAGTCGCATTATCTGTTAAGTCCTTTTGGAGATAAGTTATCCAAACGGTGTATCCACGTTGTTTTAGGAGTAAAGTCCGGTTTCCTCCCCGGCGTGGGGTCTCTACCTGTTCGAGAACCTGAAACCGTAGTGTTGAAATTGAATGGTTGTGTTTTTTTAAATGTGCCGGAATCGGTAGGAGTAGTTGTTCAGTTCTAATCGTGGATTTGTGTTTAGAAATTCTGTCATGTATGTGTTGGGTTGTCTCGCCAATATAAATCCGTCGGGGTTGTGTACTTAATGACATGTACATGTGGCATAAAATACGTTGGTAAAACGAAACATGAATTTAGGGGGTGTATTAGCGAGCACATTTCAGACATCAAGAAAATGAAGGATACACCGTTAGCTCGCCATGTGTCTGAATTTCATGATGGCAGGATTCAATCTGTCATGTTTCAAGGTATTGAGCTCATTAAAAGATCTCAGAGAGGGAGAAAAGTGGATATTTAAACTAAATACAGTTAAGCCCACTGGCCTCAACGACACGATATCCTATGTACCATTTATTTAAAGGGAGTCTTTCACCTATACTGACCGTTATAGAACACTAACACTATTATCAGCATTATAGTCCCCATATGTGAATGCTACTTACTGTTTAGCTGTCGGTCGCTTATTTTCTTCAAAAAACACTTTTATTCAATATGCAAATTAGGTCTGAAGGTGCCCAGTGGCGGCGTTCAAGCGGTTCATCTGAAACCCATCCCCTTTCACCACTCTGGCCCGCCCTAGGTTCTTCTGATTACCTATTCCCTTCAGTGTGAAATCCTGCGCCTGCGCTGTGCATCTGAATCACCGCACCTGCGTACAGCATTACCCATTATGGGCATCAGCATCCGAGCGTTTATTGAACATGCGCAAGCCCCAATATCTCGATCTAGCAGGCAGCTGTTTACTTCCACCGGCTATTTATATTTATTTTTCCTCCAAAAAACACACTATGGCTTATTTTCAGGGGATGTCTTATGGCTTATTTATCAGGGATCCAGTGAGAACTGGGTCCAATCTGTACACTGATGCTGGGACAATGTCCTCAAAAATAAAAAGGGAGCCACAAAATTAGATATTTTAAAAAGTTTTCCATATTATGAGAGGTACATACCTTATGGGAATAAAGTGGTGAGAAACAAAAAAAAAACAATGTGGATAAATAGAAATGTCAAGGGATCAATAAATGACAAAAAGAAAGCATTTAAATCACTAAAACAGGAAGGTATCCAGGAAGCCTTGATAAAAGCAGCTAACTCTGAGTTTACGGCAAGATGGATGGAGCTAAATACAGGGCAATCCTGGAAGAAAACCTGGTAGAGGCTGAAAAGTACTTGGGAATGTGGCAGAGGTTCACCTTCCAGCAGTACAACCACCTTAAACATCCAGGATTGGAAAGGTTTAGATCACAGCACATGCATGTGCTAGAATGGCCCAGTCAAAGTTCAGACCTAAGTCCCTTGAGAATCTGTGGCAAGACTTAAAAATTGCCTTTCACATATGCTCTTCATCCAATCTGACTAAGCTTGAGCTATTTTGCATAGCAGAATGGGCAACAATTTCAGTCTCTAGATGTGCTTTGATAGAGACATAGCTAAAAAGACTTGCAGCTGTAATTGCAACCAAAGGTAGTCCTGCAAAGTATTGACTCAGGGGGGTTGAATACAAATGCACAGCTTGCTTTTCAGATTTTTATTTATTAAACATTTTGAAAACCATGTATCATTTTCATTTCACTTCACACATGCTTGCTACTTTCTGTTGGTCTATAGCATAACATTTCCAAAAAACACATTTAAGTTTGTGGGTGTAAGTGAAAAAATGTGGAAAAGTTTAAGGTGTGTCAATACTTTTTCAAGACACTGTATACATTTAATTTCCTGTCACTCTGGTCTTTGAACTCAAGGAGTCAGTGATTAACAACCTTTCCTGAATGCCTGTGCATACAGAGATAGCTGTCAATCACTGATAGGACCGCCTCCTTTATTTCAAAGCCTAGAATGAGCAGGAAGTTAAATGTATAAGTTAGGCTACTTTTACACTTGTGGCAGGACGGATCGGACAGGCTGTTCACCCTGTCAGATCCGTCCTTCCGCTATTTCGCCGTGCCGCCGGACTGCCGCGGAGCTCCGACGCAGTACGGCAGTTCGCGGTGAGAGGCCGCCGGACTAAAAAGTCGGACATGCAGGACTTTTAGTCCGGTGGCCTTTCGCCGTGCCCTGCCGTCAATGGGGATGGAGCGGCGGCATGGCAAAATAGCGGAAGGACAGATCCTGTCGGATGCGTCCTGCCGCAAGTGTGAAAGTAGCCTTAAACGTTATACTGAATTTTGCCCCACCATACTATATACCAATCTGAACTCCTCTACTAACAAAGTAATAACTATGAGCGTGGTAATATAACCGTGTTAACACCAAAAAAAAACACGCAATGGGTAAATAGTAAAATATATTCTTAATTATATCCAATACATTAAAAATAAATATCATAAAGTGATTGCATCAAAAGCGGTTAAAAAAGGATCCTATGTAGCAGCACATGGTAGGTTACACCCACGAACAGTGGTCCGCAAATACCAGAAATATAGCAAGAAGTCCACAGATACATGGCAGCGAGCGCTGTGTATACAGATCAGGAAGCGCTGTGCGCCGGGGCCGGGGGAGCGCAGGAGCTGTCGGGTCTTTCACAGACCACGATCTGCCCTGCACTTAGGCTGTACAGCGTTGTGTTCTGCTGTACAGCCTCTCTGGGGGCTATATTTCCACTGTAACTGGGGCTACTATGTCAGCCCCAGTTACAGGAGAAATCAAGAGTGAAAAAAAGTTAAATGTCCCCCAGAGGTCTTGTATGACCTTATGGGGGATGCAAAGTGTAAAATAAAAATAAAAAAAGGTTTCACATGTAAAAAAAAAAAAAAAAAAATCCCCAATTAACCACCTCAGCCCCCAGTGCTTAAACACCCTGAAAGACCAGGCCACTTTTTACACTTCTGACCTACACTACTTTCACCGTTTATTGCTCGGTCATGCAACTTACCACCCAAATGAATTTTACCTCCTTTTCTTCTCACTAATAGAGCTTTCATTTGGTGGTATTTCATTGCTGCTGACATTTTTACTTTTTTTGTTATTAATCGAAATTTAAAGATTTTTTTGCAAAAAAATGACATTTTTCACTTTCAGTTGTAAAATTTTGCAAAAAAAACGAGATCCATATAGAAATTTTGCTCTAAATTTATAGTTCTACATGTCTTTGATAAAAAAAAAATGTTTGGGTAAAAAAAAAATGGTTTGGGTAAAAGTTATAGCGTTTACAAACTATGGTACAAAAATGTGAATTTCCGCTTTTTGAAGCCGCTCTGACTTTCTGAGCACCTGTCATGTTTCCTGAGGTTCTACAATGCCCAGACAGTACAAACACCCCACAAATGACCCCATTTCTGAAAGTACACACCCTAAGGTATTCGCTGATGGGCATAGTGAGTTCATAGAACTTTTTATTTTTTGTCACAAGTTAGCGGAAAATGATGATTTTTATTTTTATTTTTATTTTTCTTACAAAGTCTCATATTCCACTAACTTGTGACAAAAAATAAAAAGTTCTATGAACTCACTATGCCCATCAGCGAATACCTTGGGGTCTCTTCTTTCCAAAATGGGGTCACTTGTGGGGTAGTTATACTGCCCTGGCATTCTAGGGGCCCAAATGTGTGGTAAGGAGTTTGAAATCAAATTCAGTAAAAAATGACCTGTGAAATCCGAAAGGTGCTCTTTGGAATATGGGCCCCTTTGCCCACCTAGGCTGCAAAAAAGTGTCACACATCTGGTATCTCCGTACTCAGGAGAAGGTGGGGAATGTGTTTTGGGGTGTCATTTTATATATACCCATGCTGGGTGAGAGAAATATCTTGGCAAAAGACAACTTTTCCCATTTTTTTATACAAAGTTGTCATTTGACCAAGATATTTATCTCACCCAGCATGGGTATATGTAAAAAGACACCCCAAAACACATTCCTCAACTTCTCCTGAGTACGGGGATACCAGATGTGTGACGCTTTTTTGCAGCCTAGGTGGGCAAAGGGGCCCATATTCCAAAGAGCACCTTTCGGATTTCACTCCTCATTTTTTCCTGAATTTGATTTCAAACTCCTTACCACACATTTGGGCCCTAGAATACCAGGGCAGTATAACTACCCCACAAGTGACCCCATTTTGGAAAGAAGACACCCCAAGGTATTCCGCGAGGGGCATGGCGAGTTCCTAGAATTTTTTATTTTTTGTCACAAGTTAGTGGAAAATGATGATTTATTTTATTTATTTTTTTTCATACAAAGTCTCATATTCCACAAACTTCTGACAAAAAATAAAAACTTCCATGAACTCACTATGCCCATCAGCGAATACCTTGGGGTCTCTTCTTTCCAAAATGGGGTCACTTGTGGGGTAGTTATACTGCCCTGGCATTCTAGGGGCCCAAATGTGTGGTAAGTAGGTAAATGACCTGTGAAATCCGAAAGGTGCTCTTTGGAATGTGGGCCCCTTTGCCCACCTAGGCTGCAAAAAAGTGTCACACATCTGGTATCTCCGTACTCAGGAGAAGTTGAGGAATGTGTTTTGGGGTGTCTTTTTACATATACCCATGCTGGGTGAGATAAATATCTTGGTCAAATGCCAACTTTGTATAAAAAAATGGGAAAAGTTGTCTTTTGCCAAGATATTTCTCTCACCCAGCATGGGTATATGTAAAATGACACCCCAAAACACATTCCCCAACTTCTCCCGATTACGGAGATACCAGATGTGTGACACTTTTTTGCAGCCTAGGTGGGCAAAGGGGCCCATATACAAAAGAGCACCTTTCGGATTTCACAGGTCATTTTTTACAGAATTTGATTTCAAACTCCTTACCACACATTTGGGCCCCTAGAATGCCAGGGCAGTATAACTACCCCACAAGTGACCCCATTTTGGAAAGAAGAGACCCCAAGGTATTCGCTGATGGGCATAGTGAGTTCATGGAACTTTTTATTTTTTGTCACAAGTTAGTGGAATATGAGACTTTGTATGAAAAAAAAAAAAAAAAAATCATCATTTTCCACTAACTTGTGACAAAAAATAAAAAATTCTAGGAACTCGCCATGCCCCTCACGGAATACCTTGGGGTGTCTTCTTTCCAAAATGGGGTCACTTGTGGGGTAGTTATACTGCCCTGGCATTTTCCAGGGGCCCTAATGTGTGGTAAGTAGGTAAATGACCTGTGAAATCCTAAAGGTGCTCTTTGGAATATGGGCCCCTTTGCCCACCTAGGCTGCAAAAAAGTGTCACACATGTGGTATCGCCGTATTCAGGAGAAGTTGGGGAATGTGTTTTGGGGTGTCATTTTACATATACCCATGCTGGGTGAGAGAAATATCTTGGCAAAAGACAACTTTTCCCATTTTTTTATACAAAGTTGGCATTTGACCAAGATATTTCTCTCACCCAGCATGGGTATATGTAAAATGACACCCCAAAACACATTCCCCAACTTCTCCTGAGTACGGCGATACCAGATGTGTGACACTTTTTTGCAGCCTAGATGCGCAAAGGTGCCCAAATTCCTTTTAGGAGGGCATTTTTAGACATTTGGATACCAGACTTCTTCTCACGCTTTGGGGCCCCTAGAATGCCAGGGCAGTATAAATACCCCACATGTGACCCCATTTTGGAAAGAAGACACCCCAAGGTATTCAATGAGGGGCATGGCGAGTTCATAGAAATTTTTTTTTTTTGGCACAAGTTAGCGGAAATTGATATTTTTTATTTTTTTCTCACAAAGTCTCCCGTTCCGCTAACTTGGGACAAAAATTTCAATCTTTCATGGACTCAATATGCCCCTCACGGAATACCTGGGGGTGTCTTCTTTCCGAAATGGGGTCACATGTGGGGTATTTATACTGCCCTGGCATTCTAGGGGCCCTAAAGCGTGAGAAGAAGTCTGGAATATAAATGTCTAAAAAATTTTACGCATTTGGATTCCGTGAGGGGTATGGGGAGTTCATGTGAGATTTTATTTTTTGACACAAGTTAGTGGAATATGAGACTTTGTAAGAAAAAAAAAAAAAATTCTGCTAACTTGGGCCAAAAAAATATCTGAATGGAGCCTTACAGAGGGGTGATCAATGACAGGGGGGTGATCAATGACAGGGGGGTGATCAATGACAGGGGGGTGATCAATGACAGGGGGGTTGATCAATGACAGGGGGGTTGATCAATGACAGGGGGGTTGATCATCGACAGGGGGGTGATCAATGACAGGGGGGTGATCAGGGAGTCTATATGGGGTGATAACCACAGTCATTGATCACGCCCGTGTAAGGCTTCATTCAGACGTCCGGATGCGTTTTGCGGATCCGATCCATCTATCAGTGCATCCGTAAAAATCATGCGGACATCTGAATGGAGCTTTACAGGGGGGTAATCAATGACAGGGGGGTAATCAATGACAGGGGGGTGATCAGGGAGTCTATATGGGGTGATCACCACAGTCATTGATCATGCCCCTGTAAGGCTTCATTCAGACGTCCGGATGCGTTTTGCGGATCCGATCCATCTATCAGTGCATCCGTAAAAATCATGCGGACGTCTGAATGGAGCTTTACAGGGGGGTAATCAATGACAGAGGTGTAATCAATGACAGGGGGGTGATCAGGGAGTCTATATGGGGTGATCACCACAGTCATTGATCACGCCCCTGTAAGGCTTCATTCAGACGTCCGGATGCGTTTTGCGGATCCGATCCATCTATCAGTGCATCCGTAAAAATCATGCGGATGTCTGAATGGAGCTTTACAGGGGGGTAATCAATGACAGGGGGGTAATCAATGACAGGGGGGTGATCAGGGAGTCTATATGGGGTGATCACCACAGTCATTGATCATGCCCCTGTAAGGCTTCATTCAGACGTCCGGATGCGTTTTGCGGATCCGATCCATCTATCAGTGCATCCGTAAAAATCATGCGGACATCTGAATGGAGCTTTACAGGGGGGTAATCAATGACAGGGGGGTGATCACCACAGTCATTGATCATGCCCCTGTAAGGCTTCATTCAGACGACCGGATGCGTTTTGCGGATCCGATCCATGTATCAGTGCATCCGTAAAAATCATGCGGACATCTGAATGGAGCTTTACAGGGGGGTGATCAGGGAGTCTATATTGGGTGATCACCACAGTCATTGATCATGCCCCTGTAAGGCTTCATTCAGACGTCCGGATGCGTTTTGCGGATCCGATCCATCTATCAGTGGATCCGTAAAAATCATGCGGACGTCTGAATGGAGCTTTACAGGGGGGTAATCAATGACAGGGGGGTAATCAATGACAGGGGGGTGATCAGGGAGTCTATATGGGGTGATCACCACAGTCATTGATCACGCCCCTGTAAGGCTTCATTCAGACGTCCGGATGCGTTTTGCGGATCCGATCCATCTATCAGTGGATCCGTAAAAATCATGCGGACGTCTGAATGGAGCTTTACAGGGGGTTGATCAATGACAGGGGGGTAATCAATGACAGGGGGGTGATCAGGGAGTCTATATGGGGTGATCAGGGGTGATTAGGGGTGATCAGGGGCTAATAAGGGGTTAATAAGTGACGGGGGGGGGTGTAGTGTAGTGTAGTGGTGCTTGGTGCTACTTTACTGAGCTACCTGTGTCCTCTGGTGGTCGATCCAAACAAAGGGGACCACCAGAGGACCAGGTAGCAGGTATATTAGACGCTGTTATCAAAACAGCGTCTAATATACCTGTTAGGGGTTAAAAAAAACACATCTCCAGCCTGCCAGCGAACGATCGCCGCTGGCAGGCTGGAGATCAACTCTCTTACCTTCCGTTCCTGTGAGCGCGCGCGCCTGTGTGCGCGCGTTCACAGGAAGTCTCGCGTCTCGCGAGATGACGCGTATATGCGTGACTGTGCGCAGGGCTGCCACCTCCGGAACGCGATCCTGCGTTAGGCGGTCCGGAGGTGGTTAAGTGATTAAAAAAATAGAAAAAATAGAAAAAAAATAAAATAGACATATTTGGTATTGCTGCGTCCATAACGACTGGTTCTATAAATATATCACATGATCCACCCCGTCTGATGAACACCATAAAAAAAATAAAAACTGTTAAAAAAAAACCTAATTATTTACCGGTAATTCCCTTTTCATTATTCCGGCATACCATGAGAGATGACCCGCCTCCAACCAGGTAGGGACAGGAAGTATAAATTAGAGCCTCCTCCAGCTCTTCCTCAGTGTCTTTCTGGACCGATAGCCTAGAGAGTCTTATCCTCACATATAAAGGATTATTATATATCTACAATTATTTTATTTTATTAATTTTTTTTGCATTCACACCCACACACACCTTCACCTAATTTTTTGGCCTATATGTGGACCTGTATGTACATATTCCTACATATATTTATTCATATACGTAATTAGGGTGGGAAATCCGTGCCGTCATGGAGGATTCATGAAAAGGGAATTACCGGTAAGTAATTTGGTTTTTCCCTTTCATCCTCCATGACGGCATACCATGAGATATAACAGATTAAAATTCTTATTTGGGGGGGGACTATGGCCTGAAGCACCTTCCTGCCGAAAGCGAGCTCCTGACTAGCTATAGTATCCACTCTATAATGTTTAATAAATGTATGAGGACTTGACCAGGTCGCTGCTTTGTATATCTGTTCTAATGAGGCACTTGCCCTCTCTGCCCAGGATGCAGCCACAGATCTTGTGGAATGTGCTGTAAAGGACTTTGGTGGAGGAATATCTGACACTTTATATGACTCTGAAATTGCCATTTTTATCCATCTGGATAATGAGTTTTTTGTGGCTTTTTGCCCTTTGTGCGTTCCACTGAACTGGACAAATAGATAGTCCGTTTTCCTGAACGTTTTTGTAACCTCTAGATAGAGTAACACAGCCCTACGTACATCTAAATTGTGAAATTTCCTTTCCCCTTCTGTTTTTGGGTTTGAGCAGAATGATGGGACAATAATCTCCTCCTGCCTGTGGAAGTTTGATACCACTTTAGGAAGAAAAGACTTGTCCAGTCTAAATACAATTCTGTCCGGAAATATAGTGCAGAAAGGTTCCGCTATTTTTAGAGCTTGGATTTCACTCACTCTTCGCGCTGAGGTGATTGATACCAGGAATAAAGTCTTTAGAGATAAATATCTCAACGAGGTTTCTGACAGAGGTTCAAACGGGGCGTTTGTCAAACCTAATAGCACTACATTGGGATCCCAAGGGGAAACTGTAGGTCTTAGGAACGGTCTTAACCTATCTGCTCCTTTTAGAAACCGGATCACGCAAGGATTTTCTGCAATTTTTTCACCGAACACTGCGCTTAAGGCCTCTTTCACACGACCGTTTTTTTTCCCCCGTTTACGGGCCGTTTTTTGCGTTCCGTATACGGTCCGTATACAGAACCATTGATTTCAATGGTTCCGCAAAAAAAAATGGAATGTACTCCGTATGCATTCCGTTTCCGTATTTCCGTTTTTCCGTTCTGTTAAAAGATAGAACATGTCCTATTATTGTCCGCAAATCACGTTCCGTGGCTCCATTCAAGTCAATGGGTCCGCAAAAAAACCGGAACACATACGGAAATGCATCCGTATGTCTTCCGTATCCGTTCCGTTTTTTTGCGGAGCCATCTATTGAAAATGTTATGCCCAGCCCAATTTTTTCTATGAAATTACTGTATACTGTATATGCCATACAGAAAGACGGAACGGAAAAACGGAACGGAAACACGAGGGAAACAAAAAACGGAACAACGGATCTGTTTAAAACGGACCGCAAAACACTGAAAAAGCCATACGGTCGTGTGAAAGAGGCCTAAGGCTGATATATGAACTCTTAGTGTGTTTGGGCGTAAGCCTTTTTCAAAGCCGGACTGCAGGAAACCTAGAACTGCTTGGACTGAGAACTTCTGTGAAGAAGTCTTTTCCTGGATGCACCAATGGCAAAATTTATTCCACACCTTACGGTAAATTTTAGTAGTTACGTCTTTTCTGCTGGCTGACATAGTGTTAATTATGGCTTCTGATAGGCCCTTAGCCCTCAAAATCATCCTTTCAGGTTCCAAGCCGTTAGGTGTAACCTTTCTATCTGGGGATGGTAGATCGGGCCCTGGGATAGTAGATCCTGTTGCCATGGAATGATCCATGGGCCCTGGACTGAAAGAGTTTTTAGTAACGGAAACCATCGTTTTTTTGGCCATAGGGGGGCTATTAGTATCACATGAGCCCTGTCTAGCCGAATCTTTTTTAGGACCCTGGGAATTAATTGAAAAGGGGGGAAGGCATATGCTAGTTGAAAGTCCCATTTTTGGGACAGTGTATCTACCCCTATGTTTCCTTCGAATTGATTCAGAGAAAAAAACTTTTTTAGTTTTGTGTTTGAGGCTGAAGCAAAAAGATCTACTTGTGGGGTTCCCCACAATTTTGTGATTTGGAGAAAGACTTGTCTTTCTAGGCTCCATTCTGTTGTTTTTAAGGAAGTTCTGCTTAGAAAGTCTGCTTCTATGTTTAGGGATCCTTTTAGATGGATTGATGATAGGGATCTTAAATGAATCTCCGCCCAGGAGAATATTTTTTCTGTTAGTTTGCCCAATGCTAAGCTTCTTGTCCAGCCTTGATGGTTCAGGTAAGCGACGACTGTTGTATTGTCCGTTCTTACCTGAACGTCTTTGTTTTGTACCAGGTGGGAAAACGCCTTTATCGCTTCCCAGACTGCCGTGAGTTCTTTTTGATTTGACGACAGAGATTTTTGAGTGCCAGACCACTCTCCTTGGGAATAGAGATGAGAACAATGCGCTCCCCATCCCCAAAGACTTTAACAGATGGTTTGATTGTTTCCACCACTGTAGTGACTAAAAACACTGGTCCGGGAATTTGAATTATTTCCTCTAGAGACTCCGGGCTCCTGTTCCAACTCTCTAAAATCCATTGTTGCAGGATCCGGGTGTGGAACTAAGCCCATCTTACGGCCGGGATGCATGAGGTCAGAGAGCCCAGTAGTTTCATTGCTTTTCTGACCGTACATACAGGTTGATTTTGGAAATTTGTTACCTTTTCGCTTATCCCCATTACCTTCTGGTCTGTAAGAACTGTCTCTTGGTGGATCGTATCTAGACGAATCCCCCAGGAAGGTTAGGTTCTGGGATGGGCAAGGATTTGACTTTTTCCAGTTTATTAGCCACCCTGTATGGTACAAAGTTTGGCAAGTCAAAAACAGATTGTTTTTGAGATCTATCTCTGAATTGCCTACGATCAACAGGTCGTCTAAGTAAGGGAAAATCAGGATATTTTGTCTTCTTAAGTGGGCCACTACCTCCAACATTACCTTGGTAAATACCCTTGGTGCGGAGGTAATTCCAAATGGGAGCACCTGAAACTGGAATTGACATAATTTTTTTCCTAAGAAAACCACTATGCGGAGGAACTTTTGGGATTCCTCGCAAATTTGGATATGGAAATAAGCGTCCTTTAGGTCGATTGATGCTAAAAAATCTCCTTCTTTTAGCAGGTTTATTATGGACCTTATTGTTTCCATTTTGTTTTATGAATGTTTAATTTTTTTAAATGTATTATTAGTCGCGATTTTCGGTCTGGTTTTCTTACAAAAAAAACGGTTGAATAATAACCTTTCCTCTGTTGAGAGAGGGGAACCGGGGCAATGGCCTTTTGGCTGCATTTTTCTGTAATGCAGCCGATCTTTGGATGGGGGTTATTCTGAATACATTTGGGGGAGGAAGAAGGCAAAAGGTTATATTGTAACCTTTTGAAATGATGTTTAACACCCAGGGGTTTGTTGTGATATTTTCCCATTCCTTTGAGAATAACTTCAGTCTTCCTCCTACCTCTCTGGCATCATTTAGTGGAATCTGTATTTCTTGGGGTAAATAAGAACCCTCTGTTACCACTTTTTTGATTTTTCCCTTTTGACCAAGGAGCGTCCCTATAGGTTCTCTTGGCCTGGAAAGAACTCCCTTTTTTATTCCTACAAAAGGGAAACTGTCACGAGTGTGTCAAGAGCCACGCCTGACTCCATTATACCCGGGGTCAGGAAGTCGCAGCGGGTGGCTGCGTGCTCTATGTCTAAAGACAGTGCTGTTTATTAATGGTAGCTTTCTGGGTTTGCCTTGCAATCCTTTTTGGCTCACTCAGGGATCCGTAGCTTCTCCTCCTCAGCTGTTTCTTGTCCAGCAATTCCAACCTCCTTATATTCCTATCTCTCACTTCTCTGGTTGCCAAATATAGAGCTTCCTGCCTGGACTTCTATACTGACCCACTGGAGCTGTGTAGCTGTGTTCCCTGGTTGTTGTTCCAGAACGTTACCCTCCGGATCCCTGTTGGGCCTTGGTGGTCTGCTGTTGTCGCCCACCTGGGATTATATGTTTGTCTGTATTGTCTGTCCTCTCCTTGGTGTTTTCCTCTTAGTGTCAGTGGTGCGGACTAGTGATCCCACTACATAGGGCTCATCTTAGGGAAAGCCACGGTTTAGGCACGTGATCGGCGTACGGGTGAGGAACCCGTCTAGGGATGTCAGGGCAGTCAGGTGCCAGCCGCAAGGTGAGTCAGGGGTCACCATCTTTCCCTCTCCCTTGGACAGGGCCTTCCCATTTCCTTCCCTTTGCGTGACGCCGGTCATTACATTATATCTGGCCCTTATTTTGTGTAGGTAAAAAAAATATATATATTTTCTTTCTACCTACTTAGAATCCAGTATGTATCCAATTGCTGCTTTGTCAAAGCAACTTCAAGGCCTGTCTTTGGAGGTGGCAGGATTGAAGGCGTCGGTCCTCCAGCAACAGCAGCAATTGCTACAGACCGCAAGCCCAGCGGTTGCTACAGGTAACCTGGTTGTTGCGGAACCCAAGGTTGCTCTTCCTGACAGATTTTCTGGGGGAAGGGACAAATTTGTGACGTTCCGTGAGGCCTATAAATTATATTTTAAACTGCGCCCTTACTCCTCTGGTAATGAAGAACAGCGGGTGGGGGTTGTTATTTCCCTGCTTCAGGGGGACCCGCAATCCTGGGCGTTCTCTTTACCCACTGATTCCCAGGCTCTCCGGTCAGTGGATGAATTTTTTGGGGCTTTGGGTCTCATATATGATGACCCTGACCGAATCGCACTGGCTGAATCAAAGTTACGGAGACTCCTACAGGGAGAGCGGCCAGTAGAGGAGTATTGCTCAGAGTTCCGTAGGTGGGCTACGGATACCCAGTGGAACGACCCGGCTCTCAGGAGTCAGTTCTGCTCTGGGTTATCCGAAAGGATTAAGGATGCGCTTGCGCTGTATGAGACTCCCTTTTCCCTTGATGCGGTTATGTCCCTTTCTATCAGGATAGATAGACGTCTTAGGGACAGATTGAAAAATCCGGAGCAACTGGTAACCCCTCCCAAGCAGCAGTTAGTCTGTACGGACTTAGACGAGCCTATGCAGCTAGGAGGAACTACTCGTCAGGTCCGTCCTCCTGAGGCTCGCCGTAGGCGTGGGGTTTGTTTTTTCTGTGGGGAGAGGGGTCATTTTATTAATGTCTGTCCTTCCTTTCTCAAAAACAAAAGACCGTTGGAAAACTACTAACCCCAGGCTGTGTGGAGGATGTCAGCCGGGGGGTATACGTTTCCTCCATACGAACATCGCAATTTGTGTTTCCAGCGGGTGTTGTTTTTGGTGTTAAGACGGAGACTATTTCTTTTTTTCTAGACAGTGGAGCAGGAGTAAATTTGATAGATGCCCACTTTGCCCACACTATGGGTTTGTCTCTCTGTACGCTACAGAGACCTATTCCCATATTCGCTATTGATTCTGCTCCTCTGTCTCAGAGAAACCTCACTCACATTGTCCATAACTTACACCTTCGGGTAGGGGACCACCATAACGAGTGGCTTTCATGTTATGTTCTGGAGGGGCTTCCCACTCCTGATGTGTTGGGTCTTCCCTGGTTGGTAGCGCACAATCCAGTGGTGGATTGGCAGGCCAGGGAGATATTGAAGTGGAGTGAGCATTGCAGAGAAAATTGCTTAAATAGCAATTGCTTAGTCGCCTCTATAGCTACCCTAGCCACATTTGTTTCGGGCTTTGAGGACGTTTTTTCTGAAAAGGGTTGCCAGAAGTTACCACCTCACCGTCCTTATGATTGCCCGGTTAACCTGATTCCCGGTGCAAAATTACCCAAGACCAGGTTATACAATCTTTCGGGTCCGGAGAGACAAGCCATGAAAGATTATATCTCTGAGAGCTTGGCTAAGGGACACATCAGACCCTCTTCTTCACCCGTGGCTGCAGGGTTTTTCTTCGTTAAAAAGAAAGATGGGGGCCTGCGTCCTTGCCTAGATTTTCGCGAATTAAACCGGATAACCATCCGAGAACCATACCCTCTTCCTCTCATTCCTGACCTGTTTAATCAGATTGGGGTGCTAGGTGGTTCTCCAAACTTGATCTTAGGGGGGCCTACAATCTGATTCGTATCAAGGAAGGGGATGAGTGGAAGACAGCTTTTAACACCCCTGAGGGGCATTATGAAAATCTAGTCATGCCTTTCGGTCTGACCAATGCTCCTGCTGTCTTCCAACATTTCGTTAATGACATTTTTAGTCATCTTATCGGCAGGTTTGTGGTGATATACCTAGATGATATTTTAATTTATTCGTCTGATCTGAAAACACATGAGGTGCATGTCAGACAGGTACTGCAGGTCCTATGGACGAATAAATTATATGCTAAAATTGAAAAGTGTGTCTTCGCCGTTCAGGAAATACAGTTCCTAGGTTATTTATTATCTGCTTCAGGTTTCCGTATGGATCCTAGGAAGGTCCAGGCAATTTTAGATTGGGATCTTCCTGAGAACCTCAAAGCACTGCAACGGTTCTTGGGCTTCGCAAATTTCTATAGAAAGTTCATTAAAATTATTCGGTGATTGTAAAACCCCTTACTGACATGACTAGGAAGGGGACTGATTTTTCTAAATGGTCTGACGCCGCTAAAATTGCTTTTTCCTCTCTAAAAGAGAGGTTTACCTCGGCACCTGTACTAATCCAACCTGATGTCTCCCAGCCTTTTATTGTTGAAGTTGATGCGTCAGAGGTGGGAGTGGGGGCTGTGCTGTCTAAGGGTCCGTCTCCTGGCAAATGGCGTCCTTGTGCGTTCTTTTCTAAAAAAAACTATCTGCAGCAGAGAAGAACTATGATATTGGCAATAGGGAACTATTAGCTATTAAACTAGCGTTTGAAGAATGGCGTCACTTTTTAGAGGGGGCAATCCACCCCGTCACTGTGATTACGGACCACAAAAACCTTCTGTACCTCGAATCAGCTAAGCGTCTCACCCCTAGACAAGCTAGGTGGTCGCTATTTTTTACCAGGTTTAACTTTGTTATTACCTATCGTCCTGGGGCAAAAAATACCAAGGCAGATGCACTATCTCGTTGTTTCCCTGGAGGGGGTAATGTGAATGATCCGGTACCCATTCTACAAAGAGGAGTGATTGTCTCTGCAGTACACTCTGTTCTGGAGGGGAAGGTGTTAGAGGCCCAGGGGGATGCCCCGGTCTCTTGCCCCTGAGAGAAATTGTTTGTACCGTTAAACCTGCGTCTCGAATTATTAAAGGAACATCATAATTCGGCACTTGCTGTGCACCCGGGTAGTAAAGCAACCTTGGAGCTATTGTCTCGTCGTTTTTGGTGGCCAAGGTTGCGTCAGGATGTAATGGATTTTGTGTCTTCCTGTTCTACTTGTGCGCGCGCGAAAGTCTCTCATACACGTCCTGCAGGGTCTTTATTGCCACTTGTCATTCCCAATAGCCCATGGACACATCTGTCAATGGATTTTATCACTGACTTACCTTTGTCTGCGGGTAAAACAGTTATCTTGGTAGTAGTGGACAGGTTTAGCAAAATGGTACACTTCATTGCGTTATCCGCACTACCTAATGCTAAGACTCTTGCTCAGGTATTCCTCAATAAAATTGTGAAGCTTCACGGGGTCCCTTCCGATGTTGTTTCGGATCGGGGAACCCAGTTTATTTCTAAATTTTGGAAAGCTTTTTGTTCCCGTTTTTTGGGGGTACACTTGTCCTTTTACTCAGCTTTCCATCCTCAGTCGAATGGACAGACTGAGCGTACCAACCAAAACCTTGAGACATATCTAAGATGTTTTGTGTCTGAAAACCAAGAGGTGTGGTCATCATATTTACCGTTAGCCGAGTCTGCCATAAATAATGGCCGTCAGGAATCTACTGGCAAGTCACCATTTCTTGGTGCATATGGTTTTCATCCCCAATTCTGTACTTTCAAAGAGGGGGGGGGGTCTTCTGGGGTTCCCGAAGAGGAACGGTTTTCGTCATCTCTTTCTTCTGTATGGCAGAAAGTGCAAGCTAATTTGAAAAATATGGGAGGTAAATATAAATGCATGGCTGATAAGAGACGGTCGCCAGGTCCGGACCTAGGAGTGAATGACTATGTGTGGTTGTCTACTAGGAATATTAAATTAAAGGTTCCCTCTTGGAAACTGGGTCCTAGGTTCATTGGCCCTTACAAAATAGTAGCCATCATTAACCCCGTGGCTTTTCGCCTGGAGCTACCTCAGACTTTTAAAATCCATAACGTCTTCCATAAGTCGTTACTCAAGAAGTATGTTCCACCTCTAGAACTGTCACCGCTGCCACCTCCTCCTGTTGTTGTGGATGGTAATCTACAGTTTCAAATATCCAAAATTGTTGATTCTCGTCGGGTCCGCCGCTCTCTTCAATATCTGGTGCATTGGAGGGGTTACGGTCCCGAGGAAAGAATGTGGGTTCCAGCGTCTGAGGTAAACGCCGACAGGTTAGTTCGGGCTTTTCATGCCTCTCATCCTGAGAGACCTAGTCCTGAGTGTCCGGAGGCCCCTCGTAGAGAGGGGGTTACTGTCACGAGGGTGTCAAGAGCCACGTCTGACTCCGTTATACCCGGGGTCAGGAAGTCGCAGCGGGTGGCTGAGCGCTCTATGTCTAAAGACAGTGCTGTTTATTAATGGTAGCTTTCTGGGTTTGCCTTGCAATCCTTTTTGGCTCACTCAGGGATCCGTAGCTTATCCTCCTCAGCTGTTTCTTGTCCAGCAATCCCAACCTCCTTATATTCCCATCTCTCACTTCTCTGGTTGCCAGATATAGAGCTTCCTGCCTGGACTTCTATACTGACCCACTGGAGCTGTGTAGCTGTGTTCCCTGGTTGTTGTTCCAGAACGTTACCCTCCGGATCCCTGTTGGGCCTTGGTGGTCTGCTGTTGTCGCCCACCTGGGATTATATGTTTGTCTGTATTGTCTGTCCTCTCCTTGGTGTTTTCCTCTTAGTGTCAGTGGTGTGGACTAGTGATCCCACCGCCCCGTTCACTACATAGGGCTCATCTTAGGGAAAGCCAGGGTTTAGGCACGTGATCGGCGTACAGGTGAGGAACCCGTCTAGGGACGTCAGGGCAGTCAGGTGCCAGCGGCAAGGTGAGTCAGGGGTCACCATCTTTCCCTCTCCCTTGGACAGGGCCTTCCCATTTCCCTCCCTTTGCGCCGGTCATTACAGAAACTTCCTTTTATTTGTATCTTTGGGAAATGATTTTTTTGAGTCCGCGGCCTTCTCTAAGATGGATTCAAGATCTTGGCTGAACAGTAGTGTCCCATGAAAGGGCAAACTACAAAGCCTTGTTTTTGAGCCGGTGTCACCGGACCAGGATTTTAACCAGAGAGCTCTCCTAGCTGCAACTGCTAGGCCCGAGGTCTTAGCGGCCATTCTGACTGACTCTGCCGTGGAGTCTGACAGGAAATCAACTGCTTTCACTAGTAGGGGAAAGGAGTCTTTTAAGGTATCATAAGAGGCTCCTTCTTTCAGGAGAATCTCTAACTGAAACAGCCACTGTTTTAAAGACCTTGATACAGATGTGGCCGCCAGATTAGGCTTGAATAGTGCTGTGCTAGCCTCCCAGATTTCTTTAAGGACCTGATCAGTTTCTTTGTCCATGGAATCCCTTAAGGTCCCATGGGAGAGCATTAGCCCCTTTCATTAGTTTGGATAAAGATACATCCACTTTGGGGCAAGTTGTTAATAGGGCCTCGTTGTCACGGATGGTGTACAGGAAACAAGACAATGCAATACAATAATGACTCACTGGATGCACAACTAAGGAACAAAAGGGAGACCCCTACATGAGACCTGCCACTCTCCCTAATTGCTCAGCCTATGCGAACACCCCAAAGGTGGATGGGCGCATATCCACGTACCTCGGCTATCTAATACCTGAAGACCCTACAATAGTGAGGGGACACGACCACCGGCTCCCTACACTAGACACGGAGGGAGTCAGGGTCACCTGAAAATCCAGCAGACAGAAAATCACAAATAAAGGAACAGCACTTATCTTGCAGAGGACTGGGAAATAGAAACAGCAAGCACACACACTCCAGGAAGTTGTATAAGCCGCAACCTAATGCATCATGGGGAGGAACTTAAAGGGAAGCAATCAGTCCAACTGCATGACAGCTGAGATAGACTAACGAGATAAGGAACTTAACCAAAACAAAGAAACTCAAGGAGTAGGATCTGGAAAGCTCCTGTCAGAGCTTCTCAACTGTCTGGTTGTGACACTCGTCTTCTTTACAGAATGGGAGGTGACGTTTGATTGTTTTTGGGACAAATAGTTTTTTATCTGGGGATTTCCATTCTCTTTTAATTAGTTCCATCATGTTTTAATGGACCGGAAATACCCTCTTTTTCTTTTGTTCTAGACCGCTATACATTTGGTCCTGGACAGACCTCTGCACTTTCTCGTCTGAGAGCCCCATAGTAGCCCTAATGGCTTTTACTAACTCCTTCGTGTCCCCAGAGGAAAAAAGGAAGTTTTTATACTCCGAATCAAACCCGGAAGAGATTTCGGAATCTTCATCCTCCGAATCCGACTCAAGCTCTGAAACAGAGGATGGCACGGAGATGCTCAATTTAGGATCTCTGTGTTTAGAGCTAGATGTCCCAGGAGTAACGACCGGACTTTCTGCCATAGCAGATCTCATTTCTTCCCGTATAACATCTCGTAGCTCCTCTCTAATTGACGGAACTAAGTCCTTCACCATATTAGAGGGACATTTTTTGAATCAATGTGTTTTTATTGACTTTTAGACATATTACTGATCAACAATGGACAGTTACAGAGTCGGCGCTTCACATAGCCACATTGGCAGCGCCCACTGAACCGTATTGCGGTACATCATTGCATAAATATAGAACAAACATACAAACAAACAAATAATAAATAATAATAATAATGAACAACAAAAAGTTCTCAGTACATCCATGGGGTAAACGTGTACCTTTGAAATGCCTTATACATCAGGTCTAGATTGAACAAGCAGACTAAGCAAGGTCAGTCAGAGGATTGCAATGCAAGCGGGGAAGAGCTCCATGAGATCCATTCTCTCTCAAACGCTGCGAATGAGCAACCAGCCCTCGCCCACATCTTCTCGTGTATGTAGGTGGAGTTAAGTTTGCGGGTGATATCTGTTAAGCTAGGGATAGTTTGGGTTTTCCAGTTTTGGGTGATAGCCAATTTGGTAGATAGGAAGAGATGTCCCAGCACCACCCTGACGCCACATGGCATTTTATTCAAATCAATGTAAAGGAGGGCAAGTTCAGGAGTCGGCGGGAGCTGGCTACCCAATAGATCCGAAGCCAGGGAGAAAGTGGATCCCCAAATACCCTGCAGCAATGGACAAGACCAAAGAATATGATATAATGTGCCTCTCTGGCCACAACCCCTCCAGCAAAGGTGTGAGGATCCTGGGAAGATATGGCATAGGCGGTCAGGGGTGTAATACCATCTCAACGTTGTTTTCATTAGAGATTCATAATGTAAAGTGCATCTAAGGTTTTTGGAAATAAAGGCAAATGCTGAGGACCACTGCTCATCTGAAAACGATAGTCCCAGCTCTTTTTCCCAGGCGTGCAGAGGGGACGTTTTAGTAAAAGACCCTTTATCCCTGAGCATACTGTATAGGGGCCGGAGGCGTGTGCAATATGGGGGAGCTAGTGACCAGATTTTGAATATTTCCTGGTTACATAGAAGCGTGAGGGGAGTGTTGGCTGTAAGGAAGTGCCTAATACACAGGTATTTATAGAAATCTGTATTTGGGATCTGGAATTCCTTGTGCAGTAACTCAAAGGAACATAGGGTGTCAGAAGAAAATAGCTTTGAGAAGAGATCCAATCCCTTTGTCGCCCAGGATGAGATTGAAATATTGGGGATTAGGTGGTTGAGTACCATTATTGGAGTCAAGGGTAGGAAGGGTCCAGATACCGGGGAGCTTAATTTGTGGAATTGGGACCAGTTTCCTAACGCCATGGAAACTAGTGTCGAGGATGAGGAGGGTCGGTGGAATGATGGATGGAGAGCTGCCAACAGGAGAGATTTAAGGCTACCAACCGAGGATAGAGTTGCTTCCATTTGTACCCACTGTTTGGATTGGTTGTCTATCCACCATTCTCTCAACTGGGAGATTTGTGAGGCCAGAAAGTACTCATATATATGAGGGAGGCCAAGCCCCCCACGACGCCTGTCTCGCTGCATTATCGTAGTTGCAATCCTGGGCCTGTGTCCCTTCCATACTAGTTTATTAATCAGCGAAGTGCATTTCCTAAAGAAACTATTAGGTGGAGTAATAGGTAATGTTTTAAATAGGAACAAAAGTTTGGGAAGGATAAACATTTGGAACGAGGCGATTCTACCCACCCAAGACATTTCGTATTTGGAGAGATTGGAGAGGTCTTTCTCTAATATTTCTAAGAATGGGATATAGTTTATGACATATAGCTTCTTGAATGATGTTGACAGCTTTATCCCTAGATAGTCAATCTGGCTATCTTGCCAATCTAGGTCAAAAGTATTTTTAAGCGTTTTTACCTGTTCAGGGGAAATATTTATTGGGAGGGCCTGGGACTTGGCAGCATTAAGTTTATAAAAGGAGAGGTCTCCAAATTGAGATATAATGTTGATAGCTGCTGTAAGAGACGTTTGGGGATTTGTCAATGTCAGAATAATGTCGTCAGCATATAGGCTGACCGTGTGTTCTTTGTCTCCTATATTAATGCCTGTTATTCCCTGGCACTGTCTCAAGGCCTGGGCTAGGGGCTCAATAGTCAAAATGAATATCAAAGGGGATAGGGGGCAACCCTGGCGGGTACCATTGGAAATGTCAAATGGGTCTGAAAGTGCCCCATTGACCCACACCCTAGCACTAGGTTGGGTATATAATGCTTTGATAGCCGCCAGGATGGCACCAGAGAATCCCATCTTCGATAAGACTGCGAAGGCATATGACCAGTTAATACGATCAAATGCCTTCTCGGCATCTAATGTGACCAGCAGAGTAGGAAGTTTCGATCTCTGTACATAGTCCAATATATTTAGGGTACGTCTGGAGTTATCTTGTAGCTGTCTGCCTCTTACAAAACCTACCTGGTCAACGTGGGTAAGGGTTGACATATAGGGTGCTAAGCGATTCGCTAGGATCTTCGCGTATATTTTTGTGTCGGTGTTTAAGAGCGATATCGGGCGGTATTTTTTTGTGTCATCCGCGGGGGGGTCAGTTTTAGGTATAGTGACTATTGTCGCTTCTAACATCTCTTTGGGGAGACTGCCTGTGTTCATAGTTTGGCAGAAAATTTGGCCTAAGTATGGGGAAAGTTCCTTTTTAAATTTCTTGTAATATGCATTCGAAAACCCGTCTGGGCCGGGAGCTTTGTTATTAGGCAGCTTGGAAAAGACACCAAGGATTTCCTGTTGTGTAATGGGAGAGTTTATGGCTTCTAGTTGGGTCTTGGTGAGGCTAGGGAGAGCAAGAGAGCTTAAAAATTGGTCAACCGCTGCTGCTGTTTGAGGGGGAGTGTCGTGCTGTGGCTTCAAGTTGTAGAGAGCTTCATAAAAGCTTTTGAAGGAATTCGCAATTCCCTGAGGGTCAATTATCTTTTTACCCGTCTGTTGTTCCGTAATGAAGGGGGTCTTAGCTTTAGCGGATCTCTCCTTCAGTCTACGAGCTAGTAACTTTCCTGATTTGTTGTCTTGCGCGTAATATGTCGCACGAACTGTTTTTAGGTGTTTCTCATATTTATAGAGGAGACATTCTTTTAGTTGGAGGCGTAGGTTCTGCAGTTGGGTTCCAACAGTATCGGAAGAGTTGGTTTTATTGCAGGATTCTAAGGATCTGATCTGTTGGGTTAACGTATGAATTCGCTCCTCTCTATCTTTTTTTGCCCTGTATCCAGCTTTTATAAATAGTCCCCGCATGAATGCCTTATGGGCATTCCACATAGAGGGACATTTTTTGCAAAGTTTTTTGTTATAAGCGTCGGGCAATTTAGCTGAACACAACACATTTTTTAGTTTTTGGACTAGCTTTTTTCTGAGCTATATCCTTATCACTCTGCATTCATACAGGGAGAGCCATAGAGGGGGAAAGATAGAGATGAGAGGCACATACTGGGGTTAGCAAGGTAATACAACCAGCACTCACCCACCCCCAGGACCTTACTTACAATAGAGGGTCCCTGAGAGATTTCCAGCTGGCCAGGTTGTTCAGACATGTTGCAGCAACCTTCTCTACAAAACCCCCTTTAAATACTCTCACCTGCAGACCTCAGATCAGTAGGCGACTTCCGCCATGATCAGCGTGCCGATTTGCTGCTCTGCCCCCACAGCGTGCGTTCCACAGAGCGGAAGTTCCGGTTGGAACGCACGTGAACCGCATAGGACTTCCGGTGGCGTTCTTTGCGAGAGCCGAAACTATGGGATCGCAATGCGGAGCTGTTGGACAGACCGGAGGGACTCCCTCAGTGTCCGGTTGCACATGGACCTCCACGCCCGACACGCCATGCGGGAGCTAAGGAGCAGGGGTCCTGACAGTCTTTACAGCCCCACAATACCCAACTAGGGCACGGGTGCTGTCTGCTTCCCTCATGTGCTAAGGCATTTCTTTTCTTCTTACCGCCTCTGCCTGCCTGAAACAGAAACGGGCTCATAGCATGTGCCATGAGGATGATCCATCTCCTACCTGGAGGGACAGGAAGACACTGAGGAAGAGCTGGAGGAGGGTCTAATTTATACTTCCTGTCCCTACCTGGTTGGAGGCGGGTCATCTCTCATGGTATGCCGTCATGGAGGATGAAAGGGAAAAAGCCATTTTGTCACTTTACATCACAAAAAGTGCAACTCCAAGTGATCAAAAAGGCATATGTCCCACAAAATGGTACCAATAAAACAGTCACCTCATCCCGCAAAAAATGAGCCCCTACATGAGAAAATCGCTCAAAAAAATAAAAAATAAAATATTGCTCTCAGAACATGGAGACATTAAAACATAATTTTTTTATTTCAAAACTGCTATTATTGTGTTAAAGTGAAATTTTTAAAAAAGTATACATATTAGGTATTGCCGCATCCGTAACAGCCAGCTCTATAAAATTATCACATGACCTACTGTAACCTCTAAGGTGAACACCGTAAAAATAAAAAAAACTGTGCAAAGAAAAGCCATTTTTCGCCACCTAACATCACATAAAGTGCAACACCAAGCGATCAAAAAGGCATATTCCCCCCAAAATATTCCCAATCAAACCGTCTCCTCATCCTACAAAAAATGAGACCCTAAGACAATCGGTCAAAAAATAAAAAAGCTATGGCTCTCAGACTATGGAGACACTAAAACATAATTTCTTTGGATTAAAAAATGCTATTATTGTGTAAAACTTAAATAAATAACAAAAAGTATACATATTAGGTATTGCCACGTCTGTAACGATCTGCTCTATAAATATGTCACATGAACTAACCCCTCAGGTGAACGCTGTAAAGATAAATAAATAAAAACTGTGCTAAAATTGAAAAAATATTTGGTCACCTTGACCCATAAAGTCTAATAATGAATGATCAAAAAATCATATGTACCCAAAAATGGTGGCAATAAAAACATCAACTCTTCCTGCCAAAAATGAGCCCCTGCACAAGACTATCGGTAGAAAAATTTTAAAAAAGTATGGCGTTCAGAAAATGGAGACACAAAAACATAATTTGATTTTCAAAAATGCTTTATTATGTAAAACTGAAACAAATAAAGAAAATAGACATATTTGATATCATTGCGTCTGTAACAACCTGCTCTACAAAAATAGCACATCATCTACCCTGTCAGATGAATTTTGTAAAAAATTAAAACAGTGCCAAAACAGCCATTTTTTTGTTACCTTGCCTCACAAAAAACATAATATAGAGCAATTAAAAATCATAAGTACCCCAAAATAGTACCAATAAAACTGGCCCCTTATCCCCTAGTTTCCAAAATGGGGTCACGTTTTGGGAGTTTCTATTGTAAGAGTGCATCAGGGGGGCTTCAAATAGGACATGGCATCTAAAAACCAGTTCAGCAAAATCTGCCTTCCAAAAACCATTTCTTCTGCGCCCTGCCGTGTGCCCTTACATCAGTTTACCACCACATGTGGGATGTTTATGTAAACCGCAGAATCAGGGTAATAAATATAGAGTTTTGTTTGGCTGTTAACTCTCAATGTGTTAAAGAAAAAAATGGAATAAAATGGAAAATCTGCAAAAAAGGGAAATTTAGAAATTTCATCTTCATTTTCCTTTAATTCTTGTGGAACACCTAAAGGGTTAACAAAGTTTGTAAAATCAGTTTTGAGTAACTTGAGGGATGTAGTTTCTACAATGGGGTCATTTATGGGAGGTTTCCACTATGTAAGCCGCAGAAAGTGACTTCAGACCTGAACTAGTCCTTAAAAATTGGGTTTTGGAAATTTTAATGTTAAGAATTGCTTCTAAAATTCTAAGCCTTCTAACGTCCAAAAAAATAAAATTACATTTACAAAATGATGCCAACATAAAGTAGACATATGGGGAATGTTAAGTAATAAATATTTATGAGGTATCACTTTCTGTTTTAAAAGCAGAGATATTACAATTTTGAAAATTGCGGATTTTTCAAAATGTTTTGTAAATTTTGGATTATTTTATAAATAAAGGTGAAATATATAGACTTAAATTTACCACTGTCATGAAGTACAATTTGTCACGAGAAAACAATCTCAGAATGGCTTGGATAAGTAAAAGCGTCCCAAAGTTATTACCACATAAAATGACACATGTCAGATTTGCAAAATTAAGCCTGGTTAGGAAGGGGATAAATAGCCCAGATGTGAAGTGGTTAACCCCCTAACAGTCACGTTAAAATGAGAAAAACCCTCCCAAAAATGTCAATTTTATATTTTTAATGTGTGTTTGCAGTAAATGTTGTTGGCGCACAACTCAGGGAACACTATTGTATTTTTAACCCCTTAGTGGCTGTGGCGTACATAGAGAAGTAAGGGCCCCATAGCAAGGAACAAACCAAGCCCCCACACACAGAACAGAAGGGTTTCTGCCTAAACCCTTGGGCCATTTTTTTCCTCTGCCTCATTTGATAAAAGTTGTTCCTTTAGAGGATAGATAGAGTCCTGACCGAGTTTTCACCCCCAGTAGAAGAGGAGATGATCCCAACTAAGACTGGACCCCTTCTTGCCCTGAGCCCCATAGCAGTCGCCTGGTCTGCCACTATTTTAGTTACGCCCCTGCTTAGTGGCATCATTCATTTTAGCCTAAAGAACCAATAATATTTACCCCCTTTGTGTTCTAGCAGTCATTAATTTTTTCTTCACATTTTTTTTTATTTTGCGGGATTAGTTGTAGGTTTTTTAGAAACCATTTTGGGGTATATATAGTGTATTAAAAAACATTTAAATTTTTAAACACTGAAGGGCAACTAGACACCCCAGAGGTCGAAGCGGCATGACGTAGGGGTGCGTGCCGCGCTCTTACCCTCGCCGCCTTCTCCCCCCCTCCCCCTGTCTCCGAAGTGGTATGCGGAGCCCTGTGTGTGTGACCAGTCGGGAGCCGCCTTGTCTGTAGCACGGTGTATGGCGCTAATTTTAAAAATGGAGCCGGCATGGAGCTGAGGATGAGAGTCTAAACTGGCTAATCTAGCTGCAAGTAAGCAGTAGAGTACGCGGTCTGGACCGGTGGAGGCACACGCGCTTACCTGGGGTGGACGTCGGGAGTCGGTGGGATCCCTTTGGAGCTGGTGTACGAGCGCTGCTGCACTTTGCTTTATCCTTGCCTTGTGGTGGATGCACTGGATTCTCTCTCTATTGGCCCTGCTGACCATGCGGTGGATGCTCTCCGCTTCTTTGCTTCCTGGCCCTACTGACCCTGCGGTGGATGCTGGTGTGGCGTGCAGGCGCCGCTGCCTTTTTTTTCCCTTCAAAATCTGCGGTTGTGGCTGGTGAGCCGTAGCGCCTGTACGTGGACATCGGGGGAGCCGTGAGTAAAAGCTGGATTGTGTTAATCTGTGAGGGGTCTCCCCTGGATATGCTGGGCGTTAGGGGTTGAGACCTCGGATGAAGATCTGCTGTGACTGCTTTGCCATTGGTGACTTTCAGGTGTATCTGTGGGTACACCTGGTTGGATTTGCCTTATGAATAAACACCTGGCGTTGGGAGGATTCTGGCCGGGTGACCTGATAACTTTCCCTATTCGGTGGACAAGGCCTATTTGGGAGCTTTATGGGTCGGGTAGGATCGGAGGTTAAAGGGGGCACCTATTTGATCCATTATAGTTGACCTGGGTGTTAAAGTATTCGGTTATCAGTTTTTTTGCTTTATAGTGACTTTTCTCTGATGCCCTCTGGACTCTCTCTAGTGTAATGGTACTTAGATAAGCCCTTTGTCTGAATAGTGTGCCTATAAGGTGAGATAGGGGAGGAAGTCGGCAAATTGAGGAATACTTGTATGTCTCTGCGCCAGTTAATATGCACCTATGTCTCTATGTTTTTATGTTTTCCCTTTATATGTATTCAGCTCTGTCTCTGGAAATTAGGCGCCATATTTACCTGTATTTAATTTAAGCACGGGTTATTAGAGGTTTCATGACTATGAATTAAGTCGCCTGGGCTATATAATTGTTAACGGGTGTCTCCCTTTCCCGATCCGCTCTATTAGTGGAGCGGGTATTGGAAACCCCTCTGCATGTTATATCCCCAGGCTCTATTATTGGGTTTCCCACGTGTGAACTGTTCATACAGGGTCCTTTAGAAATCCCGCCTAAATATCGTAGATCAGGAGAGATGGCCTCGCCGAAAGGAGGTCAGGGGGGAAGCCCCCAGACTCGTTTAGATAAATTCTTAAAGTCTCCTCCACCTAAAAGTAGGGGAGGTACACAGAGAGCTGCTTTACAGGTTGAGCAGGGAGTGGGTGCTGCGGACCGGTCAGAGGGTGGTATAATAGAGGCTAATATACCCCAGATCGAAGGTTTTGAGAATATTAATAAAAAATTCTCTGACATTCTGGGAGTAGTAAACGTCACTAATACCTTGGTGGCAGAGATGGCGTTATCCCTTTCAGCAGTTCAAGGTGACGTCGCGATAATTAGAGATGAGATGGCTAAATTAAGAGCGAAGGTGAAGGAGCTGGAATCTGCAGTGGATTTTGCCACTTCAGAGACCAGTTCACTAAAAAAGAGACTGGAAGAGGCAGATATACACTGCGTGCAGAATTATTAGGCAAATGAGTATTTTGACCACATCATCCTCTTTATGCATGTTGTCTTACTCCAAGCTGTATAGGCTCGAAAGCCTACTACCAATTAAGCATATTAGGTGATGTGCATCTCTGTAATGAGAAGGGGTGTGGTCTAATGACATCAACACCCTATATTAGGTGTGCATAATTATTAGGCAACTTCCTTTCCTTTGGCAAAATGGGTCAAAAGAAGGACTTGACAGGCTCAGAAAAGTCAAAAATAGTGAGATATCTTGCAGAGGGATGCAGCACTCTTAAAATTGCAAAGCTTCTGAAGCGTGATCATCGAACAATCAAGCGTTTCATTCAAAATAGTCAACAGGGTCGCAAGAAGTGTGTGGAAAAACCAAGGCACAAAATAACTGCCCATGAACTGAGAAAAGTCAAGCGTGCAGCTGCCAAGATGCCACTTGCCACCAGTTTGGCCATATTTCAGAGCTGCAACATCACTGGAGTGCCCAAAAGCACAAGGTGTGCAATACTCAGAGACATGGCCAAGGTAAGAAAGGCTGAAAGACGACCACCACTGAACAAGACACACAAGCTGAAACGTCAAGACTGGGCCAAGAAATATCTCAAGACTGATTTTTTTAAGGTTTTATGGACTGATGAAATGAGAGTGAGTCTTGATGGGCCAGATGGATGGGCCCGTGGCTGGATTGGTAAAGGGCAGAGAGCTCCAGTCCGACTCAGACGCCAGCAAGGTGGAGGTGGAGTACTGGTTTGGACTGGTATCATCAAAGATGAGCTTGTGGGGCCTTTTCGGGTTGAGGATGGAGTCAAGCTCAACTCCCAGTCCTACTGCCAGTTTCTGGAAGACACCTTCTTCAAGCAGTGGTACAGGAAGAAGTCTGCATCCTTCAAGAAAAACATGATTTTCATGCAGGACAATGCTCCATCACACGCGTCCAAGTACTCCACAGCGTGGCTGGCAAGAAAGGGTATAAAAGAAGAAAATCTAATGACATGGCCTCCTTGTTCACCTGATCTGAACCCCATTGAGAACCTGTGGTCCATCATCAAATGTGAGATTTACAAGGAGGGAAAACAGTACACCTCTCTGAACAGTGTCTGGGAGGCTGTGGTTGCTGCTGCACGCAATGTTGATGGTGAACAGATCAAAACACTGACAGAATCCATGGATGGCAGGCTTTTGAGTGTCCTTGCAAAGAAAGGTGGCTATATTGGTCACTGATTTGTTTTTGTTTTGCTTTTGAATGTCAGAAATGTATATTTGTGAATGTTGAGATGTTATATTGGTTTCACTGGTAAAAATAAATAATTGAAATGGGTATATATTTGTTTTTTGTTAAGTTGCCTAATAATTATGCACAGTAATAGTCACCTGCACACACAGATATCCCCCTAAAATAGCTAAAACGAAAAACAAACTAAAAACTACTTCCAAAAATATTCAGCTTTGATATTAATGAGTTTTTTGGGTTCATTGAGAACATGGTTGTTGTTCAATAATAAAATTAATCCTCAAAAATACAACTTGCCTAATAATTCTGCACTCCCTGTAGACCGATCCTGGCTTCTGGAAACTGACAGATCTGGAGGATAAGTCCTGCAGATATAACTTGCGATTAGTAGGTTTTCCAGAAGGGACAGAACAGAATAACTCGGCAAACTTCATTCAAAAATGGTTGGTGGAACATTTGGGCCCGGATCATGATGTATCTATTTTCTGTGTGGAAAGGGCTCATAGAATCCCCTCTAAAAAGCCCCCCACCAGGGGCTCCTCCTAGGGCAATATTGGCAAAATTAGTTTGCTCAAAAGATCGCGACTGGGCACTTAGGCGTAAAAGAGAAGTATAAGAGATATATTTTGATGGTAACTTGATATCAATATATCCAGACTTCTCACGAGAGACCCAAATTAAAAGAAGAGCCTTCCTGGAGATAAAAATTTTTTATTAGCTGCAGCTAATATTAAGTACTCAATGATGTACCCAGCTAAGTTGAGGGTGGTACATAATGACAAGGTCCATTTTTTCTCCACACAGACAGAGGCTGGTCAATGGCTGGACACGGCGGGACTATAAAGGAAAATAAGGTGGTGGGAGTGGGGAGGAGTTAGGGGGAAGGTTGGTTAGGGGGGAGGTTTGGTGGATTGGAAGAGGTTGATGGGTAATATATTTTTCCTTATCAACCATGGAGGGGATATTTTGGGGGTGGGAATGGGGAGGGATTGGCTGTCGTCACTCGTTTTATAGCCTTATGTGTCTCTCTCCTAGATGGGAAATTAGGATTCATTAACTGTCTATGTTAGGTAACATTCTATTCTGGAATGTGAGAGGGTTGGGAGACAGGGTGAAGAGGACGGTGGTGTTTGATCAGGTAGCCCATCATCTGCCGGCTATTGTGGTACTGCTAGAAACCCATGCAACAGGGGAAAGGCTTTGTGAATTGAAAAGAAAATGGGCCTCTTTTAAATATCATGCTTACTTCTCTTATTCAAGAGGGGTTAGTGATTATATCCATGGTGGTATGGATTTCTACTGGTGGATAGCATGATCGATAAAGAAGGAAGATTTGTCTTTTTGCATGGGTATTGGAAAAGGCAGGAGATAATAATGGCATTCATCTATATTCCACCGCCATATAAATCAATTGTCTTCTCCTTATTAACTAATTACCTTGCCACAAAGAACCCCTGTCCATTACTAGTAGCCAGAGATTTTAATTCTGTACTTGGCTCTCGATTGGATCGTTTTTCTACCTCTTCTGGGCAAGGTCGGACTGGATCTACTTTGAGTTCGGTCTGCCAGGAGCTGGCGCTGGTTGATATCTGGCGCCACCTCTATGGCAATAAGATAATTTATTCTTGCTTTAGCCAATCCTATGGCTCAATGTCCCGTATTGATCTGGCTTTTGCAAGTCGTGATCTCTGCCAACAAATTGCGAAAATGAAGTACGAACCCCATGTAATCTCAGATCATTCTCCAGTCCTGATCTCGTTCAGAGAGGTGGATTCTCCAGCCTCAGGCAGAACTTTTAAATTGAATTCCCACTGGCTGGACGTGATAGGAGAGCAGGCTCAGATAGACCATGAAGTACAGGAATTTTGGGGCTTCAATGTAGGTTCGACACATATTCACTATGTGTGGGATGCATTGAAGGCCCATATAAGGGGTATTTATTTTTCTAAAATTAATCGGTATAGATCCGAACTTTGCCAAAAGGAACAACAGTTGACAGAGACAATTAGGAGATTACAGGGTGTATTGATGGCTCACCATAATGAGCAAAACATAGCCCAGTTAAAAGAGGCCAATGCACAGCTTAAAGAGGACCTTTCACTAGTTTAAAAACTAAAAACTAACTATATCAGTGGGCAGAGCGGCGCCCAGGGATCCTCCTGCACTTACTAGTATGTCTGGGCGCCGCTCCGTTCGCCCGGTATAGGCTCCGGTGTGTGCAGCTCCCTCTTTTGTACGGGGCAGAGTTTTTGTATTAGGGTTGTCCCTTGCTGCAGCGCTGGCCAATCGTAGCGCACAGCTCATAGCCTGGGACTCCTGGGACTCCGGCCTATACCGGGCAAACGGAGCGGCGCCCAGACATACTAGTAAGTGCAGGGGGACCCCTGGGCGCCGCTCTGCCCACTGATATAGTTCGTTTTTAGTTTTTAAACTAGTGAAAGGTCCTCTTTAAGATACTTTTATATAGCAAAGCTCAACATAAGCTTCTTTTTCAGGGTCAAAATCGTTTCTGCGAATCGGGTAAAACAGGAAAGTTTTTGGCACGTCTGGTTGCTAATCAGAGAGAAGCTACCAGTATAAGTGAGATCAGGGACTCAAAATGTAATGGGGTGAGGTCCTCAGAGCTGATTAGGGAGGAATTTGTGAAATATTACTCTATACTCTATCAAAATGTATAATAATAGCGGGCAGGCACTCTATTTATGGGTTCATGAAAAGGCAGTTTTTATTTAGTTGATTTAAAATACCATAAAACAATAGATAATAGCAATATAGCAACAATAAAATAGTAATAAATATCTATAGAATATATCTTAAAGTTATCTAAATATAGCAGCAGTTAATAACAATATCAATTAAATAGTGGCAGTTGAATAGCAGCAATGTTCGTACGATTATGATAAAGGGTAGATAGCAAAAACGAATTATCAGACGCTATTGGCATCACATCCTGGAAGATAAAACTATAGGTACACTAATATCAAAAAACCCACAATTTGTGTACACAAAAGCACAAAACCTAGGATGCAAAATAGCGCCAACGACAAAACAAACCACAATAATATTACAACAGTGGAACCATTTAAAAGGATTTTTTAGATGCGGGAGATGCTCAAACTGTAAACAAACCACTTTTCCGAGAAAAACATTAGAAGTACAATCTATACAAAATAATTTTAAAATTGAAATAAATGATTTACTCACATGTAACTCTGATAATGTACTGTACTTGATCCAATGCCCTTGTGGGAAACAATATATAGGTCGCACTGGTTCATCATAATCAGACGGGATTCATTCCGGGCTGACAAAAACAGATGAGTCTCTATAGGGTTTATCTGAACCTTTCGGGGTAGTATAGACCACTCCATCCTGTCTTTAGATGCCGCAAAGGCATTTGACAGGATGGAGTGGTCTTTTTTGTGGGCTGCTATGTCTCATTTTGTATTGGGAACTGCATTTATAGAGATGACTCAAATGTTATATGAAAAGCTGTTTGCCCGGATAAATATCAACGGTATCTGTACCTCCCCCATTATGATGCGGCGGGGGATGAGACAGGGATGCCCTCTCTCTCGCCTTAATTATTGAACCATTGGCCTGTAAGATCCGTTTGGATAATAGCCTAGACGGCTTTGGGGTGGCAGGAGTGAGTGACAAAATGAGCCTCTATGCCGATAACGTTATTCTCTTTTTGGATCAGGGATGGAAAATCCTCCCTTATGTGATGGCAGTAATAGAGGACTTTGGTAGATTCTCGGGCTATTTGATTAATTGGTCCAAGTCTTCGCTCCTCCCGCTAAACCCCAAGGCCGTAGATGAGGGGAGCGGAGTAAGGGTTCTTGCCCCGAATGATACCCTGGATTATCTGGGGATTAAGATTGGTCTCCCCATTAAGAGGTTTTATGAGCTTAATTTAGCTCCGGTCTTGAACAAAGTAAAGTCTAAAATATGCGCTTGGCAGAAACTGATCTTAGCTCAGACGGATCGAATAGCGCTTATCAAGATGAGTAACCTTCCTATTGTGATGTACCCGATGTGTGATTCCCCAGTATGGATTGATGATATCTTCTTTTATAGATTGGAGACCCTTTTTAACGATCTAATATGGGGAAGAAAGAGGGTGAGAATAAAACAAAAATATCTATGGCTGTCGGAATTAGATGGTGGGCTATCACTCCCTTTCTTTCAGGGATATTATTTATGTGCACAGGTTCAGCGGTGTTGTAGATTCACTGATAGTTTATTAGCACAATATTTATTGCAGGTTTTGGGAAAACCAATAGACAATATTTTTACATGTTTGGAGTCTGGTTATTTGGGGGTGAAGAAGTCCCTATTGATCCCTTGCACCCTACAAAGAGTTTGGAATAAGCTGAAGAGGATTTTGAAAGTCTCTCACTCTTTTGCTTTTACCCCTTTGTGGGAGAACAGGAATTTGACGGAATTCTTTAAAATCACAGACTTTTCTTACTGGTCACGCAGGGGGGTGGTAAATATGTCTCACATTTTCGTATGTGGACATTTTAAATCCTTATCAGATTATAATTTCACGAGTAATACACTATCAGATGTGTTTATGTATTCACATTTAAAAACACGCCTATGAGGTCTCTAGGAACAAAGGTTATATGTGTCCACGGGAGAACGCATTTTTTGATTATTGTTATGCCCAGATAGGTGAGAGGGTTAAGATAGCTAGCCTATATGGTAAATTAGCAAAACAGCATTAGCAATTGTGACTCTATATAAAAGCTCGAGTAAGTGGGAGCAAGAGTTACATTGCTCGGCACTACAATGGCCTAGTATTTACAGGAATGTAAGGAAGGCTACACTCTCTAATGCCCATAGATTAATCCAATTTAATATCCTCCACCGGTTGTACTATACACCAAAAACCCAAGCTAAATTTCCCAGGAATAGAGGCCAAGATTGCTATTGCCCAAAATGTGGTTATGTGAATGCAGACTTTAGGCATGTACTCTGGGACTGTAGTAAAATAAAAAGATATTGGGAATTAGTTTTTGAAGCTTTACAGAAAGAGTCATCTTCGAGGTATAGTCCTGGGATGGTGACGGTGCTGCTGGGAGATTATGCCTCAGATATGGAAGTCCCGGCCCAGGTTAGACAGATCTGGATGAGGGGTTTGATGGTGGCAAAAGATATTTTAGTCAGACATTGGGGGCTCTGTTTCTCCACCCTCGATAAATGAATGGATCCTTTACCATCAACAAGTTAAAGTGTATGAAGATATGGAAAGGAAACGGAGAGCGGCACGTAGGACTTTTTATACATAGTTACTGGTGAACGGTGCTGGTTTTTACCGGAGCTGGTAGTGGCAACAGCCAATAGGGGGGGGGGGGGAATGGGAGGGGTGCTTACAGTTATATTATATGTTTTAAGTATTAATTAACAGCCCTATTTATAATTCCTCTAGGATTCTGCTATGCGTTTGTAGGATGGCGGTCTATTTTTGTATAGTGGTTTCTTGTGTATTGGCTGTTTTTTCTACTATAATGTGTGTTGTTTCTTATTTATGATGGAAAAAAAAAACATTTAATTTTTAGGGCGAAATAAAAAAAACACAGAAAATACAAAGATAAAAACATCCTGCACGGTATGATATATAAATGTGTGGATGTCCCTGGCCATATTATTGAAGAAAATCACAGAAATAAGATAATAATGCACTTAGTAAAGTAGATGCAAGCATTATATATGGACAAAGTCCTCACTCTGATATGATAAAATCTGAGACACTTAGCCAATATATTTTGATCAAAACACATCTGTGCCCGCCTACCAAGCGCCAAGGTGGTCTCAGGTCTGGCGGGTCCTACGCTAAACCTACAGTGGGATGCGAAAGTTTGGGCAACCTTAATCGTTAATCGTCATGATTTTCCTGTATAAATCGTTGGTTGTTACGATAAAAAATGTCAGTTAAATATATCATATAGGAGACACACACAGTGATATTTGAGAAGTGAAAGGAAGTTTATTGGATTTACAGAAAGTGTGCTATAATTGTTTAAACAAAATTAGGCAGGTGCATAAATTTGGGCACCACAAAAAAGAAATGTAATCAATATTTAGTAGATCCTCCTTTTGTAGAAATTACAGCCTCTAAACGCTTCCTGTAGGTTCCAATGAGAGGCTGGATTCTGGTTGAAGGTACTTTGGACCATTCCTCTTTACAAAACATCTTTAGTTCATTCAGGTTTGATGGCTTCCGAGCATGGACAGCTCTTTTTAAGTCACACCACAGATTTTCAATTACAAACCGGATTCCAAAAAAGTTGGGACACTATACAAATCGTGAATAAAAACTGAATGCAATGATGTGGAGGCGCCAACTTCTAATATTTTATTCAGAATAGAACATAAATCACGGAACAAAAGTTTAAACTGAGAAAATGTACCATTTTAAGGGAAAAATATGTTGAATCAGAATTTCATGGTGTCAACAAATCCCCAAAAAGTTGGGACAAGGCCATTTTCACCACTGTGTGGCATCTCCCCTTCTTCTTACAACACTCAACAGACGTCTGGGGACCGAGGAGACCAGTTTCTCAAGTTTATAAATAGGAATGCTCTCCCATTCTTGTCTAATACAGGCCTCTAACTGTTCAATCGTCTTGGGCCTTCTTTGTTGCACCTTCCTCTTTATGATGCGCCAAATGTTCTCTATAAGTGAAAGATCTGGACTGAAGACTGGCCATTTCAGTACCCGGATCCTTCTCCTACGCAGCCATGATGTTGTGATTGATGCAGAATGTGGTCTTGCATTATCTTGTTGAAAAATGCAGGGTCTTCCCTGAAAGAGATGACATCTGGATGGGAGCATATGTTGTTCTAGAACCTGAATATATTTTTCTGCATTGATGGTGCCTTTCCAGACATGCAAGCTGCCCATGCTACACGCATTCATGCAACCCCATACCATCAGAGATGCAGGCTTCTGAACTGAGCGTTGATAACAACTTGGGTTGTCCTTGTCCTCTTTGGTCCGGATGACATGGCGTCCCAGATTTCCAAAAAGAACTTCGAATCGTGACTCGTCTGACCACAGAACAGTCTTCCATTTTGCCACACTCCATTTTAAATGATCCCTGGCCCAGTGAAAACGCCTGAGCTTGTGGATCTTGCTTAGAAATGGCTTCTTCTTTGCACTGTAGAGTTTCAGCTGGCAGCGGCGGATGGCACGGTGGATTGTGTTCACTGACAATGGTTTCTGGAAGTATTCCTGAGCCCATTCTGTGATTTCCTTTACAGTAGCATTCCTGTTTGTGGTGCAGTGTCGTTTAAGGGCCCGGAGATCACGGGCATCCAGTATGGTTTTACGGCCTTGACCCTTACGCACAGAGATTGTTCCAGATTCTCTGAATCTTCGGATGATGTTATGCACAGTTGATGATGATAGATGCAAAGTCTTTGCAATTTTTCGCTGGGTAACACCTTTCAGATATTGCTCCACCATCTTTCTGCGCAACATTGTGGGAATTGGTGATCCTCTAACCATCTTGGGCTTCTAAGAGACACTGCCACTCTGAGAAGCTCTTTTTATACCCAATCATGTTGCCAATTGACCTAATTAGTGTTAATTGGTCTTCCAGCTCTTCGTTATGCTCAAATTTACTTTTTCCAGCCTCTTATTGCTACTTGTCCCAACTTTTTGGGGAATTGTTGACACCATGAAAATTGGAATCAACTATTTTTCCTTTAAAATGATACATTTACTCGGATTAAACGTTTGATCTGTCATCTACGTTCTATTACAAATAAAATATTGACATTTGCCATCTCCACATCATTGCATTCAGTTTTTATTCACAATTTGTTTAGTGTCCCAACTTTTTTGGAATCCGGTTTGTATATTCAGGTCTGGGGACTGAGATGGCCATTCCAGAACGTTGTACTTGTTCCTCTGCATAAATGCCTTAGTGGATTTTGAGCAGTGTTTAGGGTCGTTGTCTTGTTGAAAGATCCAGCCCCGGCGCAGCTTCAGCTTTGTCACTGATTCCTGGACATTGGTCTCCAGAATCTGCTGATACTGAGTGGAATCCATGCGTCCCTCAACTTTGACAAGATTCCCAGTCCCTGCACTAGCCATACAGCCCCACAGCATGATGGAACCACCATCATATTTTACTGTAGGTAGCAGGTGTTTTTCTTGGAATGCGGTGTTCTTTTTCCTCCATGCATAACACCCCTTGTTATGGCCAAATAACTAAATTTTAGTTTCATCAGTCCACAGCACCTTATTCCAAAATGAATGATATATTTAACTGACATTTTTTATCGTAACAACCAACGATTTATACAGGAAAATCATGACGATTAACAAGGTTGCCCAAACTTTTGCATCCCACTGTACCTAAGCCGTTTGGCATCTATGTTCGAGGAGCGCAGACGCCGCACATATGGTGTGGTACATATAGTTGTGCTTGCTCCTCCTCCCATCGGTTGCTTGATGCACATGGAGGTGACTAGGAGCAGCACACCATATGTGCAGCGTCTGCACTCCTGAACATAGAAGCCCAACGGCTTAGGTAGGTTTAGCGTAGGACCGGCCTGACCTGAGATCACCTTGGCATTTGGTAGGCGGGCAAAGATGTGCAGCCTGTCAGCTCCTCAATTGCCCATCTTCTCATCCAGACTGACAGGGAGGGGGGGGGCTGCTTTATCTGCTCATATCTCTGGTTTGGTACTTTGTATCATTTGAAAGCTGGCATTCAAAGCTTTCATGCAATACCATAATGACAGCAATCTGTTCAGTACATGGGAAGATATCACTGTTAGAAATCGGTATGCAGTGAATACAGCTGAAAATAAAAGCAGGTTTTATCCACCATTATTCCCGACACAATTTCTAACAGTGATATATCCTGTTTGGCTGAGACTAATGCCAGTTTTCAAACAAGACCAGTAACATGTTTCTAGCTGCTACCATTCAGGAGATAGCAGTATCTAAAGCAGCCCTCCCCTCCATTCGGGCAGAACAGTTAACTACTTTTCCCAATGCCGAAGCTGGACTCCGACAAAACTGTTAGGTGGTTAAGTCAAAGTTCATTAGTGAAATTGGCTGGAAATTAGAAGGGAGGTCTGGAGACTTCCAGGGTAATATAGTTTGTAAGGCTGAAAAAAAACATATGTCCATCCAGTTCAGTCTGTTATCCTTCAAAGTTGATCCAGAGGAAGGCAAAAAACCCTCAAAAGGTGAAGTCAATATTCCTCATTTTACATAGTAACATAGTTTATAAGGCTGAAAAAAACAAGAGTAAGGAAAAAAAAAAAAAAGGTAAAGGTAAAAGGTAAAAAAAATTCCTTCCTGACTCCAATCAGGCAATCATAATTGTTCCCTGGATCAACAACCCACCTCTAGTAACTATAACATGTAATATTATATATACTTCCAGTCCCCTCTTGAACTCTTTTAGCGAATTCACAGAAAAAAAATACCAAACATCCTGCACGATATAATGTGTGGATGTGGATGTGCATGGCTACATTTATAAAGTCACAGAAAATAATGCACTATAGCAATAGATGCAAACACAACATATAGACTAAGCCCTCACTGATCAAAACACATCTGTGCCCACCTACCCAGCGTGCATTATTTTCTGAGACTTTATAAAAGTAGCCATACACATCCGCATATTTACTATCATATTGTGCAGGATGTTTTGTATCTTTTGTCTGTGATTTTTTTTTATTTGTCTTGAAGGAGTGGCATCTTCAGGTGTGAATGCGCTTCTATCCTGGGAGTAGAATTCATGTGCACTTTTGCCCCACCTATCTAATAGGCGAACTTGATTAACCCTTTCAAGACCAAGCCAGTTTTTACCTTCAGGACCAAGCCACATTTTGCAAATCTGGCATGTTTCACTTTATGTGGTAATAACTGTGGAACACTTTTCCAAGCCATTCTGAGATTGTTTTTTCGTGACACATTGTACTTTATGTTAGTGATAAATTCGAGTCAATGTTTTACCTTTATTTATATAAAAATCCAAAATTTACTTAAATTTTGGAAAAATTCGCAATTTTCTAAATTTTTATTTTTCTGGTTCTCTGACAGACAGTGGTACCTCACAAAGTAGTTATTACTTTACATTTACCATATGTCTACTTTATGTTTGCATCATTTTGTAAATGTTATTTTATTTTTTGGGATGTTAGAAGGCTTAGAAGTTTACAGGGAGTGCAGAATTATTAGGCAAGTTGTATTTTTGAGGATTAATTTTATTATTGAACAACAACCATGTTCTCAATGAACCCAAAAAACTCATTAATATCAAAGCTAAATATTTTTGGAAGTAGTTTTTAGTTTGTTTTTAGTTTTAGCTATTTTAGGGGGATATCTGTGTGTGCAGGTGACTATTACTGTGCATAATTATTAGGCAACTTAACAAAAAACAAATATATACCCATTTCAATTATTTATTTTTACCAGTGAAACCAATATAACATCTCAACATTCACAAATATACATTTCTGACATTCAAAAACAAAACAAAAACAAATCAGTGACCAATATAGCCACCTTTCTTTGCAAGGACACTCAAAAGCCTGCCATCCATGGATTCTGTCAGTGTTTTGATCTGTTCACCATCAACATTGCGTGCAGCAGCAACCACAGCCTCCCAGACACTGTTCAGAAAGGTGTACTGTTTTCCCTCCTTGTAAATCTCACATTTGATGATGGACCACAGGTTCTCAATGGGGTTCAGATCAGGTGAACAAGGAGGCCATGTCATTAGATTTTCTTCTTTTATACCCTTTCTTGCCAGCCACGCTGGGGAGTACTTGGACGAGTGTGATGGAGCATTGTCCTGCATGAAAATCATGTTTTTCTTGAAGGATGCAGACTTCTTCCTGTACCACTGCTTGTACCAGAAGGTGTCTTCCAGAAACTGGCAGTAGGACTGGGAGTTGAGCTTGACTCCATCCTCAACCCGAAAAGGCCCCACAAGCTCATCTTTGATGATACCAGCCCAAACCAGTACTCCACCTCCACCTTGCTGGCGTCTGAGTCGGACTGGAGCTCTCTGCCCTTTACCAATCCAGCCACGGGCCCATCCATCTGGCCCATCAAGACTCACTCTCATTTCATCAGTCCATAAAACCTTAGAAAAATCAGTCTTGAGATATTTCTTGGCCCAGTCTTGACGTTTCAGCTTGTGTGTCTTGTTCAGTGGTGGTCGTCTTTCAGCCTTTCTTACCTTGGCCATGTCTCTGAGTATTGCACACCTTGTGCTTTTGGGCACTCCAGTGATGTTGCAGCTCTGAAATATGGCCAAACTGGTGGCAAGTGGCATCTTGGCAGCTGCACACTTGACTTTTCTCAGTTCATGGGCAGTTATTTTGCGCCTTGGTTTTTCCACACGCTTCTTGCGACCCTGTTGACTATTTTGAATGAAACGCTTGATTGTTCGATGATCACGCTTCAGAAGCTTTGCAATTTTAAGAGTGCTGCATCCCTCTGCAAGATATCTCACTATTTTTGACTTTTCTGAGCCTGTCAAGTCCTTCTTTTGACCCATTTTGCCAAAGGAAAGGAAGTTGCCTAATAATTATGCACACCTAATATAGGGTGTTGATGTCATTAGACCACACCCCTTCTCATTACAGAGATGCACATCACCTAATATGCTTAATTGGTAGTAGGCTTTCGAGCCTATACAGCTTGGAGTAAGACAACATGCATAAAGAGGATGATGTGGTCAAAATACTCATTTGCCTAATAATTCTGCATGCAGTGTAGAAGCAAATTTAAAAAATTTTCAGAACATTTCCAAAACCCACTTTTTAAGGACCAGTTCATGTCTGAAGTCACTTAGTGGGGCTTATATAATAGAATCCACCCAAAAATGACCCCATTTTAGAAACTACACCCCTCAAGGTATTCAAAACTGATTTTACAAACGTTGTTAACCCTTTAAGCGTGCCACCAGAATTAATGGAAAATGGAGGTAAATTTTTTTAAATTTCACTTCTTTTGCCGATTTTTCCATTTAGATCAATTTCTCCTGCAACCCAGCATGGGTTAACAGCAAAATAAACCTCAATATTTGTTACCCTGATTCCTAAGTTTACAGAAACACCCCATATGTGGTCATAAAGTGCTATATGGGGGCACAGCAGGGCTCAGAATGGGAGGAACACCGTGTGGCTTTTGGAAGGCAGATATCGCTGGAATAATTTTCAGGCACCATGTCGCATTTGAAGACACCCTGAGGCACCCCAACAGTGAAAAAAAAACAAAAGTGACCCCATTATGGAAAATACACCCCCCAAGGAATTTTTCAAGGGGTGCACTTAGCACTTTGATGTGAGGTTCAAAAGTCTCTAGGACCTAAGCGTAGCTTTTGCACACCTGTTGTATAAAACATAATTCTTTATTATATACTCTTAAAAACTCTTAGAACTTTTGGGAACTGGTTAAAATTCCTCAGGTTTAGAGAGGTGGGAATTTGTGTTTTTTACATTTTAGGTGTATCCATTATTATGATACACTCTATCCCGGTGGGGTGCCTGATTGTTTCTCAGGTCTTTCCCCCTTGTTCTTTGGTTCTCTCTATCATTATCTCAATGGCTTCTTCCACTCTGGGACCCCTGCCTCTCTAGCCTGAACTAAAATCTATTGCCTGCATCCCTACATGTTTCGCCGTTCAAGTCGGCGTCTTCAGGGGATAGCGTGCAGGTTTAGCATGTGGGGGCGGTCGCTGGGCTTTAAACCCTCAGTTTCTGTGGGCGGGTTCTTTCTACCCTATCACCAAGTGTCATAAACATGAAAGGCAGTTCTATCATCCAATCAATTTCCGAGCGCCTGCGCCCTCTATTGGCGTAATTTGTCCTGTACTGATGACGCGCAGTCGCACTTCTCCGATGTACTCTCCTCGTCCTCTGACTCTCAGTAAAGACGTCACCTCTTTTCTATACTGCGCCGGGTACGACCCTGTTGTCTTAAGCCAGGTTTCTTTTGATGATGGTGCGGAGCCACTTTCAAAGATCTTCCAGAAAAAAAGAAACCTGGCTTAAAACAACAGGGTCGTACCCGTGTGGAGCATGCAGGTTCTGCAAGTACATGAGTCCCAAGAAAGAATTCACCAACCCAGTAGATGGGAAGATTTATAAGATCAGAGAATATATGAACTGTAGGAGCACTGGCCTTGTGTATGGAATACAGTGTGAGTGCAACAAGTTATATATAGGGAAGACATTTTAGTGTCTTGAACACAAATGAGGAAACACCTCTATCCAGACATCTGCAAAGGTACCACAATGGTCAAACTATAGGCCTCAAGATAGGGGGGATACAAAAAATAAAGGCAAGACCTAGACAAGGCAGTATAGATAAAAAAAAAACTGCAACAAGAGGAGACTAGGTGGATATACCGTCTCCACTCATTAGCACCCAATGGTCTTGTGACAAACTGCCATTTGCCACTGGGCATTGTAGAAAACTTATGGCTAGCCTCCTGCCCTACGACTATGGCCCCGGGACATATTACCTTCTTCCATACTGAACTTTCAGCTCCAGAGACTAAGTCCCGTTCGAAGATGGGACTTAGTCGTTTTTCTGCATGAAATTGGTCATTCAATTGGTCGGTCATAAAATTGGTCATTCAAATTGGTCGGTCATAAAGGACTTCCACTAAACTTTTGATCCGCTGGAGGGATTTGTGTGATTTTTGGAAGTGTTTATGTTTGATGTATGCTGAGTTTAAATATGTAATTTTTATGGAGATGGAATGTATGGTTTTAAAGTTACAGTGTATTTTTAAAAACGGTATTTTTACTGTCTGTGATAGTTATGTTAATCTATAATTATATCCCAGACAGAAGGGAGGATTTTGTGTATTTGGGTGGTGATTCCTGCCCTGTTGTTCCCGCATGTGTATTGGTGATTTCCATTTGTCCTGAGAGATAATTGAATTGCTCTTCGGGTGTCTCCAGGGCAGAGAGGAGGAAACCATGATGCATTGTGGGGACCTGCATAAATACGGGCGGGTAGCCCTCAATAAAGGTCAGTTCAGTTCATGTTTTTCTAACCCTTCAAAACGCAGCCTTGTCTCGTTATTGGAGGGAATTGCTGCATCCCGCTGGGGATTGCTATGCTCTGCATATTCCCTGGAGGAGAGATCTTTCCCACACGGTCCTGACTTTTGGAGGTTCATTCAGGGTGGAAGGAAGACGGCGCGGCTCCAGTTAAGATACGGCGGTTGTGGAGTCTGCGGTGGTTGTGGTGTCCAGTGCGGTGCTTGTGGTCCTCGGCGCAAGCTAGGAAGCGTCCATTAACGGAAGGGGATCCGTTACATTGGTGGCAAGCGGTGGGATGGCTTCCCTAGTGCGAGGAGCAGCATCCTGGAAACACCAAGCAGAGCTGGATTATTGGTATAGTCACGTACCGTTTGACACTATGCTGAAGAGGCGGTTGGCTATCTACGGGCCCCACCTAACAGAGGAACTTGTACCGGAAGTGAGGAGAGAACTGGCAGAGTATCTGCAGCAGGAAGCAGAATATCGGGCAGAGATAGCGAAGTATTCCGTCCCTGCGCCCCAGCAAAAACATGAGTTACAGGGGGCCGAAGGTGTCGTCCTTCCCCCCCAGCGGCAGTGTGTACCCCAGGGAGCTGAAGGTGTCGTCCTTCCCCCCCAGTGGCAGTGTGTACCCCAGGGGGCCGAAGGTGTCGTCCTTCCCCCCCCAGCGGCAGTGTGTACCCCAGGGGGCCGAAGGTGTCGTCCTTCCCCCCCAGCGGCAGTGTGTACCTCAGGGGGCCGAAGGTGTCGTCCTTCCCCCCCAGCGGCAGTGTGTACCCCAGGGGGCCGAAGGTGTCGTCCTTCCCCCCCAGCGGCAGTGTGTATCCCAGGGGGCCGAAGGTGTCGTCCTTCCCCCCCAGCGGCAGTGTGTATCCCAGGGGGCCGAAGGTGTCGTCCTTTCCCCCCAACGGCAGTGTGTACCCCAGGGGGCCGAAGGTGTCGTCCTTCCCCCCCAGCGGCAGTGTGAACCCCAGGGGGCCGAAGGTGTCGTCCTTCCCCCCCAGCGGCAGTGTGAACCCCAGAGAGCTGAAGGTGTCATCCTTCCCCCCCAGCGGCAGTGTGTACCCCAGGGGGCCGAAGGTGTCGTCCTTCCCCCCCAGCGGCAGTGTGTACCCCAGGGGGCCAAAGGTGTCGTCCTTCCCCCCAGTGGCAGTGTGTACCCCAGGGGGCCGAAGGTGTCGTCCTTCCCCCCAGCGGCAGTGTGTACCCAGGGGGCCGAAGGTGTCGTCCTTCCCCCCCAGCGGCAGTGTGTACCCCAGGGGGCCGAAGGTGTCGTCCTTCCCCCCAGTGGCAGTATGTACCCCAGGGGGCCGAAGGTGTCGTCCTTTCCCCCCAGTGGCAGTGTGTACCCGAGGGGGCCGAAGGTGTCGTCCTTTCCCCCCAGCGGCAGTGTGTACCCCAGGGGGCCGAAGGTGTCGTCCTTCCCCCCCAGCGGCAGTGTGAACCCCAGGGAGCTGAAGGTGGCGTCCTTCCTCCCCAGCGGCAGTGTGTGTTACAGGGAGCTGAAGGTGCCCTCCTTCCTCCCCAGCGGCAGTGTGTACCCCAGGGGGCCGAAGGTGTCGTCCTTCCCCCCAGCGGCAGTGTGAACCCCAGGGAGCTGAAGGTGTCGTCCTTCCCCCCCAGCGGCAGTGTGTACCCCAGGGGGCCGAAGGTGTCGTCCTTCCCCCCCAGCGGCAGTGTGTACCCCAGGGGGCCGAAGGTGTCGTCCTTCCCCCCCAGCGGCAGTGTGTACCCCAGGGAGCTGAAGGTGTCGTCCTTCCTCACTAGCGGCAGTGTGTACCCCAGGGGGCCGAAGGTGTCGTCCTTCCCCCCCAGCGGCAGTGTGAACCCCAGGGAGCTGAAGGTGTCCTCCTTCCCCCCCAGCGGCAGTGTGTACCCCAGGGAGCTGAAGGTGTCGTCCCTCCTCCCCAGCGGCAGCCTGTGTTTCAGGGAGAGGAGCGAAGCACCCTCTCTCCCCAGCGGCAGCTTACCATAACAAGGGGAGACAACAATCGCCCAGACGCCGCAGATGGGACCGTGGTCTCTGCGCCTGACCTACCTTGATGCTGGACAGCCTGTCCAGATCCCCCACTACCCTCACCAGGACAACAGGAGGAGGGGGTAAGTACAAATTCCCCTCCCCAGTTAACTCCTAACGTGGCCTCAGGGTTAACAGAGGCGATGTTAACCCCTGCTGACTCCCATGTTCCTCTGGCTACTGAGCCGGACTATGGTCTCAGCACCCCAGCAGAAGAGCTGGCAGCTGGGCAGAGTGCAGTCGGCCTCTGCCCTCCCTCAAGTCCCCACAGCATGTTTCCCCATCACCACAGCAAAATACCCAGGTGCAGTAACTGTTTCTTGTGGGTGGGTCACCCTTGTACCTGTTTGTTGTGGGTGGGCTACTCGGGCATTTGGTTACTGTGGGTTGGTGGATCGACTAACGGAGGCACTGACCGACAGAAGGTCAGGTGCCTGGTTAGTCTTCCCCCCAAAGGGGAGATGTGTGACAAACTGCCATTTGCCACTGGGCATTGTAGAAAACTTATGGCTAGCCTCCTGCCCTACGACTATGGCCCCGGGACATATTACCTTCTTCCATACTGAACTTTCAGCTCCAGAGACTAAGTCCTGTTCGAAGATGGGACTTAGTCGTTTTTCTGCATGAAATTGACCGACCGCACAGCCCAAATCTATGGAACTGTTTTGGGCAGGAAATTGTGCTTGCGGTCGGTCATAAAGGACTTCCACTAAACTTTTGATCCGCTGGAGGGATTTGTGTGATTTTTGGAAGTGTTTATGTTTGATGTATGCTGAGTTTAAATATGTGATTTTTATGGAGATGGAATGTATGGTTTTAAAGTTACAGTGTATTTTTAAAAACTGTATTTTTACTGTCTGTGATAGTTATGTTAATCCATAATTATATCCCAGACAGAAGGGAGGATTTTGTGTATTTGGGTGGTGATTCCTGCCCTGTTGTTCTCGCATGTGTATTGGTGATTTCCCTTTGTCCTGAGAGATAATTGAATTGCTCTTCGGGTGTCTCCAGGGCAGAGAGGAGGAAACCATGATGCATTGTGGGGACCTGCATAAATACGGGCGGGTAGCCCTCAATAAAGGTCAGTTCAGTTTATGTTTTTCTAACCCTTCAAAACGCATCCGTGTCTTGTTATTGGAGGGAATTGCTGCATCACGCTGGGGATTGCTATGCTCTGCATATTCCCTGGAGGAGAGATCTTTCCCACACGGTCCTGAATTTTGGAGGTTCATTCAGGGTGGAAGGAAGACGGCGCGGCTACAGTTAAGCTACGGCGGTTGTGGAGTCTGCGGTGGTTGTGGTGTTCAGTGCGGTGCTTGTGGTCCTCGGCGCAAGCTAGGAAGCGTCCATTAACGGAAGGGGATCCGTTACATTGGTGGCAAGCGGTGGGATGGCTTCCCTAGTGCGAGGAGCAGCATCCTGGGAACACCAAGCAGAGCTGGATTATTGGTATAGTCACGTATGGTTTGACGCTATGCTGAAGAGGCGGTTGGCTATCTACGGGCCCCACCTAACAGAGGAACTTGTACCGGAAGTGAGGAGAGAACTGGCGGAGTATCTGCAGCAGGAAGCAGAATATCGGGCAGAGATAGCGAAGTATTCCGTCCCTGCGCCCCAGCAAAAATGTGAGTTACAGGGGGCCGAAGGTGTCGTCCTTCCCCCCCCAGCGGCAGTGTGTACCCCAGGGGGCCGAAGGTGTCGTCCTTCCCCCCCAGTGGCAGTGTGAACCCCAGGGAGCTGAAGGTGTCGTCCTTTCCCCCAGCGGCAGTGTGTACCCCAGGGGGCCGAAGGTGTCGTCCTTCCCCCCCAGTGGCAGTGTGTACCCCAGGGGGCCGAAGGTGTCGTCCTTCCCCCCCAGCGGCAGTGTGTACCCCAGGGGGCCGAAGGTGTCGTCCTTCCCCCCAGCGGCAGTGTGTACCCCAGGGGGCCGAAGGTGTCGTCCTTCCCCCCAGCGGCAGTGTGAACCCCAGGGAGCTGAAGGTGTCGTCCTTCCCCCCCAGCGGCAGTGTGTACCCCAGGGGGCCGAAGGTGTCGTCCTTCCCCCCCAGCGGCAGTGTGTACCCCAGGGGGCCGAAGGTGTCGTCCTTCCCCCCCAGCGGCAGTGTGTACCCCAGGGGGCCGAAGGTGTCATCCTTCCCCCCCAGCGGCAGTGTGTACCCCAGGGGGCCGAAGGTGTTGTCCTCCCCCCCCAGAGGCAGTGTGTCCCCCAGGGGGCCGAAGGTGTCGTCCTTCCCAGCGGCAGTGTGTACCCCAGGGGGCCGAAGGTGTCGTCCTTCCCCCCCAGCGGCAGTGTGAACCCCAGGGAGCTGAAGGTGTCCTCCTTCCCCCCCAGCGACAGTGTGTACCCCAGGGAGCTGAAGGTGTCATCCTTCCTCCCCAGCGGCAGCCTGTGTTTCACGGAGAGGAGCGAAGCACCCTTTCTCCCCAGCGGCAGCTTACCATAACAAGGGGAGACACCAATCGCCCAGACGGCGCAGATGGGACCGTGGTCTCTGCACCTGACCTACCGGGATGCTGGACAGCCTGTCCAGATCCCCCACTACCCTCACCAGGACAACAGGAGGAGGGGGTAAGTACAAATTCCCCTCCCCAGTTAACTCCTAACGTGGCCTCAGGGTTAACAGAGGCGATGTTAACCCCTGCTGACTCCCATGTTCCTCTGGCTACTGAGCCGGACTATGGTCTCAGCACCCCAGCAGAAGAGCTGGCAGCTGGGCAGAGTGCAGTCGGCCTCTGCCCTCCCTCAAGTCCCCACAGCATGTTGCCCCATCACCACAGCAAAATACCCAGGTGCAGTAACTGTTTCTTGTGGGTGGGTCACCCTTGTACCTGTTTGTTGTGGGTGGGCTACTCGGGCATTTGGTTACTGTGGGTTGGTGGATCGAATAACGGAGGCACTGACCGACAGAAGGTCAGGTGCCTGGTTAGTCTTCCCCCCAAAGGGGAGATGTGTGACAAACTGCCATTTGCCACTGGGCATTGTAGAAAACTTATGGCTAGCCTCCTGCCCTACGACTATGGCCCCGGGACATATTACCTTCTTCCATACTGAACTTTCAGCTCCAGAGACTAAGTCCCGTTTGAAGATGGGACTTAGTAATTTTTCTGCATGAAATTGACCGACCGCACTGCCCAAATCTATGGAACTGTTTTGGGCAGGAAATTGTGCTTGCGGTCGGTCATAAAGGACTTCCACTAAACTTTTGATCCGCTGGAGGGATTTGTGTGATTTTTGGAAGTGTTTATGTTTGATGTATGCTGAGTTTAGATATGTAATTTTTATGGAGATGGAATGTATGGTTTTAAAGTTACAGTGTATTTTTAAAAACTGTATTTTTACTGTCTGTGATAGTTATGTTAATCCATAATTATATCCCAGACAGAAGGGAGGATTTTGTGTATTTGGGTGGTGATTCCTGCCCTGTTGTTCCCGCATGTGTATTGGTGATTTCCCTTTGTCCTGAGAGATAATTGAATTGCTCTTCGGGTGTCTCCAGGGCAGAGAGGAGGAAACCATGATGCATTGTGGGGACCTGCATAAATACGGGCGGGTAGCCCTCAATAAAGGTCAGTTCAGTTCATGTTTTTCTAACCCTTCAAAACGCAGCCTTGTCTCGTTATTGGAGGGAATTGCTGCATCACGCTGGGGATTTCTATGCTCTGCATATTCCCTGGAGGAGAGATCTTTCCCACACAGTCCTGAATTTTGGAGGTTCATTCAGGGTGGAAGGAAGACGGCGCGGCTCCAGTTAAGCTACGGCGGTTGTGGAGTCTCCGGTGGTTGTGGTGTCCAGTGTGGTGCTTGTGGTCCTCGGCGCAAGCTAGGAAGCGTCCATTAACAGAAGGGGATCCGTTACAGGTCTAAATAAAGGATTTACTTTTTCTCCCTTTTTGTAATGATGAGGGATTTGTTCCTTCTTTATAATGGGGAGAGAATGGCAATATATAAGTTCAGAAAAAAGAAAACAATAAAATGAAGAGTTATGATATAAAGATAAGAGGAACTCCAAAGTGTCTAAGGGGGGCTTCCTGAAAAAGAAGATAATACACAGGTAAAAAATACTCACCTATGAGTGTGGGCAACATTCAGCAGAGGGTTCACCTGGAGGACGAGTCATCTGAAAATAAATAAACAATAAAGAAAATAAGAAAGAGAGTCCCACACCAAGTGAAAAAACAAAAATAAATAAAAAATGCAGAATATAAGAGGAGAGCATCTAACAACAGATATATAGAAAGAATGTAAAACAGAAAATACCCAAAATGTACTAATAAATAATAATATTAAAAATAATAATAAAAATAATAATAAAAAATAACACAAAAAGAGGAAGTAAGTGAGAATAAAGAATTGAAAGATATAAAAAGCAACTAATAGTGTATAGCACCTGGCATGGAGTGTCAAGGACATAAAAAAGAGAAAAAAAATGAAAATAGAAGAGATTGTGTAATAGCAATAAGGCAGTCACCCAGGGGCGATTGACAGGTAGGGACCTAATCAAGTAATGCAAGTCGGAAGAGACATCCAATAGCCCCATTGAAATAAAGATTACAAGTTCCAAAATATAATAAAATAAAAAGTATAGGGGGCCTTCTGACAAATCCGGAACAAACGCAGGAAAACAACTTTAAGAATCCTCTAAGTGGGGACGCATGCGCATTGAATCAACCTTCCAGAGTCAGGTAAAAGAAGACTGGTCGAATCGCATTACCTGGAGAGACGCCAGAAATTCTCTAAGTCCCAGCGCAGGTCGAACTTGGAAAGATGCCGGAAATTTTATAAGTCCCGGCGCAGGCGCAATATAGAAAAGAGGTGGCGTCTTTACTGAGAGTCAGAGGATGAGGAGAGTACGTCACAGAAGTGCGACTGTGCGTCATCAGTACAGGACAATGACGCCAATAGAGGGCGCAGGCGCTCGGAAATTGATTGGATGATAGAACTGCCTTTCACGTTTATGACACTTGGTGATAGGGTAGAAAGAACCCGCCCACAGAAACCGAGGGTTTAAAGCCCAGGGACCGCCCCCACATGCTAAACCTGCACGCTATCCCCTGAAGACGCCGACTTGAACGGCGAAACATGTAGGGATGCAGGCAATAGATTTTAGTTCAGGCTAGAGAGGCAGGGGTCCCAGAGTGGAAGAAGCCATTGAGATAATGATAGAGAGAACCAAAGAACAAGGGGGAAAGACCTGAGAAACAATCAGGCACCCCACCTGGATAGAGTGTATCAGACTAAAAGGGTGAAAGACCTGAGAAACAATCAGGCACCCTACCGGGATAGAGTGTATCATAATAAAGGATACACCTAAAATGTAAAAAACACAAATTCCCACCTCTCTAAACCTGAGGAATTTTAAACAGTTCCCAAAAGTTCTAAGAGTTTTTAAGAGTATATAATAACGAATTATGTTTTATACAACACCAGTCAGACAGGTGTGCAAAAGCTACGCTTAGGTCCTAGAGACCTTTGAACCTCACATTATAGTATATATAGGGTCGCAACCTCCTGAAGGACCTACAAGTTTGTCAGTTGAATGAACACTTAGCACTTTGGCCCAATAGCCGTTTCATAGAATTTAGAAAGACTTGGCAGTGAAAATGAAAAATGTCATATTTTACAAGAATATCTCGCTTTAGGCCCAAATTTCCCAATTCATTTTAACAAGGCGTATCAGGAGAAAATGCACCCCATAATCTGTTAACCATTTTCTCCTGAATATGTCAACACCCCATATGTTGTTGTAAAGTGCTGTATGAGCACACAGCGGGGCTCAGAATTGGAGGAACACTGTGTGACTTTTGGATGGCAGATTTCACTAGAATAATTTTCAGGCACTATGTCGCATTTGAAGACACCCTGAGGCACCCCAACAGTGAAAACCGCAAAAACGAGGCTCTAGAGGTGCCAGAACATAAAAGAAAATTGAAGAAATGTCTCATTTAATAAAATCCAAAAGAAATCCCATGGCAAGACATTTTCAGTTGAGCATTTTTCCATGTGGCAATTCAATAATAGCCCCCCCCCCCCAAAAAAAAAAAAAAAAAATAAAAATAAACTTAAAAATTCCCATTATACCCCTAGATGAATACATACAGCCAGGACGCGTTTCGGCAAGCATGCCTTTATCAACCTATTGATAAAGGCATGCTTGCCGAAACGCGTCCTGGCTGTAGGACAATTTTAATTTGATGAAATAAAACATCCCGATTATACAAGACACGACTGCTGGGATTTCTTTTGGATTTCAAGTGGATATTGTTTCCTATCCCGTGCGGCGTGCATTGAGTGAGTGCCGGCTGTTTCTTCTAATTTCATTTAATAAAATGACACCTTTTAATGTATTCATCAAGGGGTATAATGGGAATTTTTAAGTTTTTTTATATTTTTTTTTTTTGGGGGGGGAGCTATTATTGGATTGCCACATGGAAAAATGCTCAACTGAAAATGTCTTGCCATGGATTAATTAAGAAATTAGTGAAATGGACTTAATGGATATCAGTGGAGGTGTGAAAAACTTGAAAGCACTCTCCAATTCAGAGGCCCGGTTTAGAGGGGCAGGTCTGACAGTAGTGAGTGGTGTCTTTCCAAATCCCATCTTTTTTGGGGTCGCCTTTTTTTTTCTGTGGGGGGGAAGTACTCGAGGGAAATGCTGCCCACGTATTATTCTTGATATCCCAGAAGCACTGCTGGCGAAAAAACTGCCCTCTCCTTCCTGAACGCCAAAAATCTATTTTTTTTATAATTTTTTCCTGAAATTCCAAGAAGGTCCCCCCATGACCAGCTGTTCTGTGGATGACAAAGGCATTATATAGTGACACTTGGGTTAGGTACACAGCTATTTTTTTGCACCACACCTTAGATTTTCTTAAGGCACTGTTGGGCTGAAGTACCTGGTCTGAAAGATCCACTCCACCCATGAACTTGTTGTAATACTGAATACACACAGGCTTGATGTTCTGCTCTGTGGTTCCTCGGACTGGGACTGGGGTGGACTGATCTGCATGGATAATAGTTAACACAAGAACATCCCGTTTGTCCTTGTATTTTAGCAGCATCAAATTTTCTGAGCAAACAGCCCTGCTTTTCCCACGACGCACTGTCTGATCTATAAAGGATTTAGGGAGCCCTTTTTGATTTCTTCTAATTGTGCCACATGTGCCTATGCCTCTGGCAGCAAGGCACTTCAGGAGAGAGACACTATTGTATAAGTTGTCCAAATACAGATGGTATCTGTGGTCCAGCAGGGGGTGGACTAAATCCCATACTATCTTCCCACTTATACCCAGAACCGGGGGACAATCAGGTGGTTCAATTTTGGAATCTTTTCCCTCGTAAATACGAAAGCGCAATGTATACCCAGATACACTTTCACAGGCCTTATACAACTTCACGCCATACCTAGCTCTTTTATTGGGCAGGTACTGGCGGAAATGTAATCGGCCTTTGAAGTGGACCAATGATTCATCCACTGAGAGCCATTTTTGGGGGATATATACTTTTTTTTTAATCAAATCATTTTTATTGATCTTTTAAGATAAGCATTTTCTGCAATTACATTTACATTTCGCCATGGTAAGAAACAAAGTAGAATATACTAACAAAGTACGTCATCAGACGACATGTCCATTTCAACATTAGGCATTATGCACAGTCATGAGTAACTGAAATGGTATACAATGTACACTCGCCTAAAGAATTATTAGGAACACCATACTAATACGGTGTTGGACCCCCTTTTGCCTTCAGAACTGCCTTAATTCTACGTGGCATGGATTCAACAAGGTGCTGATAGCATTCTTTAGAAATGTTGGCCCATATTGATAGGATAGCATCTTGCAGTTGATGGAGATTTGAGGGATGCACATCCAGGGCACGAAGCTCCCGTTCCACCACATCCCAAAGATGCTCTATTGGGTTGAGATCTGGTGACTGTGGGGGCCATTTTAGTACAGTGAACTCATTGTCATGTTCAAGAAACCAATTTGAAATGATTCGAGCTTTGTGACATGGTGCATTATCCTGCTGGAAGTAGCCATCAGAGGATGGATACATGTTCTCATTCTGTTTACGCCAAATTCGGACTCTACCATTTGAATGTCTCAACAGAAATCGAGACTCATCAGACCAGGCAACATTTTTCCAGTCTTCAACAGTCCAATTTTGGTGAGCTTGTGCAAATTGTAGCCTCTTTTTCCTATTTGTAGTGGAGATGAGTGGTACCCGGTGGGGTCTTCTGCTGTTGTAGCCCATCCGCCTCAAGGTTGTGCGTGTTGTGGCTTCACAAATGCTTTGCTGCATACCTCGGTTGTAATGAGTGGTTATTTCAGTCAACGTTGCTCTTCTATCAGCTTGAATCAGTCGGCCCATTCTCCTCTGACCTCTAGCATCCACAAGGCATTTTTGCCCACAGGACTGCCGCATACTGGCCCTAGAAATGGTTGTGCGTGAAAATCCCAGTAACTGAGCAGATTGTGAAATACTCAGACCGTCCCGCCTGGCACCAACAACCATGCCACGCTCAAAATTGCTTAAATCACCTTTCTTTCCCATTCCGACATTCAGTTTGGAGTTCAGGAGATTGTCTTGACCAGGAGCACCCCCCTAAATGCATTGAAGCAACTGCCATGTGATTGGTTGACTAGATAATTGCATTAATGAGAAATAGAACAGGTGTTCCTAATAATTCTTTAGGTGAGTGTACATCATCAAAATTAAATATGGCAAAATTTTAAAAGGCACAAAGCATATCAAATTAAAGCCCAATCCCCCCTCCCCACCCCCCTCCCCCCAAAGGACAGCCTCTCTTAACAAACACACTTTTTTCCATGATCAACATGTCATTCACCCTCCTTACAAACTCATCAATCGTTGAAGGACTCCCCTGGATCCACCTCTGCGCCACCAGCTTCCTGGCCACATATAACAGCCTTCCCACCGCCACCTTGACCAGATCACTTCCTCCAATCTCCGACATATATCCCAACACACAGACCTTAGGATCCTTTTGCAATCTCAGCGCCAATTTGTGATTAATCATGGTCAGCACCTCATCCCAATATCTACCTATCACAGAACACGACCAGAGCATATGCATCAGATCCGCTCCTTCCTCCATGCACTTCGGACACTTATCATCGTTCCTAACCCCAATTTTTTGTAAAAATACCGGTGTTTTGTATACTCTGTGGATGATGAAAAGCTGTGACAATTTAGCCTGCTCGCTTAAAGACACTCTGGGAACTGCCTCTAATATATCTTCCCACTGATCTTTAGACACGGCACCCAAATCACCCTCCCACTTCATCATCCTCGACAGAGGGAACCCATCTAGAAACTTGTCCAGCAATAGAGTATATACCTGCGATATCAATCCTCTCTTCCCCTCCTTTGGGAGAATAAGTTTCTGTACCACATCCATTTTAGCTATATTACACCCTTTCCTCACCGTGACATCATAAGCGTGCCTCAGTTGCAGATACTGATAAAACCACATCTTGGGGACATTAAATTCTTGCTGTATTCCCTGAAAGGATTTGAATACATTACCCTCCGTTAGTTGACCTATACTCATTACCTCATGAGATTCCCAATTCCTAAGTCCTGACAAAGACGTGAATTCTGGCAATAAATTATTGTTCTATATTGGGGAAATCTCTCCAACTCCTCCCACACCTCTGAGCAGTTTCACCTTCGCCCATACCTTCTTCATAAGTTCAATAAGTAGGACTTTCTCTCTCCCCACATGCATTCCCGCCCCCTCCAGTATACACATAAGGTCTCGACTGCCCAACCAGTGCTGCAGTATCTTGCCTGTCACACCCGGAGCCTGAAAATCAATCCAGTCCTTAAAGTGCTGACACTGAGAAGCCAAGAAGTAGATCCAGGCATTCGGGACCGCCAAACCACCTTCTGTCTTAGGGTATTGCAGCGTCTCTAGTTTGATCCTTGCTTGGCCATACTTCCAAATGAGATCTCTGAATATGGAATGTATTTTCCTGAACCTATCTAGAGGGATCCAGACAGGAGCATTATTGAGTACATAAAGCAGCTGAGGCATCATTACCATTTTTAAAAGATTCACTCTACCCACTACAGATAGAAAGAGCCTACACCAAGTCCTTACCTTAAGTCTGAAAGTAACAATCAAGGGGGTCAGATTTAGTTCTTCAAAGTCCAGCAATCTAGGCGTTATGTACAACCCTAAATATTTGAACTTGTCCACCCAGGGAATCCTACTATCAACTCGCTCAGCTAACAAGGCCTGCCCATCCACAGGCATCAAAGCAGACTTTTGCCAATTAATGTTAAGTCCAGAGAAGTTCCCGAATCTATCTATCAGTGACATGGCAGCATCCAGAGATGTCCCAGTATCGCCCAAGAAAAGCAAGGTGTCATCAGCATACATAGCCACCTTATTCTGAACCTCACCGTATCTGAACCCCACAATATGAGGTGACAGGCGTATTAGAGCTGCTAGTGGCTCGATGGCACGCGCAAATAATAAAGGCGACAGTGGGCATCCCTGCCTGGTGCCTCTAGCCAAAGTAAAATTGTCTGACAGCCCCCCCATTGGCTCTAATGCGGGCCCTAGGACTTGAATACAACACCTGTACCCACTGTATAAACCGGGCTCCAAAACCCATAGCTCTCAAGACTCCCCACAGATAATTCCACTCTACACTATCGAATGCCTTAGCGGCATCGAGATTAAGTAAGGCCCTGTCTCCACGATTATCTGCCGGGATATTCAAACTAGCATATAGCCTGCGGATGTTTATAGCAGTCGACTTCCCAGGCATAAAGCCTGTCTGATCTGAGTGTACAATAGTCAGAATCAACCTGGACAACCTGTTCGCCAGCACCTTAGCTAGGAGCTTTACATCAGCTGTTAGAAGCGAAATCGGCCTATATGAGTCTGGAAATTTGGGATCCTTCCCAGGTTTGGGAATGACTACAATTATAGCCTCCTGCATTGAGTGTGGTAGCGAACCCGTCTCCAGTGAGTGTTCCAGCACCTTAAGCAATTCAGGAAGAAGCACCCCCTGCAATTTCTTGTATACCTCCACAGGTAGTCCGTCTGCCCCTGGGGCCTTACCATTCGCCATACCTCCAAGTGCTGCTTCCAGTTCCTCAAGTGAAATCGGCTCTTCCAGTCTCTCCATATCCTCATCTGACAACACCGACAGCTGCGCCCCCTCTAAAAAGACGGTCAGACCATCCCCAGAACTAGGGACAGTGGATTCATATAGGGACACATAAAAACCCTTTAATATATCCAATATTCCTTTTGTATCTTGCCTACTGTTCCCAGTTCCATCCCTCAGTTCCTGTATACAAGAGGATCCCCGTTGAGCCTGAGAGACGACAGACAACAGATGGCCTACTTTCTCGCCGTCCTCAAAAGATCTTTGGCTGTAAAAACTACGCTTCTGCTCCGCGGCCTGAATTAAGTGGCACCTCAACTGCTCCTGAGCAACCGCCAGTGCTTCACTATTAACCAGGGAAGGCAACCTGCCAAACACCCGTTCGGCTTCTGCCACTTGTAAATGTGCCTTCACATCCGCTTCTCTAGACTTGGATTTGTGCTTACTAATTTCATAGCATCCCAGACACCGTGAATTGAAGCCGTCCCTACATTAACAGTAAAGTATTCTCTAACCGCCAAAGAAATTTCAGATAAATCACCCAGTACGTTAAGCCAATGTGGGTTGCATTTCCACAACCTCTGTCCCTGTCTGAGCGCCCCCAAGCACAAGTCAATCTGCACCAAGGAATGGTCAGACAACGACCGAGGGTGATAGACAATATCCCGGATCAGAGGCAACATAGAGTCATTAACAAGCGCCAGATCTATACGTGATAGTGAATGATGCGTAGCAGATCTGCACGAATATTCGTGCCTATTAGGGTTGCGTACTCTCCACACATCCACCAAACCAGTTTCAGTCATAATATTTTTCAAAGCTGCACTTCCTGGTGATCCGCCTGATCCCTCCACCCGACATCTATCCAAAGAGTCATCCGGCGTGCAGTTAAAATCCCCCACTAGTAGCCACGGTAGCCCAGGGAATTCCGACACGAAGGACATAATTGCACGCACCAAAGGAGAAGCAAATGGCGGTGGCACATAAACTGACACTAACACCACCTGGATCCCATCAATCTTACATACAATACAGACATACCTGCCCTCAGCATCCACACACTGCTGCACATGTTCATATCTAATACTCTTATGCACTAACACACATACTCCCCTGGAATGTGAGGAATGCGTCGCATGTACCACCTGTCCCACCCAGTTTTTGCTCAGCCATTGTACAGTATCACTAGTCAAATGCGTTTCCTGCAGGCAACAAATGGCAGGCTGAAAACGCCTTAAGTAGTGGAAAATCACCTGTGTCATGGTAAAACATATTGACATACCTGAGTCTCACACCCCACTCAAGCCTCATCCATTCAGAGTTCTCACCCCTTACCCTACTCCTACCTAACTCCCTACCCTCCCCCCATCCCTCCCCCTCATTATCAGAATACTACAAATGGGAACTGGGGGGGATATATACTTGACCAAATTTGGAATTGTAGTGGTCAACCACTGGCCTAATTTTAAAGAGTCTGTCATAACTGGGGTCGCTTGGGGGTTGGCATTCATTATTATTGCTGAAGTGTAGAAATCCTAGAAGAGCTTTGAAACGGGCCCAGGGCATGGCAAGACAGTGAAGAGGGGTGTGATATAAAATATCTTTGTTCCAATACAAAAGTATTGTTGTTTTTTTTATAATGCCCTTGCTTAGGAGAAGTCCCCAAAACCTTTGCATTTCACATTTGTTAATAGGGGTCCATTTGCGGGGCCTTGAGAGATAATTGTCTGGATGGGAGGCAATAAATTGCTCTGCATATATATTTGTTTGTTCCATATGAGAGAAGATCTAAATCGCACATCTTCAATACTATGCTTTTGATATAAACAACTGTTAAACATTACAGCATGATACAACGTGACTATACAGCACTATTATCAATCTATTACTGTTCACTATTAGGAGGCATTAGTATACAGTTTGATCAAAGAGCATAGGCCCACTTACCACGACAAGGTTGCCTCTTTCAAGTGGGGACCTACTCTATCTTTGGCGCGGCACTATGCGGCGACCGTCGCGCCCCCACGCCGCTCCAGCAGGTAATGGGACCCAGCAGCCGCACAACGCCCTCACTGTGCGGCAAAGCCACCTAGGCCCCATCACTCCACCAGCACAGCACAGAAGCAGCGATGGCCACCATCCAGCACCGCATAATGTGAACAGGTGCAAAGAGCTCACCTGTTCACAGCCTCTCAGGAACTCCAACTGAGAGGTGGTAGGAATTTATGAACCCTTTGCAGACGTCTGCTAATTAAAAGCACCTAAGCCGAATGGGGAAGAGTGCTGATTCAGAGGGGGGAAAAAGAAAAAAAAGTCTATATAATGTATTCAGATGTATAATAGTGCTGTATAGTCACGTTGTATCATGCTGTAATGTTAAACAGTTGTTTATATCAAAAGCATAGTATTGAGGATGTGCGATTTAGATTTTCTCTCATATGGAACATATTATACAGTGGCGGAAATAATTATTTGACCCCTCACTGATTTTGTAAGTTTGTCCAATGACAAAGAAATGAAAAGTCTCAGAACAGTATCATTTCAATGGTAGGTTTATTGTAACAGTGGCAGATAGCACATCAAAAGGAAAATCGAAAAAATAACTTTAAATAAAAGATAGCAACTGATTTGCATTTCATTGAGTGAAATAAGTATTTGAACCCTCTAACAAAAAAAGACTTAATACTTGGTGGAAAAACCCTTGTTTGCAAGCACAGAGGTCAAACGTTTCTTGTAATTGATGACCAAGTTTGCGCACATTTTAGGAGGAATGTTGGTCCACTCCTCTTTGCAGATCATCTCTAAATCCCTAAGGTTTCGAGGCTGTCTCTGTGCAACTCTGAGCTTGAGCTCCCTCCATAGGTTTTCGATTGGATTAAGGTCCGGAGACTGACTAGGCCACTCCATGACCTTAATGTGCTTCTTCTTGAGCCACTCCTTTGTTGCCTTTGCTGTATGTTTTGGGTCATTGTCGTGCTGGAACACCCATCCACGACCCATTTTCAGTTTCCTGGCAGAGGGAAGGAGGTTGTCGCTCAGGATTTCACGATACATGGCTCCGTCCATTTTCCCGTTTATGCGAATAAGTTGTCCTGTGCCCTTAGCAGAAAAACACCCCCAAAGCAAAATGTTTCCACCCCCATGCTTGACGGTGGGGACGGTGTTTTGGGGGTCATAGGCAGCATTTTTCTTCCTCCAAACACAGCGAGTTGAGTTAATGCCAAAGAGCTCTATTTTGGTCTCATCAGACCACAGCACCTTCTCCCAGTCACTCTCTGAATCATTCAGGTGTTCATTGGCAAACTTCAGACGGGCCTGCACATGTGCCTTCCTGAGCAGGGGGACCTTGCGAGCCCTGCAGGATTTTAATCCATTGCGGTGTAATGTGTTTCCAATGGTTTTCTTGGTGACTGTGGTCCCTGCTAATTTGAGGTCATTAACTAACTCCTCCCGTGTAGTTCTAGGATGCTTTTTCACCTTTCTCAGAACCATTGACACCCCACGAGGTGAGATCTTGCGTGGAGCCCCAGAGCGAGGTCGATTGATGGTCATTTTGTGCTCCTTCCATTTTCGAACAATCGCACCAACAGTTGTCACCTTCTCTCCCAGCTTCTTGCTAATGGTTTTGTAGCCCATTCCAGCCTTGTGCAGGTCTACAATTTTGTCTCTGACATCCTTGGACAGCTCTTTGGTCTTTCCCATGTTGGAGAGTTTGGAGTCTGCTTGATTGATTGATTCTGTGGACAGGTGTCTTTTATACAGGTGACTAGTTAAGACAGGTGTCCTTAATGAGGGTGACTAATTGAGTAGAAGTGTCTAACCACTCTGTGGGAGCCAGAACTCTTAATGGTTGGTAGGGGTTCAAATACTTATTTCACTCAATGAAATGCAAATCAGTTGCTATCTTTTATTTAAAGTTATTTTTTCGATTTTCCTTTTGATGTGCTATCTGCCACTGTTACAATAAACCTACCATTGAAATGATACTGTTCTGAGACTTTTCATTTCTTTGTCATTGGACAAACTTACAAAATCAGTGAGGGGTCAAATAATTATTTCCGCCACTGTATAGACTTTTCTCTCTTTTTCCCCCCTCTGAATCAGCACTCCTCCCCATTCGGTTTAGGTGCTTTTAATCAGCAGAAGTCTGCAAAGGGTTCATAAATTCCTACCACCTCTCAGTTGGAGTTCCTGAGTGCCCTGTTCACATTATGCGGTGCTGGATGGTGGCCGTCGCTGCTTTTGTGCTGTGCTGGTGGAGTGATGGGGCCAGGGCCTAGGTGGCTTTGCCGCACAGTGAGGGCGCTGTGCGGCTGCTGGGTCCCATTACCTGCTGGAGCAGCGTGGGGGCGCGACCAAAGATAGAGTAGGTCCCCAATTAAAAGAGGCAACCTTGTCGTGGTAAGTGGGCCTATGCTCTTTGATCAAACTGTATACTAATGTCTCCTAATAGTGCACAGCAATAGATTGATAATAGTGCTGTATAGTCACGTTGTATCATGCTGTAATGTTAAACAGTTGTTTATATCAAAAGCATAGTATTGAGGATGTGCGATTTAGATTTTCTCTCATATGGAACATAATATATATTTGTTTGTTCCACCATCAAGTTAATTAGGTGAAGAATAATTGAAGAATAATTGGAAAAAATGTATTTCACTGAAACCTGTGGTATCTACATTGATGCCTGGAGTGGCTGTAAATTCAGGCACCTGGGGCACATAGTTATCTGCGGGGATCCATGAAAAGTCACTTGTACGGGGCTGCGACTGCGCACTACCCCTAGGACGCCTACGAGGGGGTTCATCATTAGATGAATCATCTGAGGAAGATGAAACAAAAAATGGCACTTCATCTCCACTGTTGGAGTCAGTGTCCTCAAAAACCATAGCATATGCCTCTTTGGCATTGAAAAGTCTTTTTTTAAATCTTTATTTTTTATTTTATTTTTTATAGCAGACTAAAATACTGTATATCCTTTAGGATAGGATAAAAACTTCCAGAGTCACTTGGCAGTTATTGACAGGTGTCACAGGTAGCACAGATGGCTGGCGATGAGCCAAGGGTCTAGTATGGGGCACGAGTTTATACACACAGGAGGATGGCACACCTATTGACGGTTCAGTGAAGAGAGAAGAGACTGCTGCAGCGCGAGCAGGTGGATAAGGTGAGTTTTTTTTTTTGTAAAGTCAACAACAACAACAAAAAGTGGTGGGCCATTATGGGGGCATTATTTAAACCATGGGGGAAATTATTTAAGATGGGGCCCTACATTGGGGGCATTATTAAAGCTGGAGACATTAAAAAAATTATTCCTACACTATGGGGGGCATTATTTTAGCTGGGGGCCTACATGATGGCATTATGAAAGCTGGCGGCACTATAAAAAATAATTTACACCGTGGGAGACATTATTTTAGCTGGGGCCAAAATAGGGGGCATTATTAAAGCTGGGGGCAGTAAAAAAAAAAAATCCTACACTATGGGGGACATTATTTTAGCTGGCGGCCTACCATCCTGTGGGTCTAGAAATAACTGCCAATCAAATTCATTGATCTGTCATGAACATTTTTACCAAAACGAACATGCAAAACGGACATCAAAAAGGGACACACGGCCAGAAAATGGATGCACACACTGATGCAAAATGACCATGAAAAACTGACAGTGTGTCCGTTTTTCACTGTCATTTGCATGTAGCCTTACCCTTTTATTCCCATAAGGTATGTACCTCTCGCAATTAGAGTTTAGGATTGATCACTATTACCCAGGAGTCCCCCAACCTGCACATCTGTTGTTCTGTCAGGTTGATTGGTTATTAAGAAGTCTAGTATGACTGTCCCTTTAGTCGAGTCCTGAACAAATTGTGAAAAATAATTGTCTTTGGTTATTGCCATGAACCTGTTTCCTTTATGAGATGTACAGGTTTCATTTTCCCAGTCTAAATCTGGGTAGATGAAGTCCCCCATAATGACCTCATGACTTGCTGCTTCATCTATCTCGTTTAGAAGTAGATTTTCTGTGGACTCTGGTATATTAGGTGGCTTATAATAAACTCCTATTAGTATTTCATTGTTTTTGGCTCCATGTATTTCTATCCACAGTGACTCCACATGTTCATGTCTCTCACTTATATCTTCCCGGACCGTGGGCTTTAGACAGGACTTTACATAAAGGCAAACCCCTCCCCCTCAGTCCTTAGTTTAAACACTTCTCCAACCTTATAGCCATCTTCCCCCAAAAAAACAGCTGCACCTTCTCCATTGAGGTGCAGCCCATTCCTAAGATAGAGCCTGTAGCCGACAGAGAAGTAGGCCCAGTTCTCCAGGAACCCAAACTTTCTAATTAGTTTTTGAGCCATTTGTTAATGTCACGCCTTGCCCTGTGAATGTGCGGAGATCTGTCAGACTAGCTGCACGTGTCTGACTTCTTGGTTTGTTTTGATTTGGATTTGAGCTGGATCCACCTTCCCTCAAGTGTACTGGGTTTCATTGTTAGTGAGGCTATTTATCCCTCCTTCCCCCAGTGGCCTGTGCGGGATATAGTTATTTTCCTGTGCTCTTGATTTGTGGTGGATCGTCTGCTCCAGCTCTGCTCAAGATAATTCCTCTACTTCATTTCCCCTTGTGTGTTTTAACCAGGCCTCTAGGGAGACGCATGCTTCTTCCTGGTTTGAAGAAGCAGGTTGCCTCTTCCCTTTTCCCTGCTGCTTAGGGTTTGCCCAGGGAGTTCAGGTTTAGGCACGAGGGCATGTGCATATCTACCCTAAGGGTATGCACATGGGCACTGCAGCTTAGGGAAAGCTTTTAGGGATCGCTAGGAGGTGACCCTTTCTCCCTAGCTTTTGGGCCTAGTTGTTTGTTCAGTTTGTTTTCCCGTGTTTGGTTGTTTCCCTGCTTACCTACCTGTCGTGCCATTTTAACCCGTCGAAAAACTGTCATATCCCTGCTGTTTGCGAAATGGAGGCTATGGATGCCTTTGTTGATCGCATGCAGGGATTATCGTTGGAGGTTGCTGATTTCCGCAGTTCTGTTGCACGGTGTCAGAATGCTCTGGCGTCTGGCGCCATTAGAGGAAATCAGGTCTGCTTAGAGCCTAAAGTCGCTCTCCCTGATAGGTTCTCAGGGGGTGGTGATGACTTTATACGATTCAGGGAGTCCTGCAGGTTGTATTTTCGTCTGCGGCTGTTGTCATCTGGTGACGAGAATCAAAGAGTGGGGATCATTATATCTCTGCTCAAAGGGGACGCGCAGTCCTGGGCTTTTTCTCTGACCGGTTGCCAATCCCTCTGGTCGGTGGATGAATTTTTTAGAGCCTTGGGCTTGATTTATGATGACCCAGACCACGTCTCTATGGCTGAATCTAAGCTGCGCAGTTTGTTACAAGGAGAACGTACTGCGAAGTCGTATTGTGCAGAATTTAGAAGATGGGCAACTGACTCGGGGTGGAATGATCCTGCACTCCAGAGTCAGTTTTGTCAGGGGCTATCTGAGAGGTTGAAAGATGCCCTTGCTTTTCATGAGTATCCCGATTCATTAGAGACAGCCATGTCTTTGGCAGTGCGGCTTGATAGACGTCTTAGAGAAAGGTATAAGATTCCTCTCGAGCGGGGGGTACCGTCTGTAAGTGGATCTGTCCCACCTAGTCCCCGAGGTAATATGACTTTTGAATCTGGGGCAGGAGAGGAGCCTATGCAGTTGGGCCAGGTTTCCTTTCGCTTAGGTGATAGGGATTTTGGGAAGCTGAATAAGCTATGTTACTTCTGTGGAAAAGAAGGTCATTTTGTTTGTGCATGTCCTTTTGTTAAACCTCAAAGCAGTAATGAAAAACTATGGAGGTATTCACATAAAGAGAAAAAAAAAGACTTCCCTGACTCTTGGTAGTGTGAATGGGGAGTCTGAGCAAGCAAATATGCATTCTCCCTGCAATACCCGTTTCCTCCTGCCTGCCATGCTGGCGCTAGACTCAGGAAATTTTGATTTTGAGGTATTTGTTGACTGTGGTGCGGGGGTAAACCTTATTGATTTTCAGTTCCTCCAAAATCTTGGTTTTAGAACTAGTACTTTAGATAAAGAGATACCAGTGTTTGCTATTGATTCCTCCCCTCTCTCACAAAAGAGTCTGACTCATATCGTTCATGACATTAAGTTAAGGGTGGATGATTCACATGTTGAGTCCATTTCTTGTTTTGTTATGAAGGGCTTGCCTGCTCCGATGGTTCTGTGTTTACCATGGTTGATAAAGCATAACCCTACTATTGACTGGCAAACAAGACAAATCAGTAGCTGGAGTGAATTTTGTTTGGACAACTGTCTTGGTGCTTCTATCTCAGGGGTGTCAACTACGGTCCAACCTCAGTTTCTCTCTGATTTTGCGGATGTATTCTCGGAGGGTGGAGCCCAGGAGCTGCCTCCACATCGAGAATATGATTGTCCGGTCAATCTCATCCCTGGAGCTAAACTGCCAAAATCTCGACTATACAACCTTTCCCAACCCGAAAGAGAAGCTGTGCGGAAGTATATTGCAGAGAGTTTGGCAAAGGGACATATTAGGCCATCTAAGTCCCCTGTGGCCGCCGGCTTCTTTTTCGTAAAAAAGAAAGACGGATCACTTAGACCGTGTTTAGATTTCCAGGAATGGAATCTCATTACGGTCTGTAATCCGTATCCCCTTACTTTGATTTCTGATCTATTTGATCAAATTGTCGGAGCCAAGGTGTTCTCCAAGTTGGATTTAAGAGGAGCCTATAATCTTATCAGAATTAAGGAAGGAGATGAGTGGAAAACTGACTTCAATACACCTGAAGGTCATTTTGATAATCTTGTCATGCCCTTTGGTTTAACTAATGCGCCAGCGATCTTTCAGCGATTTGTAAATGATATTTTCCATCATTTAGTGGGAAGGTTCATTGTTATTTACCTTGATGATATACTAATTTACTCACCCGATTTGGAGACCCATCAGGATCACGTGAGACAGGTGTTGTTGATCCTTCGGGAGAATAAATTGTATGCAAAATTGGAAAAATGGGTATTTGCTGTCCACGAGCTACAGTTTTTAGGATACCTGCTTTCTGACTCTGGTTTTCGTATGGACCCCGAAAAGGTCCGGGCGGTACTGGAATGGGACCGGCCTGAGAATCAGAAAGCTCTGATGCGGTTTTTGGGTTTTACCAATTACTACAGAAAATTAATCTTGAATTATTCCACCATTGTAAAACCTTTGACAGATATGACTAAAAAAGGAGTCTGGTCGGATGAGGCATTACAGGCCTTTTCTGCTATTATGAAATGTTTTGCGTCTGCTCCCATTCTGATGCAACCTGATGTGTCTCAACCATTTATCGTGGAGGTTGATGCATCAGAAGTGGGGGACGGAGCAGTTCTGTTGCAGGGTCCATCCCCTAGCAAATGGCGTCCGTGTGCTTTTTTCTCCAAAAAACTCTCGGCCGCTGAAAGAAATTGTCAAGTAGGTGATAGAGAGTTGCTGGCCATTAAATTGGCCTTTGAGGAATGGCTTCATTGGTTGGAGGGGGCTACTCATCCTATTACGGTAGATACTGACCACAAGAATTTGGCTTACTTGCAGTCTGCTAAGCGCCTGAATCCTATGAATCCTAGACAGGCTAGATGGTCACTGTTTTTTACTAGGTTCAATATTGTGGTCACCTTTTGCCTTGGGGTTAAAAACGTCAAGGCAGATGCGTTGTCACGTAGTTTTCCTAGGGGGAGTGATTCGGAGGCTCCCGCTCTGATTTTGGCTGATGGGGTGGTGGTTTCCGCTCTGTACCCCGAGTTGGAGATGGAGGTGTTGGGGGCCCAGGTGGAGGCTCCTGATTCTGTCCTCCAGACAAGTTGTTTGTTCCTGCTGAACTGCGATACAAGGTGTTCAAGGAGCATCTTGATACGGTCCTTGCAGGACATCCTGGAAGCAAATCCACCATAGATATTATTTCCCGGAGATTCTGGTGGCCAGGGTTGCGCAAGGGTGTGGAGGGTTATGTGACAGCTTGTGAGACCTGTGCACGCGCGAAGGTGGCTCACACTCTGCCTTCAGGATCCCTTATTCCTTTATCCATCCCTTCTCGTCCTTGGACACATTTGTCCATGGACTTTATTACCGATTTACTGTGTTCCTCTGGGAAAACTGTCATTTTGGTGGTAGTGGACCGCTTCAGTAAGATGGCCCACTTTGTACCGTTGCCTAGCTTGCCCAATGCCAAAACTCTCGCTCAGGTTTTTATCCATAACATTGTGAAACGACATGGCATTCCCTCTGATGTGGTGTCTGATAGGGGGACACAATTTGTTTCCAGGTTTTGGAGGGCGTTCTGCTCTAGTCTGGGAATTCAACTGTCTTTTTCTTCGGCTTTTCATCCCCAGTCGAACGGTCAGACAGAGCGCACTAACCAAATCCTGGAGACCTATTTGAGGTGTTTTGTTGCCGAGAACCAGGATCACTGGTCCTCGTTCTTGTCGCTAGCCAACCGTAATAACCATAGACAGGAGTCCACTGATATATCGCCATTTTTTGGCGCATATGGTTTTCACCCACAGTTTGGTACTTTTTCTGGGACTGGATCTTCTGGGATGCCAGAAGAGAAGATATTCTCTTCTGCCTTGTCATCTATCTGGCGGAAGATTCAAGTTCATTTGGAAAAGATAGGTGAAAGATATAAACGGATGGCTGACCGGAGACGTATGACTGTTCTGGACCTGTGTGTGGGTGATTCGGTGTGGTTCTCCATTAGAAACATTAAGCTGAAGGTACCATCTTGGAAATTGGGTCCAAAATTTATTGGCCCTTACAAAATCTCTGTGATTGTCAACCCGTGGTGTTTTGTCTGGATCTTCTGCAGACCTGGAAGATCCATAATGTGTTTCACAGGTCTTTATTAAATTAAAGAAATATGTGGAACCATCTCCATTGCCACCTCCCCCTGTCCTGGTGGATGGCAATTTGGAGTTTGAAATCTCTAAGATTCTCGACTAACGTGTTCTTCCCTCCAGTACCTGGTGCACTGGAAGGGATACGGTCCCGAGGAAAAAATGTGGGTTCCGGCTGCTGATGTTAGTGCTAGCCACCTGGTGAGGGCCTTTCACAGGGCAAGTCCGGATAAAGTTGGTCTGCGGTGTCCGGAGGTCACCCGTAAAAGGAGGGGTACTGTCACACCTTGCTCTGTGAATGTGCGGAGATCTGTCAGACTGGCTGCACATGTCTGACTTCTTGGTTTGTTTTGATTTGGATTTGAGCTGGATACACCTTCCCTCAGGTGTACTGGGTTTCATTGTTAGTGAGGCTATTTATCCTTCCTTCCCCCAGTGGCCTGTGTGGGTTATAGTTCTTTTCCTGTAAGCTCTTGATTTGTGGTGGATCGTCTGCTCCAGCTCTGCTCAAGATAAGTCCTTTCCCTTTGTGTGTTTTAACTAGGCCTCTAGGGAGATGCTTGCTTCTTACTGGTTTGAAGAAGCAGGTTGCCTCTTCCCTTTTCCCTGCTGCTTAGGGTTTGCCCAGGGAGTTCAGGTTTAGGCACAAGGGCATGTGCATATCCACCCTAAGGGTATGCACATGGGCACAGCAGCTGTCACCGCCAGTTCTGTGAGAAGATCTGGCAGACATTTTTCTCTACCTCTTGTATGATGTTCTTTGTTTTGGTTTCACTTTCTCATCTCCTTTCCTTCTGCCAGGTGTCACTTATTTCGACTAATCATCTTCCTTTATAATCCCTCCCATACTGCCTCACTTTGCGGTTTATACTACTTCCTGGATGAGGTGTTCACTGCTGGAGGCTGCTTCTGCTGTTTGTACAGATAAGTCCTTTACTTTATTGTGTTTCCTTACTGGCTTGATTCTAGGTGACCCTGACGCCGTCCGTATTAAGTGCAGGGAGCCGGTGGTCGTGTCCCCTCACTATTATAGGGTTTTCAGGTGTCGCACAGTATTAGGTACGCGGGCATGCAATCGACTACCATACAGACCCTTGCATGTGAATATTAGTCAGTGAGAGCTCTTAGGGTTTTATAGGGCTCACCTATAAGCTCCTTAGTTTGGGATCAAGCCAGTCGCTCATTTATTTATATGTTCCAGCTATCTGCTAACTTCATCCGCGACATTATAAACCGCCATAACCGTCTTAAGCATGGATCCGGTTTCAGCCTTGATTGACCGCATGCAAGGTCTTTCGCAGGAAGTAGCAGATCTCCGTAAAACTGTCTCAGTTTCAGGTGACCGGTTCTGCTGGCGTTCATGGAGTTTGTTCCGAGCCTAAGATCTCGCTCCCGGATACGTTCTCCGGGGGTAGTGAGAACTTTGTTCGCTTTAGAGAGGCTTGCAAACTCCATTTTTGCCTACTTCCCCATTCCTCTGGTGATGAGGAGCAGAGGGTGGGGACCATCATCTCGCTGCTCAGGGATAACGCTCAGTCTTGGGCCTTTTCGCTGCCGGTGGGGGCACGGCCCCTCCAATCGGTGGATGAATTTTTGTAGCCCTGGGGAAGATATACGATGACCAGGATCGTATTGCTCTGGCTGAATCTAAACTGCGTCTTTTATGCCAGGGTAAACAGTCCGCAGAGATATATTGTTCTGAATTTCGGAGATGGGCAGCTGATACTGGTTGGAATGATGCTGCACTCCGAAGTCAATTTTGCATGGTCTTTCGGAAAGATTGAAAGATGCATTCGCTTTTCATGAGAGACCAGCGTCGTTAGAGTCAGCCATGTCTCTAGCTGTTCGTATTGACAGGCGTCTTAGAGAGAGAGAGGAGACTACTCTTTCCTGTCATATTCAGCCCAAGGGCAGTGGGGCTGTCTCATTCAGTGCGCAGGAGTCTCAGTCTGTCTCAATCCCCTCTGAGGAGGAGGCCATGCAGCTGGGTTTGCTTGCCTCTGATAGTAGAGGATTCAGCTCTCAGAGGAGGGTTTGTTTCTGTTGTGGGGGTATAAATCATTTGGCTGAGGTTTGCCCCTCTAGGAGATTCATGGCGTTTTCTGAGGGTAATAGAAACAAAACCAAAAAAAAAAAAAAACTCTAAAAACTTTCCATTTGCTACTATTGGCAAGGTTGATGCGGAAATTGAAGGTTTGCCGTTTGCTTGTAGTTCCCGTTTTCTCCTACGTGCCAGGGTGACACTAGACAGCAAGAACATTGTTTGTGAGATTTTTGTAGATAGTGGAGCAGCTGTCAATCTCATTGATAATCAATTTGCAACAACACATGGTTTCCAGGTATGCACTTTGGAAAAGGATATACCTGTTTTTGCTATCGATTCCACTCCACTTTCTCAAAGATCGTTAGAGGGCATAGTTCACAATATCCGTTTGACTGTGGGTAACGCTCATGTTGAGGCTATGTCATTTTTCGTCTTAAGCGGATTACCTACTCCTCTAGTGTTGGGGCTACCCTGGCTCACTAAACATAACCCCACCATTGATTGGCAAGCAAGGCAAATAAATGGTTGGAGTGAATTTTGCAGAGAGAATTGCCTCACGGCGTCTCTTTCAGAGGTTTCTACCAAGACTGTGCCATCTTTTCTCTCTGAATTTTCGGATGAGTTTTCCGAGAGTGGTGTCCAGGAGTTGCCCCCTCACCGCGAGTACGACTGCCCTATTAATCTCATCCCAGGCGCCAAGCTGCCAAAATCACGACTATACAATCTCTCCCAACCTGAAAGAGTCGCTATGCGTACTTATATCTCTGAGAGCCTGAGAAAGGGACACATCCGACCCTCAAAGTCACCTGTTGCCGCTGTTTTTTTTTTGTTAAGAAAAAAGATGCTGCTTTAAGACCTTGTCTGGATTTCAGGGAGCTGAATCGTATGACGATTCGTGACCCATATCCGCTTCCTCTGATCCCGGACCTGTTTAACCAGATTGTTGGGGCTAAAAAAAAAAATCTAAGTTGGATTTAAGAGGGGCATACAACCTAGTCAGGGTCAGGGAAGGGGACGAATCGAAGACGGCCTTTTAATACTCCTGAGGGTCATTTCGAGAATTTGGTTATGCCCTTTGGTTTGATGAATGCTCCGGCCGTCTTCCAACATTTTGTGAACAGCATTTTTTATCATTTAATGGGGAAATGTGTACTGGCGTATCTAGATGACATTTAGTTTTTTTCTTCTGATTTCAAGACTCATCGGGACCACCTATGTCAGGTCTACGCTAAACTGGAAAAATGTGTGTTTGCGGTTCCGGAGATTCAATTTCTTGGTTTTCTTCTCTCCGCTTCTGGTTTTCAGATGGACCCTGAGAAGGTCCGTGCTGTGCTTGATTGGGAGCTTCCTGAGAATCAGAAGGCGCTGATGCGGTTTTCGGGTTTTGCCAATTATTACAGAAAGTTCATTTTGAATTATTCCTCTGTTGTTAAGCCACTCACTGATATGACTAAAAAGGGGGTGGATTTTTCCTCGTGGTCGGTAGATGCGCTTAAAGCCTAGTATTAAAGAGAGTTTTGCTTCCGCTCCCATTTTGGTACAACCTGATGTCTCTCTACCTTTTATTGTTGAGGTGGATGCTTCTGAGGTGGGTGTGGGTGCGGTCTTATCTCAGGGTCCATCTCCTGCCAAATGGCGACCGTGTGCCTTTTTCTCAAGGAAACTATCCTCTGCAGAGAGAAATTACGATGTGGGAGATAGGGAGTTGTTGGCCATCAAAATGAGCTTTTGAGGAATGGCGCCATTGGTTAGAGGGAGCCAGACACCCTATTACCGTGTTTACCGACCATAAGAATCTGGCCTACTTGGAATCGGCCAAGCGTCTGAACCCGAGACAGGCCAGATGGTTTTTGTTCTTTTCTAGGTTTCATTTTGTTGTTACGTTCTGCCCTGGGGTTAAAAATGTGAAGGCGTATTCCCTGTCACGTTGTTTTCCGGGAAGGTGGAACTTTGAAGACCCGGGTCCCATTTTGGCTGAAGGGGTGGTCATCTCTGCTCTTTATCCTGATTTGGAGGCAGAGGTTCAGGCAGCCCAGGCAGAGGCTCCTGATCTTTGTCCTCCTGGGAGGTTGTTTGTGCCTCTCGCTTTACGACACAAGGTTTTTAAGGAGCACCACGATACTGTCCTTGCTGGCCCCCGGTGAGTAGAGCCACAGTGGATCTCATTTTTCGGAGATTCTGGTGGCCGGCTCTTCGTAAGACGGTTGAGGGTTTTGTGGCAGCCTGCAAGACCTGCGCTCATGCCAAGGTCCCTCATTCACGGCCATCGGGTTCTCTCCTCCCGTTACCCATTCCTTCCCGTCCTTGGACGCATCTGTCCATGGACTTCATTACGGACCTGCCTCATTCCTCGGGGAAGACTGTGATTCTGGTGGTAGTGGACCGTTTTGGCAAAATGGCACATTTCATTCCCTTTCCGGGGTTACCCAATGCTAAGACACTGGCGCAATCGTTTGTTGATCATATTGTTAAATTTCATGGCATTCCTTCAGACATCGTTTCTGATAGGGGCATGCAATTTGTTTCCATATTCTGGAAGGCCTTCTGTTCTCGCTTGGGGTTTCGGTTGTCGTTCTCTTCTGCTTTTCACCCGCAGTCGAATGGTCAGACCGAACGCGTCAATCAGAATCTGGAGACATATCTGCACTGTTTTGTGGCAGAGAATCAGGAGGATTGGTATTCTTTTTTGTCCCTTGCTGAGTTTGCTTTAAATAACAGTCGCCAGGAGTCCTCTGATAAGTCACCATTTTTTGGTGCATATGGGTTTCATCCGCAGTTTGGGACATTCTCTGAAGTTGGGTCTTCTGGTTTACCTGATGAGGAGAGATTTTCCTCGTCTTTGTCATTTATTTGGCAAAAGATTTAGGGTAATCTGAAGAGGATGAGTGAGAGATATAAGCGTGTGGCGGATAAGAGACGTGTGCCTGGTCCGGACCTGAATGTTGGTGATCTGGTGTGGTTGTCTACAAAGAATATCAAACTGAAGGTTCCCTCCTGGACATTGGGTCCTAAGTTTATTGCGCCTTACAAGATCTTGTCCCTCATCAATCCCGTTGCCTTCCGTCTTGATCTTCCTCAGACTTGGAAGATCCATAATATTTTTCACAAGTCCCTATTAAAACCTTATGTTCAACCCACTGTACCCTCCTCTTTGCCGCCTCCTCCGATTATTGTTGATGGTAATCTTGAATTTCAGGTCTCTAGGATTGTGGATTCTCGCATTATCCGCGGTTCTCTTCAGTACCTCGTTCATTGGGAGGGTTATGGTCCTGAGGAGAGGATGTGGGTCCCAGTGTCGGACATTAAGGCCACTCGTCTCATCAGGGATTTCCATAGGTCTTATCCTGAGAAGGTGGGCTCTGATTGTCCGGAGTCCACCCGTAGAGGGAGGGGTACTGTCACCGCCAGTTCTGTGAGAAGATCTGGCAGACGTTTTTCTCTACCTCTTGTATGATGTTCTTTGTTTTGGTTTCACTTTCTCATCTCCTTTCCTTCTGCCAGGTGTCACTTATTTTGACAAATCGTCTTCCTTTATAATCCCTCCCATACTGCCTCACTTTCCAGTTTATACTACTTCCTGGATGAGGTGTTTACTGCTGGAGGCTGCTGCTGCTGTTTGTACAGATGAGTCCTTTACTTTATTGTGTTTCCTTGCTGGCTTGATTCTAGGTGACCCTGACTCCGTCCGTATTAAGTGCAGGGAGCCGGTGGTCGTGTCCCCTCACTATTATAGGGTTTTCAGGTGTCACACAGTATTAGGTACGCGGGAATGCAATCGTCTACCATACAGACCCTTGCATGTGCATAGCAGTCAGGGAGAGCTCTTAGGGTTTTATAGGGCTCACCTATAAGCTTCTTAGGTTGGGATCAAGCCAGTCGCTCGTTTATTTATATGTTCCAGCTATCTGCTAACTTCATCCGCGACAGCAGCTTAGGGAAAGCTTTTAGGGATCGCCAGGAGGTGACCCTTTCTCCCTAGCTTTTGGGCCTAGTCGTTTGTTCAGTTTGTTTTCCCGTGTTTGGTTGTTTCCCTGCTCACCTACCTGTCGTGATAGTTAACCTCCCTAATCTCCTGCTGCCATTCTTGTGTGGTTCGTGGTACAGGTAGTATTTTGGAAAACACTACCTTTGAGGTCCTTGACCTAAGCTTGTTACCTAAATCCCTAAAATCATTTTTAAGGATGCTCCACCTACGTCTAACTTTGTCATTGGTTCCAATATGGACCATGACTGCTGGATCTTTGCCAGCCCCTTTCCAGTAATCTGTCAACCTGATCCGCGATGTGTCAAACTCGAGCGCCAGGAAGACAACACACAACCCGGTCTTTGTGACATATCGCCTTATCTGTACCCCTAATAATTGAGTCTCCCAATACCAGCATCGGTCTGGTCTGCCTTGCTCTCCTGCTGTCATGCCCTGCTCAGGTTATGTGCGGAGGTCTGCCAGGTTAGCAGCACATGTGTAGCCTTTTGTTTTTGTTTTGGAGTTGAGCTGTATCCGCCTCCCTTCAGGTGCACTGGGTGGGGTCGTTGGTTTGAGTTTAAATTATGCCCACTCCCATTGTCCTGTGCGGGTTATAACTTCTGTCTGGCTCAGAGGAAGGAATGAAGAATTTGCTGTTCCTGCTCAGTAACAAGATAAGTTGGTTTTGTTTTCTTGTGGTTGTCTGTCTAGGCTGTTAGAGAGACGCCTGCCCCTTCCAGGTCCTGAGGGAGCAGGCTGCCTCTTTTCCCCTTTCACCATCTTAGGGATTTTAGGGTATCTTCAGCCTAGGCACGGGGACACGTTATTCCCACCTTCAGGGTCTGAACGTGGGCATAGAAGTCTAGGGAGAGCTGGTAGGGATTTGTCAGGAGGTGACCTTTATCCCCAGCTTCTTGCCTAGACACTTGTTTGGTGGTATTCTGTGTATCTTGTATCCTGTCCACCGTGACATTATAACCCGCCCATACTTTGACTGCCATTTCTGCTGATCTGATCATGCTGATCTGCGTAATTCGGTCACACGGTGTCAGAATGCTCTGGCATCAGGTGCAATAGAAGGAAGTCTAATTTATGGGGAGGCTAAAGTCACTCTCCCTGATAGATTTGCAGGGGGTGTGGATGACTTTATCCGCTTTAAAGAGTCATGCAAGCTGTATTTTCGGCTGCGTCCATCTTCGTCTGGTGATGAGAGTCAGAGGGTATGGATAATCATATCCCTGCTTAAAGGGGACACGCAATCCTGGGCCTTTTCTCTGCCGTCTAGTTCTCTGGCCCTCCGGTCGGTGGAGGAATTTTTTAAAGCCTTAGGATTAATTTATGATCCAGATCGGGTCTCGATGGCGTAATCTAAATTGCGTAATTTATTACAAGGTGAACATACTGCAGAGGCTTACTGTGTTGAGTTTAGGAGATGGGCTACTGAGTCAGAGTGGAATGACCCCGCGTTATGTAGTCAGTTTTGTCAGGGGTTATCTGAGAGATTGAAAGATGCCCTTGCTTTTCATAAATACCCGGATACATTGGAGAATGCTATGTCTTTGGCAGTACGTATTAGAGAGAGGTGTAAGGTTCCCTCCGCGCAAGGGATCCCTTCTGTGAGTGGTTTCGTCTCACCTGCTCCCCAGGGTGATATGACATGTAACTCTGGGGTAGGGGAGGAACCCATGCAGCTGGGTCAGGTGTCTATCCGTTCTGGTAGTAGGAACTTTAGGAGGTTGCATAAACTATGTTATTACTGTGGAAAAAGTGGTCATTTTATTTTTGCTTGTCCTTTTGTTAACCACCTCAGCTCCCCTAGCTTAAACCCCCTTAATGACCAGACCACTTTTTACAATTCTGCACTACACTACTTTCACGGTTTATTGCTCGATCCTACAACTTACCACCCAAATGAATTTTACCTGCTTTTCTTCTCACTAATAGAGCTTTCATTTGATGGTATTTCATTGCTGCTGGCATTTTTACTTTTTTTGTTATTAATCGAAATTGTAAAAAATTTTCAAACAAAACTACATTTCTATATACATTTTTCTCTAAATATATTGTTCTACATGTGTTTGATAAAAAAAATGCAATAAGTGTATATTTATTGGTTTGCGCAAAAGTTATAGCGTTTACAAACTATGGTACAAAAATGTGAATTTCCGCATTTTGAAGCAGCTCTGACTTTCTGAGCACCTGTCATGTTTCCTGAGGTTCTACAATGCCCAGACAGTAGAAACACCCCACATTTCGGAAAGTTGACACCCTAAGGTATTCGCTGATGGGCATAGTGAGTTCATGGAAGTTTTTATTTTTTGTCACAAGTTAGCGGAAAATGATTTATTTATTATTATTATTAATTTTTTTCTTACAAAGTCTCATATTCCACTAACTTGTGACAAAAAATAAAATTTTACATGAACTCAGCATACCCCTCACGGAATACCTTGGGGTGTCTTCTTTCCAAAATGGGGTCACTTGTGGGGTATTTATACTGCCCTGGCATTTTAGGGGACCTAAAGCGTGAGAAGTAGTTTGGAATCCAAATGCGTAAAAAATGCCCTGTGAAATCGTAAAGATACTCTTTGGAATTTGGGCCCCTTTGCGCACCTAGGCTGCAAAAAAGTGTCAGGGAGTCTGGTATCGCCGTACTCAGGAGAAGTAGGACAATGTGTTTTGGGGTGTCTTTTTACATATACCCATGCTGGGTGAGATAAATATCTCTGTAAAAGACAACTTCTCTCACCCAGCATAAGTATATGTAAAAAGACACCCCAAAACACATTGCCCTACTTCTCCTGAGTACGGCGATACCACATGTGTGACACTTTTTTTGCAGCCTAGGTGCGTAAAGGGGCCGAAAGTCCAACGAGTACCTTTAGGCCTCTTTCACACGGGCGTTGCGGGAAAATGTGCGGGTGCGTTGCCGGATCACCCGCGATTTTTCAGCGCGAGTGCAAAACATTGTAATGCGTTTTGCACTCGCGTGAGAAAAATCGTGCATGTTTGGTACCCAAACCCGAACTTCTTCACAGAAGTTCGGGCTTGGGATCGGTGTTCTGTAGATTGTATTATTTTCCCTTATAACATGGTTATAAGGGAAAATAATAGCATTCTGAATACAGAATGCATAGAAAAAAAAGCGCTGGAGGGGTTAAAAAAAATAAAAAAATAATTTAACTCACCTTAGTCCACTTGATCGCGTAGCCCGGCATCTCCTTCTGTCTCCTTTGTTGAACAGGACCTGTGGTGAGCATTAATTACAGGAACAGGACCTTTGATGACGTCACTCCGGTCATCACATGATCCATCACCATGGTAAAAGATCATGTGACATACCATGTGATGACCGGAGTGACGTCATCAAAGGTCCTGTTCCTGTAATTAATGCTCACCACAGGTCCTATTCAACAAAGGAGACAGAAGGAGATGTCGGCATCGCGATCAAGTGGACTAAGGTGAGTTAAATTATTTTATTTTATTTTTTAACCCCTCCAGCGCTGTTTTACCATGCATTCTGTATTCAGAATGCTATTATTTTCCCTTATAACCATGTTATAAGGGAAAATAATAATGATCGGGTCTCCATCCCGATCGTCTCCTAGCAACCGTGCGTGAAAATCGCACCGCATCCGCATCCGATTTTCACGCAACCCCATTCACTTCTATGGGGCCTGTGTTGCGTGAAAAATGCAGAATATAGAGCATGCTGCGATTTTCACGCAACGCATAAGTGATGCGTGAAAATCACCGCTCATGTGAACAGCCCCATAGAAATGAATGGGTCGGTATTCAGTGCGGGTGCAATGCGTTCACCTCACGTATCGCATCCGCGCGGAATACTCGCCCGTGTGAAAGGGGCCTTAGGCTTTACAGGGCGAGTTCCTAGAATATTATTTTTTTGTCACAAGTTAGCGGAAAATTCTTTTTTTTTTTTTTTTCTTCCTCTTACAAACTTGTGACAAAAAATAAAATTTTACATGAACTCGCCATGCCCCTTACGAAATACCTTGGGGTGTCTTCTTTTCAAAATGGGGTCACATGTGGGGTATTTATACTGCCCTGGCATTTTAGGGGCCCTAAAGCGTGAGAAGAAGTCTGGAATATAAATGTCTAAAAAATGTTACGCATTTTGATTCCGTGAGGGTTATGGTGAGTTCATGTGAGATTTTATTTTTTGTCACAAGTTAAGGGAATATGAGACTTTGTAAGAAAAAAAAAAAAAAAAAAATCTATTTCTGCTAACTTGTGCCAAAAAAAAAAAATCTTCTATGAACTCGCCATGCCCCTCAAAAGTGATCTTTTTATAGCGCCGCAGCGATTTTACAGTGTTTTTGCAGTGATCAGAAAAAAATAATATTCTGTCACTGCGGTGGGGCGGACTGAACGCAAGTGTGCGCACAAGATCAGGCCTGATCGGGCGAACACTGCGTTTTTTGTAGAGCCTATAGAACATGTCCTATTCTTGTCCGCAATTGCAGACAAGAAAAGGCATTTTCTATATAGTTCTGGCAATGTGCGGATCCGCAAAATGCGGAAAGGCACATTGCCGGTGTCCGTGTTTTGCGGATCCGCAGTGTCCGTGTTTTGCGGATCCGTGGACACATATGGATGTCTGAATGGAGCCTTACAGGGGGTGATCAATGACAGGGGTGATCATGGAGTCTATATGGGGTGATCACCCCCCTGTAAGGCTCCATTCAGACGTCCGTATGTGTTTTGCGGATCCGTGGACACATACGGACGTCTGAATGGAGCCTTACAGGGGGGGGATCAATGACAGGGGGGTGATCAGGAAGTCTTTATGGGGTGATCACCCCCCTGTCATTGATCACCCCCCTGTAAGGCTCCATTCAGACGTCCGTATGTGTTTTGCGGATCCGTGGATCCGCAAAACACATACAGACGTCTGAATGGAGCCTTACAGGGGGGTGATCAATGACAATGGGGTGATCAGGGAGTCTATATGGGGTGATCACCCCCCTGTAAGGCTCCATTCAGATGTCCGTATGTGTTTTGCGGATCCGCGGATCCGCAAAACACATACAGACGTCTGAATGAAGCCTTACAGGGGGGTGATCAATGACAGGGGAGTGATCAGGGAGTCTATATGGGGTGATCACCCCCCTGTCATTGATCACCCCCCTGTAAGGCTCCATTCAGACGTCCGTATGTGTTTTGCGGATCCGCGGATCCGCAAAACACATACGGACGTCTGAATGGAGCCTTACAGGGGGGTGATCAATGACAGGGGAGTGATCAGGGAGTCTATATGGGGTGATCACCCCCCTGTCATTGATCACCCCCCTGTAAGGCTCCATTCAGACGTCCGTATGTGTTTTGCGGATCCGATCCGTGGATCCGCGGATCCGCAAAACACATACGGACGTCTGAATGGAGCCTTACAGGGGGGTGATCAATGACAGGGGGGTGATCAGGGAGTCTAATATGGGGTGATCAGAGGTTAATAAGGGGTTAATAAATGACAGGGGGGGTGTAGTGTAGTGGTGTTTGGTGCTACTTACAGAACTGCCTGTGTCCTCTGGTGATCGATCCAAGCAAAAGGGACCACCAGAGGACCAGGTAGCAGGTATATTAGACGCTGTTAACAAAACAGCATCTAATATACCTTTTTGGGGTTAAAAAAAATCGCATCTACAGCCTGCCAGCGGCTGTAGATCCACCCGTTTACCTCCCGATCCCGATCCTGTGAACGCGCGCTCCTGTGTGCGCGCGTTCACAGGAAATCTTGCATCTTGAGAGATGACGCACCGATGCCTCGAAGAGGAACAAATCGACCGCCGCCAGAACGCAATCCTGCGTTAGGCGATCCGGAGGCGGTTAAACCGCATGTTGATGAGAAAGAATCACAAAGAGGTTTACTTAAAGAGAAAAAAAAAACATCCCTGACTCTTGGTAGTGTGAAAGGGGTGGTGGAGCAAGCAGGTATGCAAGCTCCCTGTAATACTCGTTTTCTCCTTCCAGCTATGGGTGGCGCTAGACTCAAGAAAATTTATTGTTGAAGTATTCATTGACTGTGGTGCTGGGGTAAACCTTATTGATTTTCTTTTTCTTCAAAATCTGGGTCTAAGTACTTGCCCTTTTTGAAAGAGAGATTCCGGTTTTCGCAATTGATTCTTCCCCTCTTTCTCAAAGGAGTCTCACTCATATTGCAGTTAAGGGTGGGTGATTCACATGTTGAGATCATGTCTTGTTTTGTCATGAAGGACTTGCCCGCTCCTATAGTCTTAGGTTTACCGTGGTTGACAAAACATAACCCAATTATAGATTGGCAAGCAAGACAGATCATTGGTTGGAGTGAATTTTGTTCGGACAATTGTCTTAGCATATCTATCTTTGGTGTGTCTACTACGGCTTTACCTCAGTATCTCTCAGATTTTGCGGATGTCTTTTCGGAGGGTGGGGCTCAGGAATTGTCCAGTTAATCTTATGATTGTCCAGTTAATCTCACCCCAGGGGCTAAGTTGCCAAAGTCTCGGTTTTACAATCTTTCTCAACCTGAAAGAGAGGTCATGCGGAAGTATATTGCCGAGAGTTTGGCATAGGTCATATCAGGCCATCTAAGTCTCCGGTTGCAGTTGGTTTATTCTTTGTAAAGAAAAAGGATGGATCGCTGAGACCTTGTTTGGATTTCCGGGAATTGAACCGTATTACGGTCCGTGATCCGTATCCCCTTCCTTTGATCTCCGATCTTTTTGATCAAATTGTTGGAGCCAAGGTGTTCTCCAAGTTGGATTTAAGAGGGGCCTACAATCTGATCAGAATCAAGAAAGGGGATGAGTGGAAAACGGCCTTCAACACGCACGAGGGTCATTTCGAGAATCTGGTTATGCCTTTTGGGTTAACTAACGCATTTCAGCGATTCGTCAATTAAATTTTCCATCATTTTGTGGGGAGGTTCGTGGTAGTTTACTTGGATGACATTCTAATTTACTCTCCTGATCTGAAGACCCATCAGGATCACGTGAGACAGGTTTTGTCGATCCTTCGGGAGAATAAATTATATGCCAAATTGGAGAAATGTGTGTTTTTTGTGCAGGAGCTTCCGTTTCTGAGATATCTGCTTTCTGACTCTGACTGGTTTCCGTGTGGACCCCGAAAAGGTCTGTGCGGTTCTGGAATGGGACCGACTGGAGAATCAGAAAGCTTTGATGCGTTTTTTGGGGTTTACTAATTATTATAGAAAATTTATCTTGAACTATTCTACAATTGTGAAACCTCTGACCGATATGACTAAGAAGGGCGTCGACATCTCTGTCTGGTCGGATGAGGTATTGCAGGCCTTTTCGGCTATTAACCACCTCAGCCCCCAGTGCTTAAACACCCTGAAAGACCAGGCCACTTTTTACACTTCTGACCTACACTACTTTCACCGTTTATTGCTCGGTCATGCAACTTACCACCCAAATGAATTTTACCTCCTTTTCTTCTCACTAATAGAGCTTTCATTTGGTGGTATTTCATTGCTGCTGACATTTTTACTTTTTTTGTTATTAATCGAAATTTAACGATTTTTTTGCAAAAAAATGACATTTTTCACTTTCAGTTGTAAAATTTTGCAAAAAAAACGACATCCATATAGAAATTTTGCTCTAAATTTATAGTTCTACATGTCTTTGATAAAAAAAAAATGTTTGGGTAAAAAAAAAATGGTTTGGGTAAAAGTTATAGCGTTTACAAACTATGGTACAAAAATGTGAATTTCCGCTTTTTGAAGCAGCTCTGACTTTCTGAGCACCTGTCATGTTTCCTGAGGTTCTACAATGCCCAGACAGTACAAACACCCCACAAATGACCCCATTTCTGAAAGTACACACCCTAAGGTATTCGCTGATGGGCATAGTGAGTTCATAGAACTTTTTATTTTTTGTCACAAGTTAGCGGAAAATGATGATTTTTTTTTTTTTTTTTTTTTCCTTACAAAGTCTCATATTCCACTAACTTGTGACAAAAAATAAAAACTTCTATGAACTCACTATGCCCATCAGCGAATACCTTGGGGTCTCTTCTTTCCAAAATGGGGTCACTTGTGGGGTAGTTATACTGCCCTGGCATTCTAGGGGCCCAAATGTGTGGTAAGGAGTTTGAAATCAAATTCTGTAAAAAATGACCTGTGAAATCCGAAAGGTGCTCTTTGGAATATGGGCCCCTTTGCCCACCTAGGCTGCAAAAAAGTGTCACACATCTGGTATCTCCGTACTCAGGAGAAGGTGGGGAATGTGTTTTGGGGTGTCATTTTATATATACCCATGCTGGGTGAGAGAAATATCTTGGCAAAAGACAACTTTTCCCATTTTTTTATACAAAGTTGTCATTTGACCAAGATATTTATCTCACCCAGCATGGGTATATGTAAAAAGACACCCCAAAACACATTCCTCAACTTCTCCTGAGTACGGGGATACCAGATGTGTGACACTTTTTTGCAGCCTAGGTGGGCAAAGGGGCCCATATTCCAAAGAGCACCTTTCGGATTTCACTCCTCATTTTTTCCTGAATTTGATTTCAAACTCCTTACCACACATTTGGGCCCCTAGAATACCAGGGCAGTATAACTACCCCACAAGTGACCCCATTTTGGAAAGAAGACACCCCAAGGTATTCCGTGAGGGGCATGGCGAGTTCCTAGAATTTTTTATTTTTTGTCACAAGTTAGTGGAAAATGATGATTTTTTTTTTTTTTTTTTTTTTTTCATACAAAGTCTCATATTCCACAAACTTGTGACAAAAAATAAAAACTTCCATGAACTCACTATGCCCATCAGCGAATACCTTGGGGTCTCTTCTTTCCAAAATGGGGTCACTTGTGTGGTAGTTATACTGCCCTGGCATTCTAGGGGCCCAAATGTGTGGTAAGTAGGTAAATGACCTGTGAAATCCGAAAGGTGCTCTTTGGAATGTGGGCCCCTTTGCCCACCTAGGCTGCAAAAAAGTGTCACACATCTGGTATCCCCGTATTCAGGAGAAGTTGAGGAATGTGTTTTGGGGTGTCTTTTTACATATACCCATGCTGGGTGAGATAAATATCTTGGTCAAATGCCAACTTTGTATAAAAAAATGGGAAAAGTTGTCTTTTGCCAAGATATTTCTCTCACCCAGCATGGGTATATGTAAAATGACACCCCAAAACACATTCCCCAACTTCTCCCGATTACGGAGATACCAGATGTGTGACACTTTTTTGCAGCCGAGGTGGGCAAAGGGGCCCATATTCAAAAGAGCACCTTTCGGATTTCACAGGTCATTTTTTACAGAATTTGATTTCAAACTCCTTACCACACATTTGGGCCCCTAGAATGCCAGGGCAGTATAACTACCCCACAAGTGACCCCATTTTGGAAAGAAGAGACCCCAAGGTATTCGCTGATGGGCAAAGTGAGTTCATGGAAGTTTTTATTTTTTGTCACAAGTTAGTGGAATATGAGACTTTGTATGAAAAAAAAAAAAAAAAAAAAAATAAGCATTTTCCACTAACTTGTGACAAAAAATAAAAAATTCTAGGAACTCGCCATGCCCCTCACAGAATACCTTGGGGTGTCTTCTTTCCAAAATGGGGTCACTTGTGGGGTAGTTATACTGCCCTGGCATTTTCCAGGGGCCCTAATGTGTGGTAAGTAGGTAAATGACCTGTGAAATCCTAAAGGTGCTCTTTGGAATATGGGCCCCTTTGCCCACCTAGGCTGCAAAAAAGTGTCACACATCTGGTATCGCCGTATTCAGGAGAAGTTGGGGAATGTGTTTTGGGGTGTCATTTTACATATACCCATGCTGGGTGAGAGAAATATCTTGGCAAAAGACAACTTTTCCCATTTTTTTATACAAAGTTGGCATTTGACCAAGATATTTCTCTCACCCAGCATGGGTATATGTAAAATGACACCCCAAAACACATTCCCCAACTTCTCCTGAGTACGGCGATACCAGATGTGTGACACTTTTTTGCAGCCTAGATGCGCAAAGGTGCCCAAATTCCTTTTAGGAGGGCATTTTTAGACATTTGGATACCAGACTTCTTCTCACGCTTTGGGGCCCCTAGAATGCCAGGGCAGTATAAATACCCCACATGTGACCCCATTTTGGAAAGAAGACACCCCAAGGTATTCAATGAGGGGCATGGCGAGTTCATAGAAATTTTTTTTTTTTGGCACAAGTTAGCGGAAATTGATATTTTTAATTTTTTTCTCACAAAGTATCCCGTTCCGCTAACTTGGGACAAAAATTTCAATCTTTCATGGACTCAATATGCCCCTCACGGAATACCTGGGGGTGTCTTCTTTCCGAAATGGGGTCACATGTGGGGTATTTATACTGCCCTGGCATTCTAGGGGCCCTAAAGCGTGAGAAGAAGTCTGGAATATAAATGTCTAAAAAATTTTACGCATTTGGATTCCGTGAGGGGTATGGTGAGTTCATGTGAGATTTTATTTTTTGACACAAGTTAGTGGAATATGAGACTTTGTAAGAAAAAAAAAATAAAATTCTGCTAACTTGGGCCAAAAAAATATCTGAATGGAGCCTTACAGAGGGGTGCTAAATGACAGGGGGGTGATAAATGACAGGGGGGTGATCAATGACAGGGGGGTGATCAATGACAGGGGGGTGATCAATGACAGGGGGGTGATCAATGACAGGGGGGTGATCAGGGAGTCTATATGGGGTGATAACCACAGTCATTGATCACGCCCGTGTAAGGCTTCATTCAGACGTCCGGATGCGTTTTGCGGATCCGATCCATCTATCAGTGCATCCGTAAAAATCATGCGGACATCTGAATGGAGCTTTACAGGGGGGTAATCAATGACAGGGGGGTGATCAGGGAGTCTATATGGGGTGATCACCACAGTCATTGATCATGCCCCTGTAAGGCTTCATTCAGACGTCCGGATGCGTTTTGCGGATCGGATCCATCTATCAGTGCATCCGTAAAAATCATGCGGACATCTGAATGGAGCTTTACAGGGGGGTAATCAATGACAGGGGGGTGATCAATGACAGGGGGGTGATCAGGGAGTCTATATGGGGTGATCACCACAGTCATTGATCATGCCCCTGTAAGGCTTCATTCAGACGTCCGGATGCGTTTTGCGGATCGGATCCATCTATCAGTGCATCCGTAAAAATCATGCGGACATCTGAATGGAGCTTTACAGGGGGGTAATCAATGACAGGGGGGTGATCACCACAGTCATTGATCATGCCCCTGTAAGGCTTCATTCAGACGACCGGATGCGTTTTGCGGATCCGATCCATGTATCAGTGCATCCGTAAAAATCATGCGGACATCTGAATGGAGCTTTACAGGGGGTGATCAATGACAGGGGTGTAATCAATGACAGGGGGGTGATCAGGGAGTCTATATGGGGTGATAACCACAGTCATTGATCATGCCCCTGTAAGGCTTCATTCAGACGTCCGGATGCGTTTTGCGGATCCGATCCATCTATCAGTGCATCCGTAAAAATCATGCGGACATCTGAATGGAGCTTTACAGGGGGGTAATCAATGACAGGGGGGTAATCAATGACAGGGGGGTGATCAGGGAGTCTATATGGGGTGATCACCACAGTCATTGATCATGCCCCTGTAAGGCTTCATTCAGACGTCCGGATGCGTTTTGCGGATCCGATCCATCTATCAGTGCATCCGTAAAAATCATGCGGACATCTGAATGGAGCTTTACAGGGGGGTAATCAATGACAGGGGGGTGATCACCACAGTCATTGATCATGCCCCTGTAAGGCTTCATTCAGACGACCGGATGCGTTTTGCGGATCCGATCCATGTATCAGTGCATCCGTAAAAATCATGCGGACATCTGAATGGAGCTTTACAGGGGGGTAATCAATGACAGGGGGGTAATCAATGACAGGGGGGTGATCAGGGAGTCTATATGGGGTGATCACCACAGTCATTGATCATGCCCCTGTAAGGCTTCATTCAGACGTCCGGATGCGTTTTGCGGATCCGATCCATCTATCAGTGGATCCGTAAAAATCATGCGGACGTCTGAATGGAGCTTTACAGGGGGTTGATCAATGACAGGGGGGTAATCAATGACAGGGGGGTGATCAGGGAGTCTATATGGGGTGATCAGGGGTGATTAGGGGTGATCAGGGGCTAATAAGGGGTTAATAAGTGATGGGGGGGGGGTGTAGTGTAGTGTAGTGGTGCTTGGTGCTACTTTACTGAGCTACCTGTGTCCTCTGGTGGTCGATCCAAACAAAGGGGACCACCAGAGGACCAGGTAGCAGGTATATTAGACGCTGTTATCAAAACAGCGTCTAATATACCTGTTAGGGGTTAAAAAAAACACATCTCCAGCCTGCCAGCGAACGATCGCCGCTGGCAGGCTGGAGATCAACTCTCTTACCTTCCGTTCCTGTGAGCGCGCGCGCCTGTGTGCGCGCGTTCACAGGAAATCTCGCGTCTCGCGAGATGACGCGTATATGCGTGACTGTGCGCAGCGCTGCCACCTCCGGAACGCGATCCTGCGTTAGGCGGTCCGGAGGTGGTTAAGGAATGTTTTGCGTCTGCTCCCATTCTGGTGCAGCCCGATGTGTCTCAGCCATTCGTGGTGGAGGTTGATGCATCAGAAGTGGGGGTTGAAGCAGTGCTGTCGCAGGGTTCATCTCCTGGCAAATGGGTTCAGTGTGCTTTTTTTTCCAAGAAGCTCTCGGTTGCCGAGAGGAATTATGATGTAGGAGATAGGGAATTGCTGGCCATCAAATTGGCCTTTGAGGAATGGCGTCACTGGTTGGAGGGGGCGTCTCATCCCGTTACGGTATATACTGATCATAAGAATTTGGCTTACCTGCAATCTGCCAAGCGTCTGAATGCTAGACAGGCTAGATGGTCACTGTTCTTTACCAGGTTCAATTTTGTGGTTACTTTTCGCCCGGGGGTTAAAAACGTCAAGGCAGATGCGCTGTCTCGCAGTTTTCCTGGGGGATGTGATTCAGATTATCCTGCTCCGATTTTGGCTGATGGGGTGGTGGTCTCTGCTCTGTACCCCGAATTGGAGATGGAGGTGTTGGGAGCCCAGGAGGAGGCTCCTGGTTCTTGTCCCCAGGGAGGTTGTTTGTTACTGATGGACTGCGATACAAGGTATTCAAGGAACATCACGATACTGTCCTTGCTGGACATCCTGGTGGTAAGTCCACCTTTGATCTTGTGTCCCGGAGGTTCTGGTGGCCCGGGTTACGTAAGAGTGCTGAGGATTACGTAGCAGCTTGTGAAACCTGTGCACGGTCAAAGGTTGCTCACACTCGACCTTCTGGTTCACTTCTCCCTTTGTCTATTCCGTCTCGTCCTTGGACGCACTTGTCTATGGACTTTATTACGGATCTGCCGAGTTCCTCCGGGAAAACAGTAATTTTGGTGGTTGTTGACTGTTTTAGTAAAATGGCTCACTTTGTATCGTTAGCTAGTCTGCCCAATGCTCAGATTTTTGTTGATAATATCGTGAAATTACATGGCATTCCCTCGGATGTGGTTTCTGATAGGGGCACGCAGTTTGTCTCCAGGTTTTGGAGGGCGTTTTGCTCTCGGCTTGGCATTCAACTTTCGTTCTCTTCGGCTTTTCATCCGCAGTCGAATGAGCATACTAATCAAAACCTGGAGACCTACTTGAGGTGCTTTGTGGCTGAGAATCAGGAGGACTGGTCCTCATTCTTATCCCTAGCAGAGTTTGCTTTGAATAACCGTAGGCAGGAGTCCACGGGTAAGTCGCCATTTTTTGGCGCATACGGTTTTCATCCTCTGTTTGGTACCTTTTCTGGGACTAGTTCCTCTGGGATGCCAGAGGAGGAGAGATTTTCTTCTGCCTTGTCTTCTATCTGGCGGAGGATCCAAGTGAATTTGGAGAAGATGGGTGAGAGGTATAAGCGAATGGCTGACAAGAGACGTATGACTGGTCCGGACCTGTGTGTGGGTGATCTGGTGTGGTTATCTACTAAAAATATTAAACTGAGAGTACCATCTTGGAAACTGGGTCCAAGATTTATTGGACCTTACAAAATATCTGCGGTGGTCAATCCAGTAGCGTTTCGTCTGGATCTTCCGCAGACTTGGAGGATCCATGATGTGTTCCACAGGTCTTTACTGAAGAAATATGTGAAATCGGTGGAACCATCGCCATTGCTTCCTCCCCCTGTTCTGGTTGATGGAAATTTAGAGTTCGAGATCTCTAGGGTTCTCGACTCAAGAGTTCTTCGGGGTTCCCTTCAGTATCTGGTACACTGGAGGGGATACGGCCCTGAGGAGAGGATGTGGGTTCCGGCTGTGGATGTTAGTGCCAGCCGACTGGTGAGGGCTTTTCACAGATCCCACCTGGATAAAGTTGGGCCGGGGTGTCCTGAGGTCACCCGTAGAAGGGGGGGTACTGTCATGCCCTGCTCAGGTTATGTGCGGAGGTCTGCCAGGTTAGCAGCACGTGTAGCCTTTTGTTTTTGTTTTGGAGTTGAGCTGTATCCGCCTCCCTTCAGGTGCACTGGGTGGGGTCGTTGGTTTGAGTTTAAATTACGCCCACTCCCAGTGTCCTGTGCGGGTTATAGCTTCTGTCTGGCTCAGAGGAAGGATGGAAGAATTTGCTGTTCCTGCTCAATAACAAGATAAGTTGGTTTTGTTTTATTGTGGTTGTCTGTCTAGGCTGTTAGAGAGACGCCTGCCCCCTCCAGGTCCTGAGGGAGCAGGCTGCCTCTTTCCCCCTTTCACCATCTTAGGGATTTTAGGGTACCTTGTTGGGGTGTGTCACATCAGTGCTAGCCTCCCTGGCACTCTTGCCTCTACCCCACTTTCTGTTATCCAGCTACCTACCTCACTTTCCTGAGCCTCCATGCTACCACCCTCCTCCGGATCTACCCCATAGAATCCCTGCTCAGTGAGCAGCAAACTCTGTTCCACATTGCCAACGCTTCTCAGTGTTGAAACTCGCTCGTTTAGATACACGATGTGCAATTCCAAATAAGTCATTTGCTGACATTGTGAACAAAGATATGCACCCTCAAACGGCTGTTCCAGAACTGCATACGTTAGACAAGATGTGCACTGGACTGCACTATCAATAATGGAACTTACTAATAGGGATTACACAAGAAAAGAGAAAGGAAAGAAAATACAATACAACAGTGCAATGATAAGTAACTGACTTACTGTAGTGCCCTCCTGAAATCTCTGAATCTCAAGTCACATAATCTAAAGTCACACACTTAATACAAACACACACTGGAAATCAAACACACGAACTCTCACAAACTTGCGCTGTTTGTCTGCTTGTACAAGTGCTGCTCCAAAACAACTTCACACCAGACTGCTTTTTTCCCTCTGGATTCAAGTGAATGGGTCCGCATCTGTGATGCGGGGAGCACACGGCCGGTGCCCGCATATTGCGGACCCACTGTTATCGGGCCGGAATACGGCCATGGCCGGGCAACGGCTGTGTGCATGAGGCCTTAGGCAGAGAGTTCCATAGTCTCACTGCTCTTAAAGTAAAGAATCCTTTATTTATGTAGAAACCTTCTTTCCTATAGACGCAGAGGATGTCCCCTCGTCACAGTCACAGTCCTGGGGATAAATAGATGACGGGAGAGATCTCTGTACTGACCCATGTTATATTTATACATAGTTATTAGATTTCTCCTTAGTTGTCTTTTTTCTAAACTAAATAACCCTCATTTTGTTAACCTTTTTGGGAACTGTAGCCCACCCATTCCGGATATTACTTTAGTTACCCTCCTCTGAACCCTCTTCAGCTTTGCTATGTCTGCCTTGTTCACAGGAGCCCAGAACTGAGTACTCCATGTGTGGTCTGACTAGTGATGTGTAAAGTGGTAGGACTATGTTCTCATCGCGGGCATCTATGCCCCTTTTGATGCACCCCATAATCTTATTGGCCTTGACAGCGACTGCCTGACACTGGTTGCTATATTTTATGGACAACAAAATTCCTGAGTCATTTTCCATGTCAGTGTTGCCCAGTATGTATGTACTGTGACTTGCATTATTCCTTCCCATGTGCATAACCTTATATTTATCAGTGTTAAACTTCATTTGCTACTTTCTGCTCAATCCTCCACTCTGGGGGCTGTAATAATGAATCTAACCAAGGGCATAGGTTTTCATTTAAGGACACAAGGTAAAACACTCACTATATCCTCCTTAAAACAAAATTATGATCTTACTATTATAATGGCTGATAAGGGGGTCCATAGTATTACTCAAGACTGTCCTGTATATTCTATTAAATCAAAAATTATTAGATGATGACTGTTCTGTCCTCAGATGCAAATCTAGTTATTTGTGAGTGTATACCAGTGCGGACGTTGCAATTTCCTGTATTTTAATATAATTTGTATTACCGTATTTTTCGCCCTATAAGACGCACTTTTCCCTCCCCCAAAAGTGGGGGGAAAATAGCAGTGCGTCTTATGGGGTTAATGCTGCATTTTTCCAAATTTTCATTGATACGCCGCGCCGCGGGTGTATCAGCTGAGAGGGAGGAGGGGCTGGGGGCCGGCATCTGCTTTTATAATGACAGTGGGGCCCGTGCAGTGACTGTACACGGGCCCGGCTCACTGAATATAATCTTATCTATAATTGTAGGCATTGTTAATATATAAAAGTTCAGGGTAATCAGCGCCTGTATACTTACAAGCGCTCATAGCAGAGCGGAGGGAGGAGGCAGGCCGGGAGGACGGGCGCTGGCAGCGTGAGTCACTACATCATGCACCCACGCTGCCTGCTTCATTCATAAAGTGGGCGGTGCAGGCGAGTGACATAGTGACTCACGCTGCCAGCGCCCGTCCTCCCGGCCTGCCTCCTCTCTGCTACGAGCGCTTGTAAGTACGGTATACAGGCACTGATTACCCTGAACTTTTATATATTAACAATGCCTACAATTATAGATAAGATTATATACAGTAAGCGGGGCCCGTGTAGTAGAATACAGTCACTGCACGGGCCCCGCTGTCATTATAAAACCAGATGCGACCCCCACCCCCTGTATTGGGGGTCATTCACACCACAGGGACACTATTATGGGGGGGATCTGTGGATGACACATAGCATAAGATGCTATATATGTGTCATCCACAGATCGCCCCCATAACAGTGTCATCCACAGATCCCCATAACAGTGCCATCCAGAGACCCCAATGAGAGCCATCCAGATATCCCCCATAACAGTGTCACCACACAGATCCCCCATAACAGTGTCACCCACAGATCCTCCATAACAGTGTCACCCACAGATCCCCCATAACAGTGTCCTCAACAGATACCCCATAATAGTGTCATCCACAGACCACCATTAGTTCAAAACCCACCAAAAGCACACCTTTTGGTTCAAAATATTTATTTTCTTATTTTCCTCCTCAAAAACCTAGGTGCGTCTTATGGGCCAGTGAGTCTTATAGGGCGAAAAATACGGGTATATTGTATGGTAATATCACCACCTACTAGTAGTTTAGTGCTTTTCTCCTAGCCTGAAGTTTCTATGCATTGTGGGAAGTTCCCGGTGCATTATGGTTCTGTTCCCGTTTAGTAGCTGCAGCAGCCATCTTATGTCTGTCTGAGGAGCCACACTCCATGTCTGTTTTCTGCCCCATGTTCAATGTCTATAGCCTGTTTCAAGCATAGTCGGTAAGGGCAGTAGTTATGTGTCGTTATACTGTAAATCATCAGGAAATTGTTCATGTTCGTACAGTTGGTCCAACATATGGAGGGTGGAAACGTTGCATATCAGCCTAAGTTGGGGGATGTCGTATATCTAGACTTCTCCAAAGCATTTGACACTGTACCACATAAAAGGTTAGTATATAAAATGAGAATGCTCGGACTGGGAGAAAACGTCTGTATGTGGGTAAGTAACTGGCTCAAGATAGAAAACAGAGGGTGGTTATTAATGGTACACACTCAGATTGGGTCACTGTCAGTAGCGGAGTACCTCAGGGGTCAGTATTGGACCCTATTCTCTTCAATATATTTATTAATGATCTTGTAGAAGGCTTGCATAGTAAAGTATCAATTTTTGAAGATGACACTAAACTGTGTAAAGTAATTAACACTGAAGAGGACACTATAAAGCTACAGATGAATCTCGATAGATTAGAGGCTTGGGCAGAGAAGTGGCAGATGAGGTTTAACACTGACAAATGTAAGGTTATGCACATGGGAAGGAATAATGCAAATCACCCGTACATACTAAATGGTAAAACACTGGGTAACACTGACATGGAAAAGGACCTAGGAATTTTAATAAACAGCAAACTAAGCAGTAAAAACCAGTGTCAGGCAGCTGCTGTCAAGGCCAATAAGATAATGGGTTGCATCAAAAGGGGCATAGATGCCCGTGAGGAGAACATAGTCCTACCACTTTACAAATCACTAGTCAGACCACACATGGAGTACTGTGCACAGTTCTGGGCTCCTGTGAACAAGGCAGACATAGCAGGGCTGGAGAGGGTTCAGTGGAGGGCAACTAAAGTAATAACTGGAATGGGGAGATCTAATTACTATGTATAAATATATCAGGGGGCAGTACTGAGATCTCTCCCATGATCTATTTATCCCCAGGACTGTGACGAGGGGACATCCTCTGCATCTGGAGGAAAGAACGTTTGTACACAAACATAGAAGAGGATTCTTTACGGTAAGAGCAGTGAGACTATGGAACTCTTTGCCTAAGGAGGTGGTGATGGTGAGTACAATAAAAGAATTCAAGAGGGGCTTGGATCAATTTCTGGAGTGTAACAATACAGGCTATAGCTACTAGAGAGGGGTTGTTGATCCAGGGAGTTATTCTGATTGCCTGATTGGGGTCGGGAAGGAATTTTTCCCCCCTTAAGTTGGGAAAATTGGCTTTTACCTCACAGGGGTTTTTCGCCTTCCTCTAGATCAACTTGCCGGATAACCAGCCGAACTGGATGGACAGATGTCTTTTTTCGGCCTTATATAATATGTTACTATGTTACTATGATTCCGTTCTGCCGCTGCAGCTCAAGGAGGGTGTGCTTTGCAGTGTATGAGTGGCTGAAGTGCATGCAAAGTTTCCTGGCCTTTTTAGGATGTCTTGCAGATGGGTGGAAGACTTCTGGAACCGCTTGACAACCAGATTGAACACGTGTGCCATGCAGGTCGCATGGCTTAGCCCTCCTTGATGCAGCGCCGACACAATGTTCTTCCCATTGTCGGTCACCCTGGTTCCGATTTTCAGTTGTCGTGGAGAAAGCCAGGATTCGATTTCTTGCTAAAGGACATGGAGCAGTTCCTCCCCTTTGTGACTCGGTTCGCTCCGGCAAACAAGGTGCAGAACAGTGTGACGCCGCCGTGCCCTGCACATGTGGTATGCTGGAGGGGCACTGTGAATTGTCCCTGCAGTGGAGGCTGAGGACACGGTGGAGGATGAGGAGGCAGAGGCGGACATTGTCGCTGGACCAACGGCGTGGCAACGTGGAGGCGGAAGTGGCGTCACCTGGCCAAGTTGCTGGTGTGGCTGTGCAGGAACCACATTGACCCAGTGGGCACTGCCGTGCACTTTGTCAGACATTGACAGGCTCAAGGACTGGCCCACCTTCTGTTTTACATGTCTGTGCAGGGCTGGTACTGCCTTTTTGGTAAAGAAATGACAGCTTGGGACTCTCCACTTTGGCTCGGCACAAACCATCAGTTCTCTGAAAGGTGCAGAGTCCACCACTTGTCAAGGGAGGGACTGCAACACCAGAAAATTGTACAGGAGCACGTTCAGCTTCTGCGCCGTTGGATGCTTGCACGCATATTATCTCTTGGCAATCGCTTCGGTTATCGATTGCTGACGGAATGAGTGATGAGGAGGAGCAGGAGCATCAGGACCAGCAGATGATGAGAAGGGCAAACATCTCCCTTCAGCTGAGGTGGTGGAGCCTTGACTGCCTAAAACCGGGTGCATGCCACTGGGTGATGTAGCGGTATCTGCGGCAGGTTTAATACCGCCTCTTGGAGCCACGGTTCTCCCAGGCCACTTTATAGCGACGCTGCATATGTTGATGCAGGGCAGTGGTGCCAACATTGGCACCCTGGCCACGCTTCACCTTTTGCCCACAGATTCTACATATGGCCACGTTCACCTCCTCCGGGGGCTAAACAAAAAACTGTCACACTGCCGAGTAGGTGATTTTACCCCCAACACTATGCACTGACTGACTGCTACCGCAGCTGCCTCCTTAAACCCCAGCACCGCTACTTCCTTGGCAAGCAGGCTCCCGCGAAGCAGGTGGTCTACCCTGGGCACGTTTGGCTACCGACCTCCCACTGCTGCCACCCTGCTGACTCCCGTCCCACACTAGCGACTTGCTGGCTCATGGGCAAGTTGCCACCTTCGTCTCCCGATGATGATGAATCCCTTTCGTCACCAGGCTCCCAAGTGCGATCAGCTACATCATCGAGTACTGACATTACTGATGTCCTCCTCAACCGTCTCTGGGTCATGAGCCTGACCGCTCGCAACACCAGCTCCCATGCCACTCTCCTCATCACTACTTGCCCGCCTATTGGAGGAAGCGACGGATGTCTCCTCCAGATCATGGCTGGGCAGTAGCTGCTGACTGCCCTCTAGTAGCTCTTCCTCGCTGAAAAGTGGAGCCGAGCTTATGGCATATAATACTTCTCGCGGTGAGGGAACTGAAAATGACAGAAGGTTCAGGACAGGTGGGGGCAAAGGACATGCTCCCGAGCCATGCCAACTAAGCATCGTGTCAGAGTAACCCACCCCTTTTTGGATGGGGGTGTCTGATGTCACTTGGGACGAAGTGGATGACCAAGTCCACCATTCAAGAACCGCTGGGTTGCTGGTCAAGACACAACTGCTAGATGACACCGGGAGCTCAGGCCTCTCTCTGTGACCCCTGCTGCCATGCCCCCCTACTCTGCTGCGACCTCTGCCTGCGCCAGAAACATTTTGGCCTCTGCCACTCCCCTGTGCAGGGCCTGGCACTTCTCTGCCTGACATACTGTTAGATCAAGTAACCAAATGTTAGATCAAATATTTTATTTTTTGCCACTAATACACAGCAAACAGGGCTTTAGAATATATCACTGCACCACTGATCGGCAATTAGGCCCTAATTTTTTTCTACTTTTAAACAACACAAAAGGCTTTTCAACAGATGAGTGCAACGTTTAAAGGCGATTATAATTTTATTTTGCCACTAATACACGGCAAAAAGGGCTTCACAACATATAACTGCACCGCACAAGGGCAAATAAGACGTAATATAGAGTTAGTTTGCCTGGAATGGAACCTTCTGTCCATTCTAGCCCTCTCTAGAGAGGGAGGAGTTTAGTTAGTGAGGAGCAGTTCAGAGTCTCGTCTCCTAGCGGGAGGCAGCAGGGCCTCGTCCCTGGTGGACGAGCCCTGCAAAGACCAGCCAGAGCACCCCTGAGCTCTGCTGGGCATAGAGTCCCAATCTACAAGACTCACAAGCTAGGAAGAAAGATTCCCAGGTCAAAGATAAAGATACAGATAAAGATAAAGACTGAGTCAGACTACAGAAAACTAAATTCAGCAGAAAGGAAAATTTTCTACTTAATCCTGATAGTACAGCAGGGCCAGAGTAACAGATGTAGCAGAATTGAATGTGTTTGCCTGCAAGAATTCAAGCCAAAACCTGCTGGTGACCAAGATAAAGTTGGAAGATTGTGGAGGAAGATACTGGACACTTGATCCTCAGCTCCTTTAGCCACCGATGTTTTACCGCGGCTCACCGTACCTGAAATTAATACACAACCTCTGAGTGGGTCTCATCAGTGCCCTGCAGCGGCAGACATAACCCGGGAACGCCATCCCCATGCACTTACACAAGCAGCAGTGCTCCTCTGTCAGCACGCGCCTTCAGTCGCTCCATCACTCAGTGGAGCCCTGAAGCTGCACTTCTTAAGGTGAGGCGGTTGGGCTGAGTAAAGAGCAGAGAGTCACTTTGCTCGCTTCTCCTGCTCCCCATTATTAATAGAAATGGACTCAGTAGCGCTGGGCACCCCCCCCCCCCCCCCCAAAAAAAAAACTGTGTAGAGGGGTTCAGCAGTGTTAAATAATCTGAGGCAAATTCTCCCGCCACAGCGGCCATATTGGACACACGCCTCACAGCAGCCACAGTTAAGGGCACACAAAACCCATTCTGCTGCGCTCCTTATACCCCCCTCCCCCCGCAGATACTGTATAACAGAACTCACGCAACGAGGGGGTCTGCAGCAAACCATAAAAGTCCAAGAGGACCAAAAGAAGAGCTAAATCAGCTGCACCACGTAAGCTGACAGATTTCTTTGAGCTTGTGGATCCATCGGGGGCCGACCAAATCGAATCAGCCCCAGCCTCACCACTCGCTATGAGCCTCACTTTACTAAACGCAGGCCCTTTGGAAGATGGTGTCCCCCCTTCTCAGGTCCATGAAGACACACCGTCTCTGCCAGGAGCGAGTGAGGAAACAGGGAAAAGGAGACCACTAGCGTCACCCTCTGCCTCTCCTAATAGCAAAAGCCCGTCATATAAGAAGAGTTATGTGCAAGATGATGAGGAAGCAATCTCTTCAGTACTGCCTCAATATGATATTTCTCAGTTCCCGCATCCTCTGCCCCAGTAACAGTGGACACTTTAAAAGATATGCTCATTTTACTGCAAAACGGAATGAACTAATCTGTTTCGTCACTCATCCGTTATCTCCAATCTAACGTCTCTGCCATAGGGGAATGTACAGATCATCTGGAACGTAAAATGTATTAGTTCTCTACAGCCCATAATGAGCTGGTGGATGCGCACAATGCCTTGGAGGAAGATGTTAAATGGCTCAAGGCTAAAACTACAGACGCTGAAGACAGGTCCAGACGTAATAACATCAAAATCAGGGGCATCCCTGAGGAGGTGTCACCGCTACTTCTGTGAGAAGGTCTGACAGACGTCCTTTTCTACCTCTTGCATGATGTTCTTTGTTTTGGTTTCACTTTGTCATCTCATTTCCTTCTCCCAGGTGTCACCTATTTAGACTAATCCTCTTTCCTTTATATTCCCTCCCATACTGCCTCACTTTGTAGTTTATACTACTTCCTGGATTGAAGTGTTCACTGCTGGAGACTTCTGTTGCTGCTTGTTCAGATAAGTCATTTCATGTATTGTGTTTCCTTGCTGGCTTGATTCTAGGTGACCCTGACTCCCTCCGTATTAAGTGCAGGGAGCCGGTGGTCGTGTCCCCTCACTATTATAGGGTTTTCAGGTGTCACACAGTCTAGGTACGTGGGCATGCAATCGTCTACCTCTGAGACCCTTGTATGTGCTTAGCAGTCAGGGTGAGCTCTTAGGCTTTTATAGGGGTCACCTTTATGCTCCTTAGTTTGGGACCAAGCCAGTCGGATGTTTATTCATAACTTCCAGCTATCTGCAACATCATCCGTGACAGGAGGTCTCCACTCCTGAACTTATGGACTATCTTAAGCATCTCTTCAAAACACTTGTGCCAAATCTGACACCCATGGATCTTATCCTGAACTGGGCGCACAGAATTCCCAAATCCAAAGCAGCTCCAGAAAATACCCTGCGAGATACCTTAGTGTGAGGGTACATCTCTATCACATCAAAGAACATATTCTGTTTGAGGCTCGCAAATACGGCTCATTCTCACCGCCTTATACTGCACTTTCCTTGTTTTCGGGCTTATCCGCGGCTACGCTGCAAGACTGCAGAGACTTCCTACCTGTCACCAAACTGCTAAGGGAACACAACATCAAAAACAGCTGGGGATTCCCAGTTAAGCTTGTGGTCATGCGAAACGGTACCACCACTATTATTTCTTCAGTGACAGAGGGCGCGAAGATTATGGAGAAGTGGAACCTACAGGAGGGAAGAGCATCACCTCAATGTTCTCATCGGCACCCAACATCTTCAATTAAGGCTGACTGGACCACAGTTCCTGTTATAAAAAAGACGGGTTGAGGACTGGTCCTAATGGGGCCTCAAGGCCTGGGCTTGTGATACCATTTTTCAGGTTCTTAGTTTACATCATACCAAACATCAATGTGGGACTGATATTATCCCCCTTATATGCTACAATTCTGTCTCAGTTCATTCCAGAGGCTGACGAGCTATACAAGTTGGCTTTCATTTACAGTTTATGTTAACAGTTGTTTTTTTTCTGTTCCTTTTCAACTATCAAGTACAAATAGATATGCATCTCCTTTGCTAAACTTGAAGGTGTTGGGTAGGGCTGCTCGAAGGCGGCGTGAAGGGATTGCTTGTTTCACATCCTTGAAATGGTAATATCCATTGCATCTTTAAATGTGAACGGTCTCAATAGCTTCTTCAAGCATAGTATGGTTTGGAGGGAAGCTAGGAATCTCCGCTGCGAGATACTGTTTTTGCAGGAAACTCACTTCCACAAAAGTAAGCCACCCAAATTTACTAATAAGATGTTCCTTCATATTTTTACGTCATCATGCCTATCGTATCTGGTAATGATAATTTAACCCAAGGTATCAGCGAGTATGTGGATCAGATTTTAAGACCTTTTGTTACCAGCCTCCCATCTTATATTAGGGACACGAAAGACCTTCTCTTGAAAATTAATGATATGGTACTAACACCAAATACCATTCTGGCAAGCTTGGATGTTGAATCCTTATACAGCAACATACAACATTCACCAGGTGTAAAAGCCACAAAAAAAATTCTGAGCACCAAAAGCAGTAACTTTGCACAGCATAATCACTTAGTACTCTCCATGTTAGAATTTATTTTAGAGCACAATTATTTTCTTTTTCAGGGTAAAATATACCAACAAACTAATGGTACCGCAATGGGTACGTCATGTGCACCCACTTATGCAAACCTTTTTTTGGGGTGGTGGGAGGATAATTTAGTTTTCACGGATGGGATGTCATCATATGCCTGCCACATTATGTTTTGGGGCAGGTATATTGATGACATACTCATCTTCTGGGATGGCGACAAATCACTTTTTCACGAATTCACCCAAGCTTTAAATGAGAACTGCATAGGAATGAAATTTATGTATGAGATTCAGGAGAGGGAAATAGTGTTCCTAGATTTGAAAATTAAAATCACCGAAGATGGACATCTGAGCACCGAGATACATAGGAAACCGACCTCTACTAATAGCTATTTGCATTGGTCCAGTTGGCACCCCATACCTTTGAAGAAGGGTATACCCACTGGCCAATACTTGAGGGCTCGACGGAACTGCTCAGATGAAGCCTCTTTTATGAGGGAAAGTGGACAACTACGGGAGAGATTCAAAAAGAGGGGATATCCTACAACCTCCATCAAAAGAGCCTTTAATAGGGCTAAGACCACTGATAGAGGGGACCTACTTAAACCAACATCTATAAAAAAGAATGAGATCATCAGATGCATTGGCACTTTTGATGGATATAATAAAGAAATTTGTCGTATTTTAGAAAAGCACTGGTACATCATTCAGACAGACAGAGATTTAAAATCAGTACTCACCCCAAATCCTAGTATCACGTATAGGAGAGGTCCCAACCTGAAGGACCAATTGGTCCATAGCCATCTGAAAGAAAGAGAAACGGTAAATACATTATCAAGAGCAAAATATAGTGGGTCAACTCCATGTGGAGACTGTTCATTTTGTAAATACACTGCTCAAAAAAATAAAGGGAACACTTAAACAACACAATGTAACTCCAAGTCAATCACACTTCTGTGAAATCAAACTGTCCACTTAGGAAGCAACACTGAGTGACAATCAATTTCACATGCTGTTGTGCAAATGGGATAGACAACAGGTGGAAATTATAGGCAATTAGCAAGACACCCCCAATAAAGGAGTGGTTCTGCAGGTGGTGACCTGACCACTTCTCAGTTCCTATGCTTCCTGGCTGATGTTTTGGTCACTTTTGAATGCTGGCGGTGCTTTCACTCTAGTGGTAGCATGAGACGGAGTCTACAACCCACACAAGTGGCTCAGGTAGTGCAGCTTATCCAGGATGGCACATCAATGCGAGCTGTGGCAAGAAGGTTTGCTGTGTCTGTCAGCGTAGTGTCCAGAGCATGGAGGCGCTACCAGGAGACAGGCCAGTACATCAGGAGACGTGGAGGAGGCCGTAGGAGGGCAACAACCCAGCAGCAGGACCGCTACCTCCGCTTTTGTGCAAGGAGAAACAGGAGGGCCCGACGTCCACAGGTGGGGGTTGTGCTCACAGCCCAACACCGTGCAGGACGTTTGGCATTTGCCAGAAAACACCAAGATTAGCAAATTCGCCACTGGCGCCCTGTGCTCTTCACAGATGAAAGCAGGTTCACACTGAGCACATGTGACAGACGTGACAGAGTCTGGAGACGCCGTGGAGAACGTTCTGCTGCCTGCAACATCCTCCAGCATGACCGGTTTGGCATTGGGTCAGTAATGGTGTGGGGTGGCATTTCTTTGGAGGGCCGCACAGCCCTCCATGTGCTCGCCAGAGGTAGCCTGACTGCCCTTAGGTACCGAGATGAGATCCTCAGACCCCTTGTGAGACCATATGCTGGTGCGGTTGGCCCTGGGTTCCTCCTAATGCAAGACAATGCTAGACCTCATGTGGCTGGAGTGTGTCAGCAGTTCCTGCAAGACGAAGGCATTGATGCTATGGACTGGCCCGCCCGTTCCCCAGACCTGAATCCAATTGAGCACATCTGGGGCATCATGTCTCACTCTATCCACCAACGTCACGTTGCACCACAGACTGTCCAGGAGTTGGCAGCTGCTTTAGTCCAGGTCTGGGAGGAGATCCCTCAGGAGACCGTCCGCCACCTCATCAGGAGCATGCACAGCTGTTGTAGGGAGGTCATACAGGCACGTGGAGGACACACACACACTACTGAGCCTCATTTTGACTTGTTTTAAAGACATTACATCAAAGTTGGATCAGCCTGTTGTGTGTTTTTCCACTTTAATTTTGAGGGTGACTCCAAATCCAGACCTCCATGGGTTAAAAAATTTGATTTCCATTTTTTTTTTGTGTGTGATTTTGTTGTCAGCACATTCAACTATGTAAAGAACAAAGTATTTCAGAAGAATATTTAATTAATTCAGATCTAGGATGTGTTATTTTTGTGTTCCCTTTATTTTTTTGAGCAGTGTATATCCCCCGTATTAAGAAATTCATTAACCCTGGAGACAGGAAGGAATATAATATCAGAGAATTGATTACATGTAAAACTACGGGGGTTATATATATAGCATCGTGTCCGTGCCCCATGCTATATGTTGGCAAGACCACACAGGAGCTAAGACGCCGTATCTCGGGCCACCTGAGCTCTATTGAGACGGGAAAAGATACCCCAATCGCAAGACATATCAAATATGTATAATAAGAGAAAGGGGTTTTAGCAGCTCTCACCTCTAGTCACCTGCATGAAGCACGGAAAGGAGTGGCTTGAACCTATCAAATATGTACATGAGAATAAAACATCAGTTTTGCGTTTTTTGGGGTATTGAAAAATTTAATCTAGGCCCTAGAGGTGGTAATCTAGATAGGAAGCTCCTGCAGTGTGAAGCACGGTGGATAGATATATTGAACACAATGAGCCCTAATGGCCTCAATGAAGGCTTCTCCTTTTCAGCATTTATATGAATAGAGGGGGAGATATACCATCCCCAATGCTGTAAAAATGACAAGTATCAATTTATGAACGTATTAAAATTATATAAAATTATTTAGCTCTCCTTCTTTAGTTATAAATAATATATATTTGAATAGTAATAGTTAAATTAACACATTAAAATCAAAATATAGAAGTTGAGTACTAATAGGGCAAAATTACCGTCACTATATGACAGATGTATAGTATAGACTATCCCAATGGGGTCATACAACCTATGCAGAAATGATACAGGAATAGTGATATTTTTCATCTACAGGAACTGTAATCTATGAGGGCCATTCAATGGAAACATAGGGCAATGTTTTTTTGCATATATATAAGAATTTTTTTGTTTTAATGGTTCCACCCAGTTTTGGCTGGACTGAAAAACAAGACTAATAGTATGGGACAATTATTATTCTGTGTAAAATATCTGCCAACAGTCCTTAAATATATATTGAAACCCTCAAAAGAGTAAAGATCGATGCGAGTCCAGGATCTCCTATGTACCTGACTTAGGAGCAGGTATAGATGAGCCATAGCACCCCAGCTTCATAGGTGTATATGAGTGGATACCCTTATTTAAGTGAAAAGCAAACCTGTAATAGTATCACTTCTCTGATAGCCTAAGTCCCGACGCATGCGCAAAGAGTCCTTTCGAAGTGTTAAGTTCTGACGCATGCCCAGCGAAAATCGGGATCTAGACAAGCCGACGTTTAAGTATAAGCGCAGGCGCATATGGCCCCCTTGGGATTGACCTCCACTAGATGACATCATAATGAAGAGACGGAACGGTGATTGGCCCGAGTGACGATGACAACACGGGGTTTAGATCCTGATTGGACAAGATGGTTTAATGACCCGCCTCAGGATTATAAAGTACATTGCGTCGCAAACACTCGTGTTGCCTGTAGCTCCATTCCCCTGAAGAAGCCGCCGAGTGCGGTGAAACATGTTGGGGGAGCTGCGTCGTATCACATTTTAAAAATATGTCGGGGATAGTTGATCTGTAGCACTGCGATCTGCAGACGCAGCGTGCATCAAATCATAATACAAGGGTAGACTGATATAGTTGGCTGTGCTGACAGAGAGCAGGTTTCTATACCATCCCAGCAGGATTATCCATTCAAATAGTGATTTATACAGCGCAAACGGATCATCCATTATATCAGTTGAATGATAGTTTCTAGTCTGGTGAGAGATAACACGAGCTGATAATCCACAGTGAGAATTCATGCCAGAGGCAAGCTCCAGTGGATACATTACTTAAAACTGAGGAAACATCATTCATAAAAGGATACAATTTCTACATAGCCAGTACCTAGTGACACAGTGTCACAAATCTACCTTTGTACTCTATTCCCCTCCATATAGATTTTTAAGCACTCTCAACATATTTTTTCTTTTTTTTTTGTGTGTGTCATATATGTTAATAAATATTAAAAGTTAAGTTTTAAAAATAGACCAGAAACAGGAATTATTAGTCTTTTGACTATTGGATTATATTATAAATATTGACCTCCTGGGTCCAGTGGGTCTTTTGGAAACAATTAAAGCTAGGAATCTCCGCTGCGAGATACTGTTTTTGCAGGAAACTCACTTCCACAAAAGTAAGCCACCCAAATTTACTAATAAGATGTTCCTTCATATTTTTACGTCATCATGCCAAACCAAACGTAAAGGAGTGGCCATAGCGATCAAAAACTCAGTAGCCTTTTCACTTCATGATACCATAGTGGACCCACACAGTCGCTATCTACGGGTGATTTGTGATATCAATAATGTTACTTATACAATTTTCAACGTGTACTTTGCGAACAGGCATCAATCTCGATCCCAGCAGATCGCTTCGGTCCAAGATAGAGACGGTGAGCAAAGGGATACTGGTGGTGGGTGGGGATTTTAACTCCATTCTGGATAGTCAACTAGACACTACTGCTCCTGGGAGGCATCTCTCCTCACTTGCAAAATCTCTAATAGAAGAGGGATATTATAATGTGTGGCGCTGTCAGCATGACAGTTAAAGGGATTACACCTTTTTCTCCCCTCCCCATAACTCTTATTCTCGAATTGACTTCTTTCTGGTAAACAAGACATCACTACTCCAGGTAGTTTCTTCTGATATTAAAACTATTACATGCAGTGGCGTAACTAGAGTGTTATGGGCCCCGGTGCTTCCCAATTTATACAAAGAGGCAGCAATTTTTTTTTTTTACACTAAGGCTAGTTTCACACTTGCGGCAGGACGGATCTGACATGCTGTTCACCATGTCGGATCCGTCCTGCGGCTATTTCGCCGTGCCCCCGGGCCGCCGCTCCGTCCCCATTGACTATAATGGGGATGGGGGCGGAGCTCCGGCGCAGCACGGCAGTGCACGGAGAAAGCCGCCGGACTAAAAAACCTGACATGCAGTAATTTTAGTCCAGCGGCTTTTGCCGTGCACCGCCGTACTGCGCCGGAGCTCCGCCCCAGTCCCCATTATAGTCAATGGGGACGGAGCGGCGGCCCGGGCGCATGGCGAAATAGCCGCAGGACGGATCCGACATGGTGAACAGCATGTCGGATCCGTCCTGCCGCAAGTGTGAAAGTACCCTAAGCCCAATGCATGGCTACACTCGCCCAGTTCTAATAAAATCTGGTCCTATCTCATCCAGGGTGTCGCTGGTGTTGGGGTGATGTCCACTAGATCCAGAACAAGGTCCCTGTGGTGATAGAGAAAAAAAGAATAATCACATAAGGAAGGGATGGTGACTGCCCCTGTGAAATTACCAGCAGGGGGTTCTGTGCTGGCCTGTAAGACTGAGCCATGCCAATGTATAGCAGGGTAGTCTAGGACATTTCCCCTAAGCGCTACCACACAGTACTAATGCCCACATTGTGGCCCCTCACATTAATGAAGCCCACCTTGTGGCCCTTTCACAATAGTTATGTGCTCCTTGTGGCCACTCACAGCAGTTATGCCCACCTTTGTTCCTGTCACAGTAGTTACACTTTTGTGCCCCCTCACAGTAGTTATGCCCAGATATGTGCCCCTCTCACAGTAGATATGCCCATATATGTGCCCTCTAACAGTAGTAATGCTCAGATATGTGCCCCCTCACAGTAGTAATGCCCATATATATGCCCTCTCACAGTAGTTATGGCCAGATATGTGCCCCCTCACAGTGGTTATGGCCAGATATGTGCCCCCTCACAGTAGATATGCCAGATATGTGCCCCCTCACAGTGGTTATGGCCAGATATGTGCCCCCTCACAGTAGTTATGTCCACTTTTGTGCCCCCTCTCTAGTTATACAAGATATGTGCCCCTCTCACAGTAGATATGCCCAGATATGTGCCCCCTCACAGTAGTAATGCTCAGATATGTGCCCCCTCACAGTGGTTATGGCCAGATATGTGCCCCCTCAAAGTGGTTATGGCCAGATATGGGCCCCCTCACAGTGGTTATGGCCAGATATGTGCCCCCTCAACGTGGTTATGGCCAGATATGTGCTCCTTCACAGTAGTTATACCCAGTTATGTGCCCCCTCACAGTAGTTATGACAGATTATGCGCCCCCTCACAGTAGTTATCCCCAGTTATGTGCCCCCTCATAGTAGGTATGCCCACATATGTGCCCCCTAACAGTAGTTATGCCCACATATGTGCTCCCTCACAGTAGTTATGCCAGATTAAATGCCCCCTCAAAGTAGTTATGGCAGATTAGATGACCACTTTTGTGTCCCCTCACTCTTGTTGTGGCCCCCCAGTCTGCAGCTTAAAACAAAAACACAAAAAAAAACCACATACAGTCAGGTCCATAAATATTGGGACATCAACATAATTCTAAATTTTTTGGCTCTATACACCACCACAATGGATTTGAAATTAAACAAAAAAAGATGTGCTTTAACTGCAGACTGTCAGTTTTAATTTGCGGGTATTTACATCCAAATCAGGTGAACGGTGTAGGAATGACAACAGTTTGCATATGTGCCTCCCACTTGTTAAGGGACCAAAAGTAATGGGACAGAATAATAATCATAAATCAAACTTTCACTTTTTAATACTTGGTTGCAAATCCTTTGCAGTCAATTACAGCCTGAAGTCTGGAACGCATAGACATCACCAGACGCTGGGTTTCATCCCTGGTGTTGCTCTGCCAGGCCTCTACTAAAACTGTCTTCAGTTTCTGCTTGTTCTTGGGGCATTTTCCCTTCAGTTTTGTCTTCAGCGAGTGAAATGCATGCTCAATCGGATGGAGGTCAGTTGATTGACTTGGCCATTGCATAACATTCCACTTCTTTCCCTTAAAAAAACTCTTTGGTTGCTTTTGCAGTATGCTTTGGGTCATGGTCCATCTGCACTGTGAAGCACCGTCCAGTGAGTTCTGAAGCATTTGGCTGAATATGAGTAGATAATATTGCCTGAAACACTTCAGAATTCATCCTGCGGCTTTTGTCAGCAGTCACATCATCAATAAATACAAGAGAACCAGTTCCATTGATATCCATACATGCCCACGCCATGACACTACCACCACCATGCTTCACTGATGAGGTGGTATCCTTAGGATCATGAGCAGTTCCTTTCCTTCTCCATACTTTTCTCTTCCCATCACTCTGGTACAAGTTGATCTTGGTCTCATCTGTCTATAGGATGTTGTTCCAGAACTGTGAAGGCTTTTTTGATGTCCTTTGGCAAACTCTAATCTGGCCTTCCTGTTTTTGAGGCTCACCAATGGTTTACATCTTGTGGTGAACCCTCTGTATTCACTCTGGTGAAGTCTTCTCTTGATTGTTGACTTTGACACACCTACCTCCTGGAGAGTGTTCTTGATCTGGCCAACTGTTGTGAAGGGTGTTTTCTTCACCAGGGAAAGAATTCTTCGGTCACCGTGATCTTCCGGGTCTTTTGATGTTGCTGATTCCTTCTTTTTAAGAATGTTCCATGTTTTGGCCACGCCTAATGTTTTTGCTATCCCTCTGATGGGATTGTTTTGTTTTTTCAGCCTAATGATGGCTTTCTTCACTGATAGTGACAGCTCTTTGGATCTCATCTTGAAAGTTGACAGCAACAGATTCCAAATGCAAATAGCACACTTGAAAAGGAACTCTGGACCGTTTATCTGCTTATTGTAATTGGGATAATGAGGGAATAACACACACCTGGCCATGGAACAGCTGAGAAGCCAATTGTCCCATTACTTTTGGTTCCTTAACAAGTGGGAGGCACATATGCAAACTGTTGTAATTCCTACACCGTTCACCTGATTTGGATGTAAATACCCTCAAATTAAAGCTGACAGTCTGCAGTTAAATCACATCTTATTCGTTTCATTTCAAATCCATTGTGGTGGTGTATAGAGCCAAAAATGTTAGAATTGTGTTGATGTCCCAATATTTATGGACCTGACTGTATCTTCTTCCCTGATGATGCGCTCCCACACTCACATCGCGCTGCTGGCTGTGTTGGAGTCCGATTCCCAGGCTTTCAGTGCTCCTCCCACAGCCAGCAGCATGAAGTGCGGCCAGCAGGGGGAGTGCCGGAGCTCAGAAGAAAATTGAAGCAGAGAGAGGAGAGATCTCCCTGCTTCACTCTGGAGATGACAGCCCGGCAGTTGCAAGAACTGCCGGGTGAGTATGCATGCTGCCCCCCCACTTGCCTGTGTGTCGGGGGCGCATAATATACATGTTTGAAGAGCGCTCTGACGAGGCCCGGCATTGTCACTGTACTTCATGCCGGACCCTGTCAGAGTGCTCCCATTACATGTGAGCCCAGCGGGCCCCCTCCCCCCGCCGGGCCAAACCCTTTGCGACCGCGATCGTTATGCCCCTGATCAGATGGTCTGCTCCCATCTTTATCACTTTATCAGAAAAATTTTCGGCGCCCCTCCCATCTCATTGGCGTTTGAACGACTCTTTACTTAGCCACCTGGACTATAAAGATAAACTGAGGTCGGCACTAATTTCATACTTTGAAGTTAATAACACTCCTGATATAGATCCCCAGATTCTGTAGAATGCGCACAAGGCTGTCATGAGAGGCACACTCATTCAGTGTTGTGCACAGATGAAAAAGAAACGCAACCAAGAGATCACTGACATACTCTCCTCTATTCAAAAGATAGAAACCTTAAACAAAGCCTCTGTAAGCACGTCTCATTACATAACCTTGAGGGATCTTAGAAGGCGTCTTCAAACGATTTTGTTGTCCCAACATGAATATTTCCTTAAAAGATTTAAGTTGCAATGTTATGTACATAACAATAAAGCAGGGGCCTTTTTAGCCACATGGCTTAAGCAATCCACTGCTTCATCTCGCATTGGTTATCTGCTAGTTGAACAAGGACACAAAATTACAGACCCCAGACTAATAGTAGATCAATTCTACGAGTCCCTTTATAACTTACAAGGAGATGGCAAACCCCACAGCCATCCAGGGAAGCAATCAATTCCTTTCTGGACGCTGTCCATTTACCCCACCTATCATCGGAATAGGTTCAAGCCCTATGACTCCCTATTACGGGGGAGGAAATTCGTTCGGCTATCAAATCTCTACCGTTAAATAAAGCCCTGGATCCAGATGGATTTACTAATGCCTACTATAAGCACGTTTCACCTATACTAGCACCACATCTAGCAGCGGCTTTTAACAAAGCTGCTGCAGAAAGTACCATAAATTTCATGAGGAGATGCTCATGGCCCATGTAGTTACTCTCCCCAAACCAGGCAAAGACCCGACAACCCCAGCAATAAATTTCCGCCCCATATTTCTATTAAACTCAGAAAAATCTACGCAAAAATTATTGCAACACGTTTATTAAAATATATCCCACTTCTGATTCATCTGGATCAGGTCGGATTTGTGGCGGGGAGACAAGCATCTGAGTAACAAGAAGGTTCATCAATCTGGTTCAAGTGGATGAGCGCACGCGGACGCCTTCTTTGTTTCTGGCGTTGGACGCAGAGAAGGCGTTCGATTGGGTATATTGGGGATATCTCTCTGCCACATTGGACAAGTTCAGGTTCCAGGGATTTATCAAATCTGCCATACTAGCCCTGTATTCCTCGCCGTCAGCCAGGGTATTCTCCTCAGGCTTCTTGTCAGACAGCTTTACAATATCCAATGGAACTAAACAGGGATGTCCATTGTCTCACATTATATTCACTTTAGTAATGGAGCCTTTCGCAGAGATGGTCAGGCAATCCCCTGATATTTCAGGCATTTTAGACAAGGGTACTTCACACATACCTTAGAATTATATGCTGACGACGTCATACTTTCACTGTCCCATCTGGAGACATCCCTCCCAGGTGTGCAAAGGGTCATCGACATGTTTCAAAATGTATAATATTATAAGCTCAATTTGACCAAAACACAGGCCTTTACGGTCAGAATGGATCCCCCAGTAAGGGCAAAACTTGTCTCCCAATATCCTTTTAATTGGCAGGATAAAGGCTTCACATATTTGGGATCACATTAAAGGGAGTCTGTCACCACAATTTGCCCTTATAGACCACTTACATAGCACTGTAGCATAACTATAGATCAGTCAAATGGTACCTTTGTCTTTTTGTTTGGATGTTCACCAGGGGCAAAAACTGAGTTTTATTCATATGTAAATGAGGGCTCCCAAGTGCCCAGGGGCGGCGTTCGGGCTGTAAGTGCCCAGGCCGATCTTCCTTCTACTCACATAACCCCTCCCCAGCCTGTTGCCTGTAAGCCTCTTACTTGTGTGACCAGAGAAGAGTCATATTTCAAGCTCTGACTCATCTCAGGTTAATTTGCATATGTATCAAATCGGTTTTTTTACACAATAAAAGCACACAAAGCTATGGGAACTGGGTATTGCGGAAGTGCTAGCGGCCATCTAGCAACCCATGTCCTCAGCTCTATACACAAAATCCTGGTGACAGCTTCCCTTTAAAGTTATGTACCTTTTTTAGTATTGTTTTAATATTGTTCTTTGGATAAAAGAATATAGTGTTTTACAGATGAGTCTCATCCAAGACTTGTTGAATGTATCGTTAACATCTTTTGTACATTTATTGATCTCTGCGTGGATCATAAGCAGTGTAATGTAAATTTAATGCTTTGTTACAGATATGATTGTAACTTGATACTCTCAATACAGGGAGTGCAGAATTATTAGGCAAATGAGTATTTTGACCACATCATCCTCTTTATGCATGTTGTCTTACTCCAAGCTGTATAGGCTCGAAAGCCTACTACCAATTAAGCATATTAGGTGATGTGCATCTCTGTAATGAGAAGGGGTGTGGTCTAATGACATCAACACCCTATATTAGGTGTGCATAATTATTAGGCAACTTCCTTTCCTTTGGCAAAATGGGTCAAAAGAAGGACTTGACAGGCTCAGAAAAGTCAAAAATAGTGAGATATCTTGCAGAGGGATGCAGCACTCTTAAAATTGCAAAGCTTCTGAAGCGTGATCATCGAACAATCAAGTGTTTCATTCAAAATAGTCAACAGGGTCGCAAGAAGCGTGTGGAAAAACCAAGGCGCAAAATTACTGCCCATGAACTGAGAAAAGTCAAGCGTGCAGCTGCCAAGATGCCACTTGCCACCAGTTTGGCCATATTTCAGAGCTGCAACATCACTGGAATGCCCAAAAGCACAAGGTGTGCAATACTCAGAGACATGGCCAAGGTAAGAAAGGCTGAAAGACGACCACCACTGAACAAGACACACAAGCTGAAACGTTAAGACTGGGCCAAGAAATATCTCAAGACTGATTTTTCTAAGGTTTTATGAACTGATGAAATGAGAGTGAGTCTTAATGGGCCAGATGGATGGGCCCGTGGCTGGATTGGTAAAGGGCAGAGAGCTCCAGTCCGACTCAGACGCCAGCAAGGTGGAGGTGGAGTACTGGTTTGGGCTGATTCCCACTGATGAAGGAGCAGTAAGCTCCGAAACGCGTATGGGGTAATTTGAGGTAGCCATACTCATACCAAGCTAGTTAAAATAAAAGGATCCTAATCTTCAACAGCTCCGGAGCATCCTTAACTTTTGAAAAAACCCGCAGCCTCTTATTCCCGCCATCGGACACCACGTGTAAATGCCGATGAGAATTGAGCGGGAGAGTCAGCGAGCGCGAGTGACGTCACCGGAAGTGACGTACAGCCACAGCAGCAGACAGGCTGAGCATACAGCTCCGTAAGCAGGAACAAAGATCTTGAACGGGAAGGACACACGTGGACGCCACCCGCCCGCCAGGAGCCGCTCACCAATCTACCTCTGATCTACAGGAGGGTAACGTACCTGCTAAAACAGCAGTACTTTATTATAACACTACTGCTGGATAACTGTGGAAACAAATAACTACCAACCGGAGGGCAAATTCTGATTGAATACTATTTCCCTCAAAAGGGGTGTCCCCACTTCTCACCTATATTTGTTCCTTTTATGACATCATTGCACTTGATACCTACACCTACCTCCAATAGGTTTACTCGATTTTTATACAATCATCTGACTTTTTATATCACCATCACCTTATTTATTGTATGCATTGTTATTCTTTACATTGATATTTTATTGTCTAAATTATATACTTCCAAGGAGAATGTCATTATGTGCCTAGGATTTGTCACTATCTACACACCTATTAGCTGACAAAGACTAGCCACATATTGGTCTATGCCAGCAATCTACTTTTTACTTTTTATGCATTGTTGTTATATTGTCCACAATTTGTGCATTGATATATACTGTCTACATATTACTTCCAGGAGAACGCTATTCTGTATCAAGGTTTAACATTATTTATTCAGACTACTTTTATACTTATATCCACTGCCAACAGCTGGCATAACCCAGCCAGGTATTACTAATAAAATACTCTTTTCCATGCAATACCTATGACTAGAGTGCCATCCCTATACTTTTCCTAAAACTCCTCACATACAAGCGTTGGGTACGCTCTGCTTGGATAGAGCACATTATTCCATTTCTTGGGCTTTAGTGAGCCGCCCTATATTTATACTTCTATTGTTTTAATATTGTTCTTTGGATAAAAGAATATAGTGTTTTACAGATGAGTCTCATCCAAGACTTGTTGAATGTATCGTTAACATCTTTTGTACATTTATTGATCTCTGCGTGGATCATAAGCAGTGTAATGTAAATTTAATGCTTTGTTACAGATATGATTGTAACTTGATACTCTCAATACAGGGAGTGCAGAATTATTAGGCAAATGAGTATTTTGACCACATCATCCTCTTTATGCATGTTGTCTTACTCTAAGCTGTATAGGCTCGAAAGCCTACTACCAATTAAGCATATTAGGTGATGTGCATCTCTGTAATGAGAAGGGGTGTGGTCTAATGACATCAACACCCTATATTAGGTGTGCATAATTATTAGGCAACTTCCTTTCCTTTGGCAAAATGGGTCAAAAGAAGGACTTGACAGGCTCAGAAAAGTCAAAAATAGTGAGATATCTTGCAGAGGGATGCAGCACTCTTAAAATTGCAAAGCTTCTGAAGCGTGATCATCGAACAATCAAGCGTTTCATTGAAAATAGTCAACAGGGTCGCAAGAAGCGTGTGGAAAAACCAAGGCGCAAAATAACTGCCCATGAACTGAGAAAAGTCAAGCGTGCAGCTGCCAAGATGCCACTTGCCACCAGTTTGGCCATATTTCAGAGCTGCAACATCACTGGAGTGCCCAAAAGCACAAGGTGTGCAATACTCAGAGACATGGCCAAGGTAAGAAAGGCTGAAAGACGACCACCACTGAACAAGACACACAAGCTGAAACGTCAAGACTGGGCCAAGAAATATCTCAAGACTGATTTTTCTAAGGTTTTATGGACTGATGAAATGAGAGTGAGTCTTGATGGGCCAGATGGATGGGCCCGTGGCTGGATTGGTAAAGGGCAGAGAGCTCCAGTCCGACTCAGACGCCAGCAAGGTGGAGGTGGAGTACTGGTTTGGGCTGGTATCATCAAAGATGAGCTTGTGGGGCCTTTTCGGGTTGAGGATGGAGTCAAGCTCAACTCCCAGTCCTACTGCCAGTTTCTGGAAGACACCTTCTTCAAGCAGTGGTACAGGGAGAAGTCTGCATCCTTCAAGAAAAACATGATTTTCATGCAGGACAATGCTCCATCACACGCGTCCAAGTACTCCACAGCGTGGCTGGCAAGAAAGGGTATAAAATAAGAAAATCTAATGACATGGCCTCCTTGTTCACCTGATCTGAACCCCATTGAGAACCTGTGGTCCATCATCAAATGTGAGATTTACAAGGAGGGAAAACAGTACACCTCTCTGAACAGTGTCTGGGAGGCTGTGGTTGCTGCTGCACGCAATGTTGATGGTGAACAGATCAAAACACTGACAGAATCCATGGATGGCAGGCTTTTGAGTGTCCTTGCAAAGAAAGGTGGCTATATTGGTCACTGATTTGTTTTTGAATGTCAGAAATGTATATTTGTGAATGTTGAGATGTTATATTGGTTTCACTGGTAAAAATAAATAATTGAAATGGGTATATATTTGTTTTTTGTTAAGTTGCCTAATAATTATGCACAGTAATAGTCACCTGCACACACAGATATCCCCCTAAAATAGCTAAAACTAAAAACAAACTAAAAACTACTTCCAAAAATATTCAGCTTTGATATTAATGAGTTTTTTGGGTTCATTGAGAACATGGTTGTTGTTCAATAATAAAATTAATCCTCAAAAATACAACTTGCCTAATAATTCTGCACTCCCTGTAAAAATGTAAAGTTTAAAAAAAAGTTGGAAGATTGTTTCTCTGATGAAAGTTTATTCAAGTAAAATTGCTGTTCAACATTATCCAAGGTCTGGACTGAATTTATTTCATCATCCCCTTCATCCACAACCCCCTTTTCATTCCTGCGTAGCCAACGCCTGGGGTCCAGCATATCCAGGTAGGAGCACCATGACACATGCACAGCCACATCTACAGGGATATTATCGGCTACCCTTACACCACTCTGGCATTCCTACACTGGGTACCACCAACACCATCTCCTTAAGGGGACTCTGTGTATATATATCAGTGTATATATATATCCACAGATGCTTGGGGCACATCTATAAACATATACACATTCATACATACATACAAAATCGGGGGTATGAATGGGCAGCAATAAGCCCACCTACATACTGTCATGCTGACATAAGTGTATATACATAGACATGCGTGCAAATACATACACACATATCTATATATACACACACACTCGCATATACCTGGGGCATCACATACAGGGGACATACATATGTCCCCACTTGCCATACAGGGCCAATATATACACGGCCATACAGGAAATATATCCCTATTGGCCATATAAAGGGGCCCATATATATACATATCAAGAAAGGGGCAGATACATATATATATCCATATACATACGCCCACCTGACTTCCCTCTACAACAACTATTTCATGTTTAACTAAATTTTTTTAATTCAAACTACAGATGCTTCCATGGGCACTCCCCATCACTTGCTTAATATCAATGTAGCGGTGCGGGAGGAACAGTATAAATTTACATTTGACAACAGATTTGTGTCTGATCTTCTAGGTTATGGCCACTACATTGATGACAGTCATTATTTGGACTATCAATGTAGAAGCCATATCAAATTTCATTGGCTACATCACAATGAATATAACCTTAGATTTACCCATCAATATGACAAATCCAGTATTCTATTTTTAGATCTCATCTTGATTGGTGATGCAAGTTCTGGACGAGTAATTACTCACACATACCATAAGCCTATTTCTAGCAATATAATTCTGAGTGTGTTTTTGTGTCATCCTAAACACAGTATTAGAAGTTTCCTCGTAAGAGAACTTATTTGTGCAAAACTGAATTGCTCTATTCATGGTTTATACCAACAGATCAAAGATTGTTTATAGAGGATGGGATATTCTAATATTATTATTTTAAATAGAGCTAAAAATTGTCTGCATCAGAATGATAGACGCTCTCTATTTCAACATACAACATTATATATATATATATATATATATGTAGAAAAAGAAGGATGGATCCAGCTTCCCATAAAAAACTTTTTCTTTATTCTTGTTGCGGTAAAATGAACATTGGACACCACAGTCTACACGTTACAGACAAAATAAATCTTAGTCCTTATTCATGACAGAGCAAAGTGTAAAAGAAAACCTTTTCCTTTTAAAGCAAAAAGACCCAACCCCCGTGCTGATTGCCTATTCCCGACACCTGAGTGAAGGGAGGAGGAAAAAAACTGCCAGGGAGACACCCAGTTTGTGCATACATATATGAAAACATATTAAAAGCATGAAAAACTTGCTATTTATATTGTAAAACCAAATCATGTTTTTTATTTAAACCATTAGGTGCGCAGCTCCCCAAACTAAACATCCAAAATGCTTCTCTACTCAGAAGCTTGGATTTATGATCACCACTAGAGATGTCGCGAACATAAAATTTTCCGTTTGCGAACAGCGAACGCGAATCTCCGCAAATGTTCGCGAACGGGCGAACCGCCATAGACTTCAATGGGCTGGCGAATTTTAAAACCCACAGGGACTCTTTCTGGCCACAATAGTGAATGAAAAGTTGTTTCAAGGGGACTAATATCTGGACTGTGGCATGCCGGAGGTTGATCCATGGCAAAACTCCCATGGAAAATTACGTAGTTGACGCAGAGTCGGGTTTTAATCCATAAAGGGCCTAAATCACCTAACATTCCTAAATTGTTTGGAATAACGTGCTTTAAAACATCAGGTATGATGTTGTATCAATCAGGTAGTGTAAGGGTTACGCCCGCTTCACAGTGACAGACCAAACTATGACAGACCAAACTCCCCGTTTAACGCACCGCAAACATCCGCAAGCAGTCCATTTGCACAAGAGCAAACTCCCCATTTGCACAAGGTTGGATACCAAGCTAGCCATGTCCCGTTCCTTGTCCTCACTGACGTCATTGAAGGTCTCTTCCTCCACCCAGCCACGTACAACACCAAGGGTCCCCGAAAGGTGACAACAAGCCCCCTGGGACGCCTGCTGTGGTTGGTTTTCCATCTCCTCAAAGCCACCTTCCTCCTCTGACTCTTCTTCTTCAGATTCCTCTCTCTGCGTTGCCGCAGGTCCATAGCCCAAGGCATCTCATCAGGCCTTTTTTAGTCAAATGCATCCGCCACTGTCAGTCCCTTCGGGATCCATCCCTCATTCATCTTAATAAAGGTGTGGTAATCTAGACTTTTTTGACCTAGGCGACTTCTCTTCTTAGTGACAATACCTCCTATTGCGCTGAAGGTCCTTTCTGACAGGACACTTGAAGCGGGGCAGGCCAGAAGTTCTATCGCAAATTGGGATAGCTCAGGCCACAGGTCAAGCCTGCACACCCAGTAGTCAAGGGGTTCATCGCTCCTCAGAGTGTCGATATCTGCAGTTAAGGCGAGGTAGTCTGCTACCTGTCGGTCGAGTCATTCTCTGAGGGTGGACCCCGAAGGGCTGTGGCGATGCGTAGGACTTAAAAAGCTCTGCATGTCCTCCATCAACAACACGTCTGTAAAGCATCCTGTCCTTGCCGGCGTGGTCGTGGTAGGAGGAGGATTACTTTCACCTCTTCCCTTGTTAGATTCCCGTTGTGCTGTGACATCACCCTTATACGCTGTGTAAAGCATACTTTTTAACTTGTTTTGGAACTGCTGCATCCTTTCCAACTTCCGGTAATTCTGTAACATTTCAGGCACTTTCTGCTTATACCGGGCGTCTAGTAGCGTGGCCACCCAGTACAGGTCGTTCTCCTTCAGCCTTTTTATACGAGGGTCCCTCAACAGGCATGACAGCATGAAAGACCCCATTTGCACAAGGTTGGATGCCGAGCTACTCATGTCCCGTTCCTTGTCCTCACTGATCTCATTGAAGGTCTGTTCTTCCCCCCAGCCACGTACAACACCACGGGTACCAGATAGCTGACAATGATCACCCTGGGATGCCTGCTGTGGTTGGTCTTCCTCCTCCTCAAAGCTACATTCCTCCTCTGACTCCTCTTCCTCAGACTCCTCTTCCAGCGTTGCCGCAGGTCCAGCAAGCGATGCTGATAAGGCTGTTTCTGGTGGTGGTGGTGACCACAACTCTTCCTCATCACGCTCATCTACGGCCTGATCCAGCACTCTTCGCAGGGCACGCTCCAGGAAGAAAACAAATAGGATGATGTCGCTGATGGTGCCTTCGGTGTGACTGACTAGGTATGTCACCTCCTCAAAAGGACGCATGAGCCTACAGGCATTGCGCATGAGCGTCCAGTAACGTGGCAAAAAAATACCCAGCTCCGCAGAGGCTGTCCTAGCACCCCAGTCATACAAATACTCGTTGATGGCTTTTTCTTGTTGGAGCAGGCGGTCGAACATTAGGAGTGCTGAATTCCAACGTGTCGGGCTGTCGCAAATCAAGCGCCTCACTGGCATGTTGTTTCGCCGCTGAATATCTGGAAAGTGCACCATGGCCGTGTAGGAATGCCTGAAATGGCCACACACCTTCCTGGCTTGCTTGAGGACGTCCAGTAACTTATGCACAAAGGGTTGTACGATCAGATTCAACACATGTGCCATGCACGGCACATGTGTCAACTTGCCCAAATTCAATGCCGCCAACAAATTGCTTCCGTTGTCACACACCACTTTGTCGATCTCCAGTTGGTGCGGAGTCAGCCACTGATCCACCTGTGCGTTCAGGGCGGACAGGAGTGCTGGTCCGGTGTGAGTCTCTGCTTTCAGGCAAGTCAACCCCAAGACGGCGTGACACTGTCGTATCCGGGATGTAGAATAGCCCCTGGGGAGCTGGTGGGGTGCAGTTGATGTGGAGCAAGACGCAGCAGCAGAAGAGGACTCAGCCGAGGAGGTTAGCGAAGAGGATGGAGTAGGAGGAGTAGAGGAGGTGGCAGCAGGCCTGCCTGCAAGTCGTGGCAGTGTCACCAACTCCTCTGCAGAGCCACGCATTTCATGCTTGGCAGCCGTCAGCAGGTTTACCTAATGCGCAGTGTACGTGATATACCTGCAATGACCGTGCTTTGCAGACCAGGTATCAGTGGTCAGATGGACCCTTGCCCCAACACTGTGTGCCAGACATGCCATGACTTCCTTTTCCACAATAGAGTACAAATTGGGGATTGCCTTTTGTGAAAATAAAAAAAATTCAGCCGGGTACCTTCCACTGCGGTGTCCCAATAGCTACAAATTTTTTGAAGGCCTCAGACTCCACCAGCTTGTATGGTAAAAGCTGGCGGGCTAAGAGTTCTGACAAGCCAGATGTCAGATGCTCGGCAAGGGGGTGACTCTGTGACATTGGCTTCTTACGCTCAAACATTTCCTTGACAAACACCTGACTGTGGGCAGATGAGCAGGAACTGCTGAAGGTGAGAGGCGGAGTGGCGGATAGTTGAGAGAGGGCAAGGAGGACAGCAGTGGTTGACGTGGCTGAAGATGCTGGACCAGGAGGAGGATGGTGGCTTTGAGTTTGTGTGCTGCTTGTACTCATCATGTGTTGATCCCATAGGCGTTTGTGATGTGAGATCATGTGCCTTCGCAAAGCAGTTGTTCCTAGGTGGGTGTTGGACTTCCCACGACTCAGTTTCTTTTGGCACAGGTTGCAAATGGCATCGCTGTTATCAGTGGCAGACACACAAAAAAAATGCCACACTGCTGAGCTTTGCAATGATGGCATTCTGGTGGTGGCAACAGCATGCGTTGATTGGCGTGCTGTCTGGCTGACCCCGGGTGCCGATATATGCTGTCTGACTGTGCCACTAGCTCCTTGCGACGACCTCCCCCTGCTTCCAACTCGTCTCCTCCTCCTCTCTGTCTCCCCATCTGAACTTTCCCCCTGTTCTTCTTCTCTTCGAGCGGGCACCCATGTGACATCCACAGACACATCGTCATCATCAACCGCTTCACTTGTATCTGACAGCTCAGCAAAGGAAGCAGCAGCGGGTACAACATCATCATCATCACACCGTACGTCCATGTGTGTAATGCTGCCTGACTGAGACATATCCCTGTTATCTACAGAGTGGGCCTTTTATATGGATACACCTTAATAAAATGGGAATGGTTGGTGATAATAACTTCCTGTTTGTGGCACATTAGTATATGTGAGGGGGGGGAAACTTTTCAAGATGGGTGGTGACCATGGCGGCCATTTTGAAGTCGGACATTTTGAATCCAACTTTTGTTTTTTCAATAGGAAGAGGGTCATGTGACACATCGAACTTATTGGGAATTTCACAAGAAAAACAATGGTGTGCTTGGTTTTAACGTAACTTTATTCTTTCATGAGTTATTTACAAGTTTCTGACCACTTATAAAATGTGTTCAATGTGCTGCCCATTGTGTTGGATTGTCAATGCAACCCTCTTCTCCCACTCTTCACAAACTGATAGCAACACCGCAGGAGAAATGCTAGCACAGGCTTCCAGTATCCGCAGTTTCAAGTGCTGCACATCTCGTATCTTCACAGCATAGACAATTGCCTTCAGATGACCCCAAAGATAAAAGTCTAAGGGGGTCAGATCGGGAGACATTGGGGGCCATTCAACTGGCCCACGATGACCAATCCACTTTCAAGGAAACTGTTTTATCTAGGAATGCTTGGACCTGACACCCATAATGTGGTGGTGCACCATCTTGCTGGAAAAACTCAGGGAACGTGCCAGCTAGATGAACAGTTTCCTGGAAAGTGGATTGGTCGTCGTGGGCCAGTTGAATGGCCCCCAAGGTCTCCCGATCTGACCCCCTTAGACTTTTATCTTTGGGGTCATCTGAAGGCAATTGTCTATGCTGTGAAGATACGAGATGTGCAGCACCTGAAACTACGGATACTGGAAGCCTGTGCTAGCATTTCTCCTGCGGTGTTGCTATCAGTGTGTGAAGAGTGGGAGAAGAGGGTTGCATTGACAATCCAACACAATGGGCAGCACAATGAACACATTTTATAAGTGGTCAGAAACTTGTAAATAACTCATGAAAGAATAAAGTTACGCTAAAACCAAGCACACCATTGTTTTTCTTGTGAAATTCCCAATAAGTTTGATGTGTCACATGACCCTCTTCCTATTGAAAAAACAAAAGTTGGATTCAAAATGGCCGACTTCAAAATGGCCGCCATGGTCACCACCCATCTTGAAAAGTTTCCCCCCTCACATATACTAATGTGCCACAAACAGGAAGTTAATATCACCAACCATTCCCATTTTATTAAGGTGTATCCATATAAATGGCCCACCCTGTACATCCTCTGGCAATAATGGTTGCGCATCACTCATTTCTTCCAACTGATGTGTAAATAACTCCTCTGACAGATCAAGAGAAGCAGCTGTGGTGCTAGTGTTGGTGGTGGCAGCAGGCGGGCGAGTGGTAACTTGAGAGACGCCCGAAGCTGAGCTGGAGGAGGATGGTGCGTCAAGGTTCCGAGTGGAAGCTATAGAAGATTGGCTGTCCTGTGTTAGCCAGTCAACTATGTCCTCAGAACTTTTTGAGTTCAGGGTACGTGGCCTCTGAACACTGGGCATTATTCTAGGGCCAAAGGAAATCACAGCACCATGACCACGACGGCCCCTGCGGCCCCTGATTAGTTGTATTATGCGTGCAAGCTACTGTGACACCAGATATGAGTGGTGGCACTGGGCACTGGCAGTAGTGGGCACAGTACACACTGTGGGCCTGACACACACGCTGGCAGGCAACTGCAATTAGATTACAGTGAAAAATATATTTATTTATTTTTAAATGCAAGCTACTGTGACACCAGATATGAGTGGTGGCTCTGGCAGTAGTGGGCACAGTACACGCTGTGGCGGGCCTGACACACACGCTTGCAGGCAACTGCAATTATATTACAGTGAAAAAATTTGTATTTTTTCTTTTTAATGCAAGCTACTGTGACACCAATTAGATGACAGTGAAAATTTATTTTTATTTTTTTAAATGCAAGCTACTGTGACACCAGATATGAGTGGTGGCACTGGGCACTGGCAGTAGTGGGCACAGTACACTCTGTGGGCCTGACACACACGCTGGCAGGCAACTGCAATTAGATTACAGTGAAAAAATTGTTTTTGTTTTTATTTAAATGCAAGCTACTGTGACACCAGATATGAGTGGTGGCACTGGGCACTGGCAGTAGTGGGCACAGTAGACACTATGGCGGGCCTGACACACACACTTGCAGGCAACTGCAATTATATTACAGTGAAAAAATTGTTTTTTGTTTTTTTTTAAATGCAAGCTACTGTGACACCAGATATGAGTGGTGACACTGGCAGTAGTGGGCACAGTACACTCTGTGGGCCTGACACACGCTGGCAGGCAACTGCAATTAGATTACAGAGAAAAAAATAAAAACAGACTGATGTACTAGCCCTAAAAAGGGCTTTTTGGGGTGCTGTCAGGACGCTGTCCTTACAGCAGATCAGATGAGTCTTTTAGGACTGGAGTAGACACAGAACACTGGCCTAGCTAACGATTTCCCTATTAAATCAGAGGCAGCTGCACTGTCCCTGCTCTCACTAAGGCCTCATGCACACGACCGTATTTTTTTGCGGTCCGCAAAACGGGGTTCCGTTTTTCCATGATCCGTGACCGTTTTTTCGTCCGTGGGTCTTCCTTGATTTTTGGAGGATCCACGGACATGAAAAAAAAGTCGTTTTGGTGTCCGCCTGGCCGTGCGGAGCCAAACGGATCCGTCCTGAATTACAATGCAAGTCAATGGGGACGGATCCGTTTGACGTTGACACAATATGGTGCAATTTCAAACGGATCCGTCCCCCATTGACTTTCAATGTAAAGTCAGGAGTTAATATACCATCGGATCGGAGTTTTCTCCAATCCGATGGTATATTTTAACTTGAAGCGTCCCCATCACCATGGGAACGCCTCTATGTTAGAATATACCGTCGAATTTGAGTTACATCGTGAAACTCAAATCCGACAGTATATTCTAACACAGAGGCGTTCCCATGGTGATGGGGACGCTTCAGGTTAGAATATACTAAAAGAACTGTGTACATGACTGCCCCCTGCTGCCCCCCCCTCCCTCCCCTGTAGTTACCTCGTTGGTGGCCAGTGGGCCTTCTCCCCTCCCTCCCCCTCCTAATTAAAATCCTCCCCCTATCATGTCAGGTCATGTCACTTACCAGTAGGAGGAGCTCCCGGCCAGATGCAGACATCGCAGCTCGCAGGTAAGTATAATGGTTCTACAAATTGCTAAGTAACCATGGCAACCGGGACTGCAGTAGCGTCCTGGTTGCCATGGTTACCGATCGGAGCCCCAGCGATTAAACTGGGACTCCGATTGGTACACTCCGCTGCCACCAATGATAGGGGGGAGATTTTAATTAGGAGGGGGAGGGAGGGGAGAAGGCCCACTGGCCACCAACGAGTTAACTACAGGGGAGGGAGGGGGGCCCACTGGCCACCAATGAGTTAACTACAGGGGAGGGAGGGGGGCCCACTGGCCACCAATGAGTTAACTACAGGGGAGGGAGGGGGGGGCGGCCACACTGGCCACCAATGAGTTAACTACAGGGGAGGGAGGGGGCCCACTGGCCACCAATGAGTTAACTACAGGGGAGGGAGGGGGGGCGGCCGCACTGGCCACCAATGAATTAACTACAGGGGAGGGAGGGGGGCCCACTGGCCACCAATGAGTTAACTACAGGGGAGGGAGGGGGGCCCACTGGCCACCAATGAGTTAACTACAGGGGAGGGAGGGGGGGGGGCGGCCACACTGGCCACCAATGTGTTAACTACAGGGGGGGGGGCTGCCCCCTGCTGCCTGGCAGCACCTGCCAGGCAGCAGGGGGCAGTCATGTACACAGTTCTTTTAGTATATTCTAACCTGAAGCGTCCCCATCACCATGGGAACGCCTCTGTGTTAGAATATACTGTCGGTTCTGAGTTTTCACGAAGTGAAAACTCAGCTATGAAAAAGCTTTTATGCAGACGGATCTTCGGATCCGTCTGTATGAAAACTAACCTACGGCCACGGACACGGATGCTAATCTTGTGTGCATCCGTGTTCTTTCACGGACCCATTGACTTGAATGGGTCCGTGAACCGTTGTCCGTCAAAAAAATAGGACAGGTCATATTTTTCTGACGGACAGGATACACGGATCACGGTCTCGGCTGCAAAGCGGTGCATTTTCCGATTTTTCCACGGACCCATTGAAAGTCAATGGGTGTCACGGCCAGGCCCATGACCGTGACTTCTTACCGCATGCAGTTGCCGGCGGTTTTGCATGGGTCTTCAACCACGGGTGAGGGCCGCTTGTCTGTGGCCTCACTTGTGGTTGCCGCAGGCAACCAGTGTTGGGGTTTAGCAGCAGAGCAGCCTGAGCGTTGCTAGGCAGCTTGCTGCCCTGGCATGCGGTCACACCTAGCAACCTTTTTGTTAGGTGTGTGTGTTGTGTGCACTGTGTTGTATGTTATTGTGTGCACTTTCCCTTTATGTATGTGTGTTTCCCTTCTGTGGCATTGGAAGGGTTAACTTCCTTCCCAGTGTGTGTGTGATGTCACTGGGTGTGTCCAACCTTTGGGTGTGGCCACTTTGGCCTATATATACCCTCTCTCTAGCAGGGCTCAGTAGGTTGCTTCAGGCTTGCTAGCTGAGGCAGCCTCCTGTGCTTTCCATTCCTCTGTGAGAGCCACCACTGTGGTCATAGGTTTAAGTTCAGGTTTTATGTCTTATTAAGTTTATGCTTACCTGTATGTGTCATGTCTGGGTGATGGTCTGTTGGGATTTTCCTATGTTGGTTTGTGCAGCTAATGGTTCTGGATTCTCTGTGTCAGGGATCCAGTCAGCAAGGCTGTGGCAGGTTGGTTGAGCTACTGAGTTCACCTGCCATTTCCGTTAGTCTGTTTATGTTTCCCCTTTTTCCCAACAGCTTGGCCGTTGAGACTCCTGCTCCTCCGTGCCTAGGAGGAGTGGGTTGTCTTACTCAGCTCCTAGCTTAGGGCCATCTTGAGGGCTAGCAGGGACTTCTAGGTTCCAGAGCATGAGCCCTCCTACCATCAAGGTTGGCTCATGTAGCTAGGAGCCAGGGTCAGGTTAGGGATGCTTTTAGGAGGTGACCAGCTCCCTAATCCTGTCTTCTTGGTCAAGCAGCCATACCACCACCTGGCTGCACACGGCTGAGGATTTCCCCCATCCTCAGCCCTGACAATGGGTCAGCGAAAAAAAACCCGGAAAACGGCACAACGGCCACGGGTGCACACAACGGTCGTGTGCAGGAGGCCTAACACTGCAGCTTCCGAATGAATCTAAGATGGATGCTGTCCTTGCTTTTTGATAGGAGGTGGGAGGGTCTGGGAGGGAGGGTATGCTGCTGATTGGCTGGAATGTGTCTGCTGACTGTGAGGTACAGGCTCAAAGTTTGCTCAATGATGGCGTATAGGGGGCGGACCGAACATCGCATATGTTCGTCCGCTGCGCGAACAAGCGATGTTCGCTGGCGAATAGTTTGGGACATCTCTAATGACCACCCCTAATAGGGCGTGATACCCTTTCGATTCCCTGGGTATCACGCCCTATTGGGGGTGGTGATCATAAATAGAGATGGCCTTGCGGTTCGCCCGGCGGTCGCTTCGCGGCGAACTTTGCGTGTTCGCGATTCGCCGAACATGCAAACATATGGAGAAATTCGCGCCCGCCATATTCTTTTACATTGTGAAGAACTTTGACCCATGACACATCCATCAGGTGGTACAGGACAGCCAATTGAGACATTTCAGCACATGGACCCCCTACCTCATAAATAAACCTGATCTGGCCGCCATTTTACATTCAGTGTTTTGCCAGTGTAGGGAGAGGTTGCTGTGTGGGGCAGGTACAGGATGTTAGGGACACCAAACGCTAGCTAATGGGGCCACAAAAGTCATTTTAAGCACTAGTATAGGTGTGCTATCGATATGTGTGATACACAGAGGGGTGCGATATACTTATAATATACTTTTATAATAAGTCAAAAACACATAGATCTATATAGTGATCACCTGGAAGTCAGAGGCCTAGGGGCTAGGGGCCTACTAGGGCCATTTTTATATAGGGTAAGGTTCCGGACGGGGTCGCTCTTTTCAGGGCGGGTGGTCTGTGGTTAGGCTATCAGGGCCAGAATAGCACCCCCCTGTAGGGCAATATCAGGGACAGTTCTTTGCCCACCCTGTCCTTCAATACCACATCATCATCTAGCCCAGGGATGGATATTTTTTTGCTTTCCCTCCTGGATTCATTGATGTGCACTGGAACCCCCCCGGATTGTGGTAGGACATATGGTTTCTGATTTGGTGCCGCGGAGCACTTGTTATTGCCTACCACATCTATGCTTTTTGCTTAACTTTAATAATTAAATTTATTTTCATTTTGAGGGATATCTTTTCCATTCACACGTCCGCAAAATGGGTCCGCATCCATTCCACAATGTTGCGGAACGAGTGCAGACCTATTCATTTTCAATGGGGCCGGAATGTGCTGTCCGCATCCGCATTTGCGGATCCGCACTTCCGCATCTGTGCTTCCGTTTCCGCCAGAAAATAGAACATGTACTATTCTTGTCCGCAATTGCAGACAAGATTAGGCATTTTCTATTCTAGTGCCGGCGATGTGCGGTCCACAAATTGCAGAATGCACATTGCCAGTGTCCGTGTTTTGCGGATCCGCAAAACACTTACGGACGTGTAAATGGACCCTCATAGTAAAATTAGTTAAAAGGTTATGTTTTATCTTCATGTATATTCTAATGGATTGCCTTCCTTGTACAATGTTATAATATACTTTCTATGTTAGAAAGTATATTATAGTGCATTTGTATTGTGCGGCAGTAGTGTGCGGTTCTGTTGCGATACTGCAAGTATATAGAGGGACAAGCGTTATTGGAACAAATAATTTCTACTGGTGTGATATACCAGTCCCCCCCCCCCCCCCCCAAAAAAAAAAACTGATTGAAGCGGGGTGTTATATACCAATATACTTTCTTTATAGTGCATTTGGGTACTGTATAGTGCATTTGCGCATGTGCGTACGCAAAAATTATATTGGCGATATTTTGCATTGAATTTTTTTTTTATGGAGATCGCAAATTCAAATAATACATCTGGTATGTCACTGTCCATGTTGTGGGACTATTTGTGCACTTCTAGTAATTATTTCTTGGCTGCAAATATGAGCTGAAGGTTTTTTTAGGTTCGCCTGCCATTAAAATGAATGGGACCCGCCGCGAACTTGCGGTTTGCGAACATTTGATCACGTTCGCGAACCGTTCCAGCAGATGTTCGTTCGTCCATCACTAATCATAAATCCAAGCTTCTGAGAAGAGAAGCATTTTGGATGTTTAGTTTGGAGAGCTGCTCACCTAATGGTTTAAATAAAAAAACATGATTTGGTTTTACAATATAAATATCAAGTTTTTCATGCTTTTAATATGTTTTCATATATGTATGCACAAACTGGGTGTCTCCCTGGCGTTTTTTTTCCTCCTCCCTTCACTCAGGTGTTGGGAATAGGCAATCAGCACGGGTGTTGGGTCTTTTTGCTTTAAAAGGAAAAGGTTTTCTTTTACACTTTGCTCTGTCATTAATGAGGACTAAGATTTATTTTATCCGTAATGCGTATACTGTGGTGTCCATGTACAGTACAGACCAAAAGTTTGGACATACCTTCTCATTCAAAGAGTTTTCATTATTTTCATGACTATGAAAATTGTAGATTCACACTGAAGCCATAAAAACTATGAATTAACACATGTGGAATTATATACATAACAAACAAGTGTGAAACAACTGAAAATGTCATATTCTAGGTTCTTCAAAGTAGCCACCTTTTGCTTTGATTACTGCTTTGCACACTCTTGGCATTCTCTTGATGAGCTTCAAGAGGTAGTCCCCTGAAATGGTTTTCACTTCACAGGTGTGCCCTGTCAGGTTTAATAAGTGGGATTTCTTGCCTTATAAATGGGGTTGGGACCATCAGTTGCGTTGAGGAGAAGTCAGGTGGATACACAGCTGATAGTCCTACTGAATAGACTGTTAGCTGCTTTTTTCTTGCCATAATACCAATTCTAAGTAAAGAAAAACGAGTGGCCATCATTACTTTAAGAAATGAAGGTCAGTCAGTCAGCCGAAAAATTGGGAAAACTTTGAAAGTAAGGGCTATTTGACCATGAAGGAGAGTGATGGGGTGCTGCGCCAGATGACCTGGCCTCCACAGTCACCGGACCTGAACCCAATCGAGATGGTTTGGGGTGAGCTGGACCGCAGAGTGAAGGCAAAAGGGCCAACAAGTGCTAAGCATCTCTGGGAACTCCTTCAAGACTGTTGGAAGACCATTTCAGGGGACTACCTCTTGAAGCTCATCAAGAGAATGCCAAGAGTGTGCAAAGCAGTAATCAAAGCAAAAGGTGGCTACTTTGAAGAACCTAGAATATGACATATTTTCAGTTGTTTCACATTTGTTTGTTATGTATATAATTCCACATGTGTTAATTCATAGTTTTGATGCCTTCATAGTCATGAAAATAAAGAAAACTCTTTGAATGAGAAGGTGTGTCCAAACTTTTGGTCTGTACTGTATGTCATTTAACCGCAACAAGAATAAAGAAAAAGGTTTTTATGGGAAGCTGGATCCATCCTTCTTTTTCTACATTGTTAGGCCTCATGCACACGACCGTTTCTCGGGTCCGCATCTGAGCCGCAGTTTTTGCGGCTTGGGTGCGGACCAATTCATTTCAATGGAGCCGCAAAAGATGAGGACAGCACTCCGTGTGCTGTCCACATCCGTTGCTCCGTTCCGAGGCCCCGCAAAAAAAATATAGCATGTCCTATTCTTGTCCATTTTGCGGACAAGAATAGGCATGTCTACAATGGGCCGCCTGTTCTGTTTTTTGTGGATCTGCGGTTTGCGGACCGCAAAAAACAGAACGGTCGTGGGCATGAGGCCTTAAGCCGGGTCCGGGCTTTCATCCGTGCCTCCCAATACGTACACAGGTGAGCGCTGCAGTTGCTTTTCTTCTATATATATATATATATATATATATATTATAGTGAAGAATACACTACATAGTTACCTAGTTGTTAACCCTTTCATGACCGGGCCTGAATGTCCAGGCAACTTTTTGTGATTTTGTGCATGCGGTGGTTTAGTGACCGTAGTTTTTTTTTTTTTTTTGTTCGACTACCAAAATAATTTTTGCGACTTTTTTTTTTTTTCTTGACACATGTTGTTTTTTTAGATTATTTTTTTCCTTTTTTCAGGTTTAATTTGGAGGAAAGCCCGTAATTTTTTTTAAATTATAACTTTTTAAGATGCGAGGTAAAACCCATTTTGCTAATGTGGATATGGAAAAACAATTTTTCCCTCACATCTCCCTTTTGGCACTCATGCATTTACCGAAAGCTACGCTTCCTGCTAATATAAGAGATTTCCCTGTTCTGTGGAATACTATTCAAGCCTGGCATAAAGTAAAGAAATACTTTAAACCCTTTTTGGGTCATCCTGGGTTTCTGGGGGGCAGACCACCCAGGATATATACTACTCTAGCATCACAGGGATGTATTTGGATTCTTGATATGTTAGATTCCAGTTACTCTGTTCCCGGCATTTAATCATAACAATTTATATATCTACAAGCTCGTAGTTTTGCTCAACGTTCTATGAACAATATTCTGGGACACTCAAGAGGGGCATGCCTAAACACAGAGGCGGCTCTTCCATTAGGCCACTTAGGCCGCCGCATAAGGCCTCGCGCTTGTGGGGGCCTCCCCAGTGGCGTTGCGAGGGGGGTGCAACAGGCAGCAGTGGCAGGGCACAGGGAGATGAGCGCTTCCATTGTGGAAGCGCTCATCTTCATAGTCATCTGTATTGCCATCCTTAGGACGGCGATACAAATGACTGTGTTGTGGTGGGGCAGGGGAGGGAGAGCCTGTTCCTCTGATAGGTTGCGGCCCTTGTGCCGGCAGCCTATCAGAGGCCGGTTCAGGCAGCGCAGGACACAGGCCGGAAGAGGCCTGCATCACATCGCTGCCATAAGGAGGTAAGTATAGGGGGGGGGGAGAGGCACTTGTTACTGGCACATGATTTGGGGAGGAGAAGCACTTGTTACTGGCACATGATTTGGGAGGAGGGAGGCACTTGTTACTGGCACATGATTTGGGAGGGGGGAGGCACTTGTTACTGGCACATGATTTTGGGGGGGAGAGGCACTTGTTACTGGCACATGATTGGGGGGAGAGGCACTTGTTACTGGCACATGATTGGGGGGGAGAGGCACTTGTTACTGGCACATGATTTGGGGGGGAGAGGCACTTGTTACTGGCACATGATTTTGGGCGAGGGAGAGGCATTTGTTACTGGCACATGATTTAGGGGGCATCTATGGGGCCCTTCTTACTGGCACATTATTGGGGGCACTATGGGGACACTTACTGGCACATTATATGGGGGCACTATGGGGCACTTTTTACTGGCACATTATTGGGGGGCACTATGGGGGCATTTTTTACTGCCACATTATGGGGGGCACTATGGAGAAGGGGGGGCAGGATCACAATAGGGGCATCTACTGGGGGCCCTAAATACTGTCAAATATTATGGGGGGTTCTACTGAGGGCCCTATATACTGGCACACATTATGGGGGGCACTATGGGGGAATCTACTTGGGGCCCTATACTGGCATGCATTATGAGGGGGCATTATGGAGAAGTGGGGGAGAAGAGAACTATGGGCGCATTATAAAGGGGCATTTAATACTGACACCCATTTGGTGCCACTATGGGGAAGGGGGAGAGAAGCATTATGGGGGCATCTATGTGGGGCAGTCTATAGGGGCATTTTATACTGGCACATTATGAAGGGCACTACGGGGACAGGGGAGGAGCACTTGGGGGCATCTTCTGGGGGCACTATATAGGACAGGGAGGAGCACTATGGGGGCATCTTCTGGGGGCACTATATAGGAGTATTTTATACTGGCACAAATTATAAGGGCACTACGGGCACCTTAGCTCAACTGGGGGAACTAAGTGTTTTTGTAGTGGCACACAGTACAGGTCATTTGATCACATGAGGGCACTCTGGGGACATTGGCTCTACTGGGGGCACTAAGAGGAAGTTTTTTGTTTTTTTCCTGCCATACAACAGGGCATTTCATTTTTTGTACTGGCGCACATTATAAGGGGGCTTTATTACAACTGGGGGATTATGGGAGCATTATTACTTCTGGGACACAATTACTGTTGGGGGCACTGTAGGAGCACTATTACTACTAAGTGCACTCTGGCACAGAATTATTACTATTGCTGGGATTTTGTAGAGCACTATTACTGTGGAGGCACCCTGGCACAGTATCAGTTATTTTTGGGGGACATTATGGTTACACTATTAGTGTCAGGGGCCTGCACCCTTTGCTGGGTGCAGTTATTTTTTAGAGCATTGTGTTCCAATAATTTATTGAAGGGGCGCTATCTGTGTGTCACTAGTATTTTCAGGGAGTTTATCTATTTCTACAGTATAGTTTTCGGGGGCAAAGCATCTCCGTATTGGGGGTGCATGATGGGATGTTGAGAAGGTGGGAGGAAAAGTAGGAAACTAAGATGTCTGTCAAACTCTGAAGTGATGAGAGATGGCAGAAAAAAATCATTATGGCGGTCTGGTCTGAATGGAGAAGACGAAGAAAGAGAACATCTATATCAAAGGAGACGTCACTGGATGTAATAGGTATGTGGCACTGTATTAGGCTGCCTTCACATATGCGTTAGTGATTCTGGCAGGCTGTTCCAGCTGAGAACAGCCTGCCCGAACTTACTGCATCCGGCACTGCTTTAACTTTGATTTCTTTCAACATATTTTTGTTAAATGTTATATGGCTAAAAAAATTATTGCTTGGGGAGGGGGGGGGGGGGGGGGGGGGGGGGGGGGGGGTTGACTAAGGATACTATACCAAGCATTTTTGTTTGTAGTTGATCTTTATTATCGCTTGCATATCTTGTGTTCATGGGGGCCTCATGTTCGAGTTTCGCCTAAGGCCTCATAAAGTCTAGAGCCGCCTCTGCCTAAACATATTTCTTAAAAGATTTCGAACTCAGATTTCTTCCACTAGTACTATCTACAGATTCCTCAGACCAGTAATAGATTGGGATGTGGTCACCGCAGGAGCGAGGAAATGGATCAAAGACTTTCCAAATTTGGAAGTCAAAACATTATTAAAGGCCACATTGAAAATACACAAACATTCCCCGGTCAGCAGCTATATGGATATGGATTTGATGATATTCTATAGAGCATATGTGACACCGAGCATTAAAAATAAAATGTCTCCTGATTGTACCTATTCTTGAGCAAGTTCGATCCCACATATTAACAACTTACAATATAACCTTTACTGCTACTCCTCAGTGGTCTATTTTTAACATTTTTCTGAGGAACAACTCAGACTTCCTAGACGAGATAAAGCTTTATTACACATTTGGGTGGCTGCTACAAAAAAAAGCCTTCTACATCAATGGCTAAACTCAGAAATACCTTCTATCCCTTTCATCCAAGCCAAAATAACCTTCCTGTTTAATATGGAGTGGATTTGATCAGATAAGGGAAAAAATTACCAAAAGTCTTTTTGAAAAATGGTCTTTATTTATGAACACTTTTTCCACTTGCATCAAATTTAAACTGATTTTACATTTTGAGCATACCACATAGTATTTATATGAGGTTCTTCATGGACACACATCAGTTCAAATTTCGGCTAGCATTTGAGGTTTCCCCGAAGTGCAAATTATTTAGGTTTGGCGCACAGGATTGGGGGAAGCAGAGGAGGGAGGCGGAGAAGGGACATTGTTTTTGATATTAATGTTCACCAAGGTTTGTACCTCTCAGTATATAATATTATCTTAACTGTTTGAGGGAGAACACCAGCTGGTGTGGAGCCCAATCTACCGTTCAACCCACGGTATCAGTTCAGATGCTGCATATATTCATGCGTTAATACTATATGCTATAGTCTTTTTTCACAACATACCACTGAGGAAGAAACAAACTGTGTTTCGAAACGCGTCTGGTTTGTAAGGGCCGATGCGAAGATATTGAGGACGGTGTCATTTCTTTCTTTTTGTGCACAAGAGAAATATCCACTGACTGGCATAAGGCATTACAGCGGGACTGAGGTTTCTGCGCTTGTGTTCTAAAGCGGCGGTGACTGTAGCCGCCGAAGCTGTTCTGAGCCAGCTATGAGTGACGCGATCCGAACAAGGAACACACAGCAAGGACACACACAAGTGGTGGAGAATCCAGCAGAGAGGAGTAACTTGAAACAACTATCTGGCTTGAGTATGAACATATTATGAACCATCAAACACAGCGCATTTATACCATAGATTATGCATTTTTCAACTGGTATTTTTCTTAAACTGGTACAGCAAAATCGCCAGCCACTAAATCCCATACGGTTATTATCCATGTGAAAGGACATATTAACGCATGAATATATACAGCATCTGAACATCAACCTAAACGTCAAATTTTCACTTGGGATCAATTGCAGCTTAATCAATGTGAATAACAACATATAGGCATTAATGTTTGCTGAATCGTCAATTAATGTGAACAACATATGGACATTAATATCCATTAAATCACCGTCCAAAAAATACAGATTTGTTATATCAGTTCGGCCAATTTTTGTAATTTCATTTAGTTTTATGAGTGAGCTCCGCATATTATAAGCCTAGATCACCAAATAATGTATTTTTATTATTTAATATATGTTTATATATGAGATGAATTAATAAAATACAGGTGATGTGTTAAGAGCCAGTCATATTAGTGAATTACCTCTCAGTATATGTTGCCTTGTTAATGGCTATGTTGAATTGTATTTGATTATTGTTATAATGGCAAAACAATAAACAGCGATGGAAAAAAAAATGATAGCTTTTTATTTCTTAAAAATGATACAAAAATTAATTATTGCAATGGGTTCCCTATTTTGTGATGATCGTTTGATATATAACATGTATAGGTTTGAGAGAACGGGGCGACTATGGTGACTGTTAGCGACAGCATTTTAAAAAAAATTTACTTTTTTTATTTGTATTTTTTTTTTTACTTACAGTGGATATAAAAAGTCTACACACCCCTGTTAAAATGTTTCTGTGATGTAGGGGGAGCAGTCCCACCGCATGTGGACCGCAGCAAATGACCATCCCCAGCAAAAAATGCGTACAATGGAGGATGCCGGCGCGGTCCACATGTGGTGCATGCATCCGTTTGGTGCATTTTTTTCTGTGATTTATATATTTTCATCCGCACAATGCTCCGTTTTGTGTAGGATGCCTTTGTGGTGCATGTGGACTGCGCCGGCATCCTCCATTGTACGCATTTTTTGCTGGGGATGGTCGTTTGCTGCGGTCCACATGCGGTGGGACTGCTCCCCCAATGAGAAACACGCTACAGTGTTTGGGGTTTGAGCAGTTCCCCCATATTTGCCACTATATTTCTGTGATTTTGTTTTATATGTATTGAATGTGCCTTTACCTGGCATTTAAACATTCTTTTGCACCTGGTAGCCTCCATCACACGGTCTGATATGGGTGTGGCTTACAGTCTTGCTTTATTCACATTGCATTAGTTGTCCTGCTATGAGGTTGTGTGGAAGCTTGGCTGTGAGCTGGATTTCATCACCTTCAGACCGTGTTCACACCATAGTTAGCGTAGTGGTAGGACCCTTGCCATGCTGAGAGACCGTGACGTGGTGCATGATGGGCTCCGATGTGTTCCTGACAGGAATATATTGGCAAAAGTCTCAGCTTTTAATATCTGCTTGTATGACTAGCTAGTATAGTCAGTGGCATATCCGTTTGGTGCATTGTTTTCTGTGATTTATATAATTATATTTTCACCCGCACAATGCTCCGTTTTGTGTAGGATGCCTTTGTGGTGCATGTGGACCACGCCGGCATCCTCCATTGTACGCATTTTTTGCTGGGGATGGTCGTTTGCTGCGGTCCACATGCGGTGGGACTGCTCCCCTAATGAGAAACACGCTACAGTGTTTGGGGTTTGAGCAGTTCCCCCATATTTGCCAGTATATTTCTGTGATTTTGTTTTATGAGTCTATCAGCATGGCACATTTTGACTTGACCAGATTTGCCCACTCTTCTTTGCAAAAACATTCCAAATCTATCAGCTTGCAAGGGCATCTCCTGTGCACAGCCCTCTTCAGATCACCCCACAGATTTTCAATCGGATTCAGGTCTGGGCTCTGGCTGGGCCATTCAAAAACTTTAATCTTCCGGTGAAGCCATTCCTTTGTTGATTTGGATGTATGCTTTGGGTCGTTGTCATGCTGAAAGATGAAGTTCCTCTTCATGTTCAGCTTTCTAGCAGAAGCCTGAAGTTTTTGGGCCAATATTGACTGGTATTTGGAATTGTTCATAATTCCTTCTAGCTTAACTAAGGCACCAGTTCCAGCTGAAGAAAAACAGCCCCAAAGCATGATACAGCCACCACCATGCTTCACTGTGGGTATGGTGTTCTTTTGGTGATGTGCAGTGTTGTTTTTGCGCAAAACATATCTTTTGTAATTATGGCCAAAAAGTTCAACCTTGGTTTATTCAGACCATAACACCTTTTCCCACATGCTTTTGGGAGACTTCAGATGTGTTCTTGCAAAATGTAGCCTGGCTTGGATGTTTTACTTCGTAAGAAAAGGCTTTCGTCTTGCCACTCTACCCCGTAGCCCAGACATATGAAGAATACATGTTGTCACATGTACCACACAGCCAGTACTTGCCAGATTTTCCTGCAGCTCCTTTAATGTTGCTGTAGGCCTCTTGGTAGCCTCCCAGACCAGTTTTCTTCTCGTCTTTTCATCAATTTTGGAGGGACGTCCAGTTCTTGGTAATGTCACTGTTGTGCCATATTTTCTCCACTTGATGATGACGACTGTCTTCACTGTGTTCCATGGTATATCTAATGCCTTGGAAATTCTTTTATACCCTTCTCCTGACTGATACCTTTTTACAATGAGATCCCTTTGATGCTTTGGAAGCTCTCTGTGGACCATGGCTTTTGCTGTGGGATGCGACTAAGAAAATTTCAGGAAAGACCAACTAGAGTAGCTGAACTTTATTTGGGGTTAATCAGAGGCACTTTAAATGATGGCAGGTGTATGCTGACTCCTATTTAACATTATTTTGAAAGTGATTGCTTAATTCTGAACACAGCTACATCCCCAGTTATAAGAGGGTGTGCACACTTATGCAACCACATTATTATTATTTTTTTGTTGTTTTCTTCTCTCCACCTAAAAGATTTCAGTTTGTTTTTCAATTGAGTGGTACAGTTTATAGGTGACATTAAAGGTGGAAAAAGTTCTGAAATGATTTATCTTTGTCTCTTTTTTTTACAACACAGAAACCTGACATTTTAACAGGGGTGTGTAGACTTTTATATCCACATCCACAGGAGCCCCAGTTACAGGGGACAACAGACACACAGGTAGAGCTGATCAGGGTCTCCTTTGACCCTGCAGCTCTGCTCCTGCCTCAGACACCCCCGGCGGTCACGTGGGCGCTGGGACTGACAGAGGAAGCGGCTCTGCTCCCTTCACCATGAGCTCGTTCAGTGCTGTCCTCCCGGAACAGGAGAGGACTCCACTCCTGTCTTCTTCTCAGGGTCCACGCTGTGTCTGTCAGCCGGGACTCGACCTGCCCCTGCTAGATTACAGGAGCAGAAGCTTTAATCCCAGCACTGATCAGCGCTGGGATTAAAGCGCAACCTGCATGTGCACAGGGCATGTGCAGATCGTACGTATATACACAGTGGGCAGGCGGTAAGGGGTTAAGGTTGGAAAAAGACAAAGTCCATCAAGTCCAACCTGTAATCCTGCTACAGTATATTGATCCACGTAACAAATCCCTGGATCAATGTCGATCTTTCTTTTAAAAAGGGGTTAAGCCCCTTTAAAAAAGGGGTTGGGAAAGGGTGTGTAGAACAAGATTTCTATACATTTTCACAAGCCTCAATGTTATTTTGAATTAGAAAGTAATCTAAACCTTTTTTTTAAGCCATATACAGAATTTGCTGTTACCAGCTCCTGTGGCAGGCTATTCCAGAGATACACAGATCTTACTGTAAAGAATGCTTCTCGCCTAATGACCATATTTTTTTTCTCCAGGCGTAGGGAGTCGCCCCTTGTTTTTTGAGGGGGTTTAACCCAGAATAGCTTCCCTTGATATTTTTTGTATGGTCCGTTTATATATTTGTACAGGTTAATCATGTCCCCCCTTAGACGTCTTTTTTCAAGGCTAAACAAATTCAGTTCATTTAATCTTTGCTCATAACTAAGATATTCCAGGCCCTTTATGAGTTCAGTTGCTATCCTTTGTACTTTTTCTAACTTTCCAGAACTGAAACACGTATTCCAGTTGAGGCCATAACAACGCTTTGTATAGTGACAATGTTCCTTCCCTCTTCAGCAAGTCCATACCTCTTTTAACAGCACTATTAATCCCATCCTCTGTCATTAATGAGTAATTTAAATAATAGTGGACCCAGCACAGAACCTTGGGGTTAAACTTATATGAAAACTTAGAGTTGCAAGAAAAAGTATGTGAACCCTTTGGAATGATATGGTTTTCTGCACAAATTGGTCATAAAATGTGATCTGATCTTCATCTAAGTCACAACAATAGACAATCACAGTCTGCTTAAACTAATAACACACAAATAATTGAATGTTACCATGTTTTATTGAACACACCATGTAAACATTCACAGTGCAGGTGGAAAAAGTATATGAACCCCTAGACTAATGACATCTCCAAGAGCTAATTGGAGTGATGTGTCAGCTAACTGGAGTCCAATCAATGAGATGAGATTGGAGGTGTTGGTTACAGCTGCCCTGCCCTATAAAAAACACACACCAGTTCTGGGTTTGCTTTTCACAAGAAACATTGCCTGATATGAATGATGCCTCGCACAAAAGAGCTCTCAGAAGACCTACGATTAAGAATTGTTGACTTGCATAAAGCTGGAAAGGGTTATAAAAGTATCTCCAAAAGCCTTGCTGTTCATCAGTCCATGGTAAGACAAATTGTCTATAAATGGAGAAAGTTTAGCACTGCTGCTACTCTCCCTAGGAGTGGCCATCCTGTAAAGATGACTGCAAGAGCACAGCGCAGACTGCTCAATGAGGTGAAGAAGAATCCTAGAGTGTCAGCTAAAGACTTACAAAAGTCTCTGGCATATGCTAACATCCCTGTTAGCAAATCTACGATACGTAAAACACTAAACAAGAATGGATTTCATGGGAAGATACCACAGAGGAAGCCACTGCTGTCCAAAAAAACCATTGCTGCACGTTTACAGTTTGCACAAGAGCACCTGGATGATCCACAGCAGTACTGGCAAAATATTCTGTGGACAGATGAAACCAAAGTTGAGTTGTTTGGAAGAAACACACAACACTATGTGTGGAGAAAAAGATGCACAGCACACCAACATCAAAACCTCATCCCAACTGTGAAGTATGGTGGTGGGGGCATCATGGTTTGGGGCTGCTTTGCTGCGTCAGGGCCTGGACGGATTGCTATCATCGAAGGAAAAATGAATTTCCAAGTTTATCAAGACATTTTGCAGGAGAACTTAAGGCCATCTGTCCACCAGCTGAAGCTCAACAGAAGATGAGTGTTGCAACAGGACAACGACCCAAAGTATAGAAGACAATCAACAACAGAATGGCTTAAACAGAAGAAAATACGCCTTCTGGAGTGGCCCAGTCAGAGTCCTGACCTCAACCCGATTGAGATGCTGTGGCATGACCTCAAGAAAGCGATTCACACCAGACATCTCAAGAATATTGCTGAACTGAAACAGTTCTGTAAAGAGGAATTGTCAAGAATTACTCCTGACCGTTGTGCACGTCTGATCTGCAACTACAGGAAACATTTGGTTGAAGTTATTGCTGCCAAAGGAGGTTCAACCAGTTATTAAATCCAAGGGTTCACATACTTTTTCCACCTGCACTGTGAATGTTTACATGGTGAGTTCAATAAAAAACATGGTAACATTTCATTATTTGTGTGTTATTAGTTTAAGCAGACTGTGATTGTCTATTGATATGACTTGGCCTTGGTGAATGGTGTCTGAACCAAGGGTTTGGCTTTGTGTCTCATGTTAGCTCTTGTTGGAATGGAAAAGAACTGTACAAGAAAGATGGTTTGCATCTTTCTCTCAAAGGAACGAATGTCCTCGGTGAACAGTTCCAGGTATTTGCTAAGAAGCATTTAAACTAGGAAAGGGGGGCAAAAGAGTGATAATCCAGCAGTCCAACTGCCCCCGGAACAATGCAGAAGAGGCCAGTAGCACAAAGGTTAAGAAATGACAAGCTCAGAGTCTTGTCTACAAATGCTCGCAGTCTAGGGAATAAGATCAATGAACTTGAGGCTATAATGGCATCTGAGAATATAGATGTAGTGGCTGTTACTGAGACGTGGTTCAAGGGGGAGTAATGACTGGGATATATCAATACCAGGGTTCTCTCTATACAGGAAAGACAGAGAAGGCAAGAAGGGGGAGGGGTGGCCCTGTATGTGAAAGATAACATAAAATCTAATTTGATACAAGTTAGCGAGAACAATTTAGAGTCAGTTTGGGTTACCGTGCAGCTTGATAATCATAAGGTAACTCGTGTAGGTGTGATATATAGACCACCTAGCCAAGTCAAAGAATTAGATGATCTACTAGTTGAGGAAATAGCTAAAATGACATTAAAGGGGAAGGTATCATTATGGGAGACTTCAATCTTCCAGATGTTAAACTGGAAAACCAAATAGCTAGTTCTGCCAGGAGTACAGATATTCTAAATTCCCTACTGGGATTATCTCTACAGCAAGTAGTGGAGGAACCAACCCGGAAGAAGGCCATTTTAGATTTAGTATTCACAAATGGGAATTTGGTAATCTGATATTACTGTAGGGGAAAGCTTGGGATCTAGTGATCAACAGTCCAGTGTGGTTTACTATAAGGTAACAGTGACTGAGTCACACCACACAAAAACAAAAGTTTAGATTTTAGAAAAACAGACTTTTCTAAAATTAGATTAGTGGTATACAAGTCCCTATCAGACTGGAACAGTTCATTGGAGTCCAGGAGAAATGGGACTACTTAAAAGTGCACTATTGAAGGCAACAGAAAATTGCATTAGGCTTGTCAGTAAAAGCAAAAAAAGAAAGAGACCACCATGGTACTCAGCAGAAGTGGCCAAAATCATTAAAAACAAAAAGATAGCATTTAGGAATTATAAAAAAAAACTAAACGAGGATAACAGACAAATTTATAAGATTAGGCAGAGAGAGGCCAAACAAGTTATAAGAGCTTCCAAAGCACAGGCAGAAGAGAAATTAGCTCAGTCAGGAAAAAGGCAAGAAGGGCATTCTCAGATACATAAATGAAAAAAGGAAACTAAAACAAGGAATTACCAAATTAAAAACAAAAGAAGGAAGGTATTATGGAAGAAAATAAAGAACTAGCTGACTGCCTCAATGAATATTTCTGTTCAGGTTTTTACAAAGGAAAATGAAGGAGAAGGACCTCAGTTAGGAAAGAAGACTAATGAATCTTTTGATGCATGTGTCTTTACAGAGGAAGAGGTTCTAAGTCAGCTGTCTAAAATTAATACAAATAAGTCACAGGGGCCTGATGGGATACACCCAAAGCTATTAAAAGAGCTCAGCGGTGAACTAGCAAAACCATTAACAGATTTATTTAACCAATCACTGGCAACAGGAGTCATCCCATAAGATTGGAAATTAGCAAATGTTGTGCCCATTCACAAGAAAGGTAGTAGGGAGGAATCGGGCAACTATAGGCCAGTAAGCCTGACATCAATAGTGGGGAAATTAATGGAAACCATACTTAAGGAGAGGATTGTGGAACATCTAAAATCCCATGGATTGAAAGATGAAAAACAGCATGGGTTTACTTCAGGGAGATCATGTCAAACTAATCCTATTGATTTTTTGATTGGGTGACTAAAATAATAGATGGAGGAGGTGCAGTAGACATCGCTTATCTAGACTTTAGTAAGGCTTTTGATACTGTCCCACATAGAAAGCTTATCAATAAAGTGCAGTCTTTGGGCTTGGACTCCCATATTGTTGAATGGATTAGGCAGTGGCTGAGGGGACAGGCAACAGAGGGTTGTAGTCAATGGAGTATATTCAGACCAAGGTCTTGTTACCAGTGGGGGTACCTCAGGGATCTGTTCTGGGGACCCATATTGTTTAATATCTTTATCAGCGAAATTGCAGAAGGCCTCGATGGTAAGGTGTCTTTTTGCTGATGACACAAAGATTTGTAACAGGGTTGATGTTCCTGGAGGGATACACAAAATGGAAAAGGACTTAGGAAAGCTAGAGGAATGGTCAAAAATATGGCAACTAAAATTTAATGTTGATAAGTGCAAGATAATGCACCTGGACGTAAAAACCCAAGAGCAGAATATAAAATCAGTGATGCAGTCCTACCTCAGTATCTGAGGAAAGGGATTTAGGGGTCATTATTTCAGAAGACTTAAAGGTAGGCAGACAATGTCATAGAGCAGCAGGAAATGCTAGCAGAATGCTTGGGTGTATAGGGAGAGGAATTACCAGTAGAAAGAGGGAGGTGATCATGCCGCTCTACAGAGCACTAGTGAGACCTCATTTGGAGTATTGTGCCAGAAGGATATTGATACTTTGGAGAGAGTTCAGAGAAGAGCTACTAAACTGGTACATGGATTGCAGGATAAAACTTACCAGGAAAGATTAAAGGACCTTAACATGTATAGCTTGGAAGAAAGACGAGACAGAGGGGATATGATAGAAACTTTTAGATACATAAAGGGAATCAACAAGGTAAAAGAGGAGAGAATATTTAAAAGAAGAAAAACTGCTACAAGAGGACATAGTTTTAAATTAGAGGGGCAAAGGTTTAAAAGTAATATCAGGAAGTATTACTTTACTGAGAGAGTAGTGGATGCATGGAATAGCCTTCCTGCAGAAGTGGTAGCTGCAAATACAGTGGAGGAGTTTAAGCATGCATGGGATAGGCATAAGGCCATCCTTCATATAAGATAGGGCCAGGGGCTATCCATAGTATTTAGTATATTGGGCAGACTAGATGGGCCAAATGGGTTCTTATCTGCCGACACATTCTATGTTTCTATGACTTAGATGAAGATCAGATCACATTTTATAAACCAATTTGTGCAGAAATCCATATCATTCCAAAGGGTTCACATACTTTTACTTGCAACTGTATAACCGGGTATTAAGATAATTGTTAAAAAGCATTTACTATTGTCACAGCATGTTTTAAGACAAATATTACAGGGCATCTGTCCCTCAGATTTGTCCTATAAAACTGGCTGACCTGTTGCATGCGCGCTTGGCAGCTGAAGGCAACTGTGTTGGTGCTATGTGTAATGCTCCAATGGGTGTGGATCCGCTGTGCCACTTACCGATTTGGCTTTGGGCCAAACTTGGGAACGGAATCTAAGTGTTCCCCTGGTCTTCACCCTTTATCCCGCTCCAGGATGCGGAAGCTGGTCTTAGCTGCAGTGGGAGACACCAGGTTGCTACCGCAAGAATGGTTCGGTTAAGTGGCAGCTGGCCGAGCAGGCCAGAACGCCCCGGTGCAAGCACTGGGGATACAGGCAGGTGGAGCAAGCTGTAGATGGATGAAGAAGCGCAGCAGCAGAGTCATGATGAAGTAAGAGCTGAGTTGGTGATTAAGCAGAGCTGGAGCTCAGATGCAGCGGTGTAACAAAGCTGAACAGCAGAACAGAGGCATGGTCGACAATCCAAATCATACACTTTAGAGCAGCGAGGTACAGGAGCATCAGGCAGAGATGAGGTCAGGATACAGGCTAAGGTCAGAAGCAGGATAACAAGACAGGAACAACGAGCTGGAACCTTTGCTGTAGAAAACTACAATATTGCTCAGGCATCACAGGAAGGGGGAAGCACCTTATAAAGGTGGTGCCTGGACGGGATTGAGAGAAGGCGGAATCAGGGGCGTGCACAAACCCTTAAAGAAACAGGATGCGTGCGGCTCCTACAAGGTGCAACTGAAGCTGTCGCCGCCTGCCACAGTGCAGGAAAAGCGGGTCCGGAGCCTGCAGCGGAGAGGAGGAGCCTTGTGTGCAGTTCAACTGAAGTACATAGCAGGATGTGCTGCACGCTGGTGGCTGCCAACTGCCATTGTTACAGTATCTCCCTCTCACGCCCCTTCTTCTTGGTCCTGAAGTGCTTAAAAATATTTTGAGAAGATTCGGAGCATGTACATTTTCCTCCGGCTTCAGGAACGTTCCTCAGCACCATAATTCTTCCAGTCTACAAGGAAGTACCTCTTGCCACCACTACCTTGAAATCGAGGATGTTCTGTACTTCAAATTCAGATTCTTCACCAGTAGGAAGAGAAGTAGTGGTGGAGGGGGGGGGTCTTGAAAAGGAGTTGAGGACCAATGGTTTCAGGAGAGATACATGAAGGAGTTTGGAATCGGAGGGTAGGAGGCAACCAGAGTTTGTAGGAAACAAGAGTGATATGCTCTAGGATCTCAAACGGGCCTAGAAACCGGGGAGCAAATTTGTAACAGGGTACCTTCATGCGGATGTTCCAGGAGGAAAGCCAGACTTTGTCGCCAGGAGAGAACTGAGGAGGTAGTCTACGTCTGGTATCTGCATTCTTCTTCATACGGGTAACTGCCTGAGAGATGAGTCCTTAGTCTGTCTTCAGATGCTGAGGAAGGTCTCTGAACAAAGAATTAGCAGCTGTAACCTCAGAAGATGCAGACTGGGTAAAGGAGGCACGGGATGAAATCCATACACTATATAGAAGGGAGAAGAGCCCGTAGATTCTCCGGAATGGCTGCTGTTACAAGAATTCCGCCCAAGGCCAGGAGCCGAACCCAGTCAAAATGCTGAGCAGAGACAACGGTAGTTCTCCAAGATCTGGTTAATATTCGTTCAACTTTCCCATTAGACTGAGGATGGTAACTAGAAGAGAAATCCAACTTGACCTCAAGTAGCCCAAAAAGCACTCGCCAGAATCTGGAGTGAATTGTACCCTGCGATCAGACACAATGTGCAGAGTTAGACCATGAAGGCGGAAGAGGTGTGTCACCACCAGTTCTGTGAGAAGGTCTGGCAGACGTCCATCTCTCCTCTACATGATGTTCTTTGTTTTGGTTTCACTTTGTCATCTCCTTTCCTTCTCTCAGGTGTCACAATTTAGACTAATCGTCTTCCTTATATTCCCTCCCATACTGCCTCACTTTGCGGTTTATACTACTTCCTGGATGAGTGTTCACTGCTGGAGGCTGCTGCTGCTGTTTTACTCAGATAAGTCTTTTCATGTATTGTGTTTCCGTGCTGGCTTGATTCTAGGTGACCCTGACTCCGTCCGTATTAAGTGCAGGGAGCCGGTGGTCGTGTTTCCCTCACTATTAATAGGGTTTCCAGGTGTCACACAGTCTTAGGTACGTGGGCATGCAAATCGTCTACCATTGAGACCCTTGCATGGGCATAGCAGTCAGGGAAAGCCTTAGGGTTTTCACCTATATGCTCCTTAGTTTGGGATCAAGCCAGTCGGACGTTTATTCATAAGTTCCAGCTATCTGCAACATCATCCGTGACATTATAAACCGCCGTAACCATCTTAAGTATGGATCCGGTTTCAGCCTTGATTGACCGAATGCAAGGTCTTTCGCTGGAGGTAGCAGATCTCCGTAAAACTGTGTCTCAGTTTCAGGTGACCGGTTCTGCTGGCGTTCATGGAGTTTGTTCCGAGCCTAAGATCTCGCTTCCGGATACGTTTCTCCGGGGGGTAGTGAGAATTTGTTAGCTTTAGAGAGGCTTGCAAACTCCCTTATCGCCTATTCCCCATTCCTCTGGTGATGAGGACAGATGGTGGGGATCATTCATCTCGCTGCTCAGGGAAAATGCTCAGTCTTGGGCCTTTTCGCTGCCGGTGGGGGCACGGCCCCTCCGATCGTTGGATGAATTTCTTTGTTGCACTGGGCAGATATATGATGACCCGGATTGTATTGCTCTGCTGAATCTAAAGTGCGTCTTTTTATGCCAGGGTAAACAGTCCGCAGAGATATATTGTTTCAGAATTTCGGAGATGGCAGCTGATACTGGTTGGAATGATGCTGCACTGAATTTTGCCATGGTCTTTCGGATAGATTGAAAGATGCATTTGCTTTTCATGAGAGACCAGCCTCGTTAGAATCTGCCATGTCTCTAGCTGTTCGTATTGACAGGCGTCTTAGAGAGAGAGAGGAGACTATTCCTTCCTGTCATATTCAGCCCAAGGACAGTGCGCAGGGGTCTCAGTCTCTTCTCAATCCCCTCTGAGGAGGGAGGCCATGCAGGCTGGGTTTGCTTGCCTCTGATAGTAGAGGATTCAGCTCTCAGAGGAGGGTTTGTTTCTGTTGTGGGGTATAAATCATTTGCTAATGTTTGCCCCTCTAGGAGATTCATGGAGTTTTCTGAGGGTGATACAAAAATAATAATAATAAAAAAAACCTCAAAAAACTTTCCATTTGCTACTATTGGCAAGGTTGATACGGAATTGAAGGTTGCCGTTTGCTTGTAGTTCCCAGTTTCTCCTACTGCCAGGGGTGGCGCTAGACAGCAAGAACATTGTGAGATTTTTGTAGATGGTGAATCAGCTGTCAATCTCATTGATATCAATTTGCAACAACGCATGGTATTCCAGGTATGCACTTTGGAAAAGGATATACCTGTTTTTGCTATCGATTCCGCTCCACTTTCTCAAGAATGGTTAAAGGGCATAGTTCACAATATCCGTTTGACTGTAGGTGACCTCATGTTGAGGATATGTCATGTTTCGTCCTAAGCGGATTACCTTCTCCTCTAGTGTTGGGGCTACCTGGCTCACTAAACATAACCCCACCATTGATTGGCAAGCAAGGCAAATAAATGGTTGGAGTGAGTTTTTGCAGAGAATTGCCTCACGGCGTCTCTTTCAGAGGTTTCTACCAAGACTGTACCATCTTTCTCTCTGAATTTCGGGATGTGTTTTCCGAGAGTGGTGTCCAGGAGTTGGCCCCTCACCGGGAGTACGACTGCCCTATTAATCTCATCCCAGGGCTCCATGCTGCCAAAATCACGTTTATACAATCTCTCAACCTGAAAGAGTCGCTATGCGTACTTATATCTCTGAGAAGCCTGAGAAAGGGACACATCTGACCCTCGAAGTCCCTGAAGTCTCCTGTTGCCGCTGTTTTTTTTTTTTTGTTTAGAAAAAGATGGTTCTTTCAGACCTTGTCTGAATTTCAGGGAGCTGAAACCGTATCACAATTCGTGACCTATATCCGCTTCCTCTGATCCCGGACCTGTTTAACCAGATTGTTGGGCTAAAGTTTTTTCTAAGTTGGATTTAAGAGGGATATACAACCTAGTCAGGGTCAGGGAAGGGACGAATCGAAGACGGCCTTCAATACCCCTGAGGGTCATTTCGAGATTTGGTTATGCCCTTTGGTTTGATGAATGCCCTGGCCGTCTTCCAACATTTTGTGAACAGCATTTTTTATCATTTAATGGGGAAATTTGTTCTTGGTGTATCTAGATGACATCTTGATTTTTTTCTCCTGATTTCAAGACTCATCGGGACCACCTATGTCTGGTCTTGCTGATTGTGCGGGAAAATAAATTGTACGCTAAACTGGAAAAACGTGTGTTTTGCGGTTCCGGAGATTCATTTCTGGTTTCTTCTCTTCCGCTTCTGGTTTTCCGCATGGACCCTGAGAAGGTCCGTTGCTGTGCTTGATGGGAGCTTCCTGAGAATCAGAAGGCGCTGGATGTGGTTTTTGGGGTTTTGCCAATTACAGAAGTTAATTTTGAATTATTCCACTGTTGTAAGCCACTCACTGATATGACTAAAAAGGGGGTAGATTTTTCCTCGTGGTCGGTAGATGCGCTTAAAGCCCTTTTCTAGTATCAAAGAGAGTTTTGCTTCCGCTCCCATTTTGTACAACCTGATGTCTCTCTACCTTTTATTGTTTGAGGTGGACGCTTCTGAGGTGGGTGTGGTGCGGTCCTTATCTCAGGGTCCCTCTCCTGCCAAATGTGACCGTGTGCCTTTTTCTCAAGAAACTCTCCTCTGCAGAGAGAAATTACGATGTGGGAGATAGGGAGTTTGTTGGCCATCAAATTACTTTGAGGAATGGCGCCATTGGTTAGAGGGAGCCAGACACCTTATTACGGTTTTTACCGACCATAAGAATCTGGCCTACTTGGAATCAGCCAAGCGTCTGAACCCGAGACAGGCCAGATGTCTTTGTTCTTTTCTAGGTTTAATTTGTTGTTACGTTCCGCCCTGGGGTTAAAAATGTGAAGGCGTATTCCCTGTTACGTTGTTTTCCGGAAGGTGGCACTTTGATGACCCGGGTCCCATTTTGGCTGAAGGGGTGGTCGTCTCTTGCTCTTTATCCTGATTTGGAGGCAGGGTTCAGCAGCCCAGGCAGAGGCTCCTAGATCTTTGTCCTCCTGGGAGGTTGTTTGTGCTCTCGCTTTACGACACAAGGTTTTTAAGGAGCACCACGATACTGTCCTTGCTGGGCACCCGGAGAGTAGAGCCACAGTGGATCTCATTGCTCGGAGATTCTGGTGGCCGGCTCTTCGTAAGACGGTTGAGGGTTTTGTGGCAACCTGCGAGACCTGCGCTCGTGCCAAGGTCCCTCATTAACGCCATCGGGTTCTCTTCCTCCCGTTACCCATTCCTTCCGTCCTTAGACGATCTGTCCAAGGACTTCATTACGGACCTGCCTCGTTCCTCGGTGAAGACTGTGTTTCTGGTTGTAGTGGACCGTTTTAGCAAAATGGCGCATTTCATTCCCTTTCCTGGGGTACCCAATGCTAAGACGTTGGCGCAAGCGTTTGTTGATCACATTGTTAAATTGCATGAAATTTTTCAGACAATCGTTTTCTGATAGGGGCATGCAATTGTTTCCCACATTCTGGAAGGCTTCTGTTCTGCTTGGGGATTCAGTTATAGTTCTCTTCTGCTTTTCACCCGCAGTCGAATCGTCAGACCGAATGCGTCAATCAGAATCTGGAGACATATCTGCGCTGTTTTGTGGTTGAGAATCAGAGGATTGGTATTCTTTTTTTGCCCCTTGCGAGTTTGCTTAAAATAACCGTCGCCAGGAGTCCTCTGATAAGTCACCATTTTTGGTGCATATGGGTTTCATCCGCAGTTTGGGACATTCTCTGGAGAGGGGTCTTCTGGTTTCCCTGATGAGGAGAGATATTCCTCGTCTTTGTCATTTATTTGGCAAAAGATTCATGGTAATCTGAAGAGGATGAGTGAGAGATATAAGCGTGTGGGCGGATAAGAGACTGTGCCTGGTCCGGACCTTAATGTGGTGATCTGGTGTGGTTGTCTACAAAGTATATCAAGCTGAAGGGTTCCCTCCTGGAAGTTGGGTCCTAAGTTTATTGGGCCTTACAAGATCTGTGTCCGTCATCAATCCCGTCTTGATCTTCCTCAGGCTTGGAAGATCCATAATGTTTTTCACAGGTCCCTATAAAAACCTTATGTCCAACCCACTGTACCCTCCTCTTTGCCTCCTCCTCCGATTGTTGTTGATGGTAATCTTGAATTTCAGGTCTCTAGGATTGTGGATTCTCGCATTATCCGCGGTTCTCTCCAGTACCTCGTTCATTGGGAGGGTTATGGTCCTGAGGAGAGGATGTGGGTCCCAGTGGCGGCGATTAAGGCCACTCGTCTCATCAGGGCTTTCCATAAGTCTCATCCTGAGAAGGTGGGCTCTGAGTGTCCGGAGTCCACCCGTAGAGGGAGGGGTACTGTCACCGCCAGTTCTGTGAGAAGGTCTGGCAGACGTCCTTCTCTACCTCTTGCATGATGTTCTTTGTTTTGGTTTCACTTTGTCATCTCCTTTCCTTCTCCCAGGTGTCACCTATTTAGACTAATCGTCTCTCTTTATATTCCCTCCCATACTGCCTCACTTTGCGGTTTATACTACTTCCTGAATGAAGTGTTCACTGCTGGAGGCTGCTGCTGCTGTTTACTCAGATAAGTCTTTTCATGTATTGTGTTTCCTTGCTGGTTTGATTCTAGGTGACCCTGACTCCATCCGTATTAAGTGCAGGGAGCCGGTGGTCGTGACCCCTCACTATTATAGGGTTTCCAGGTGTCACACAGTCTTAGGTACGTGGGCATGCAATCGTCTACCATTGAGACCCTTGCATGGGCATAGCAGTCAGGGAGAGCTCTTAGGGTTTTATAGGGCTCACCTATATGCTCCTTAGTTTGGGATCAAGCCAGTCGGACGTTTATTCATAAGTTCCAGCTATCTGCAACATCATTCGTGACATTGTGTTCTATAAACAGACAGGCCAATCGATTAGCAGAAGGCAATCCAGGAAGCGGAATAAAATGTGCCATCTTCGAAAATCTGTCTACCACTACCCAGATTATGGAACAGCCAGGCGAGGATGGGAGATCTGTGATAAAGTCCATAGCGATGTGCTGCCAGGGGACTTCAGGAATGGGTAACGGTAGTAGCAAGCCCGTGGGTTTGGTTGGGAAGCCTTGTTGCGGGCACAGGAGGTAAAGGCAGACACAAACTCCCGGACATCTTTGGGTAGGGTCGGCCACCAATAGTGACGGGACAGCAAATCAAGGGTCTTACGCACCCCAGGGTGACCAGCATACTTGGAGCAATGTCCCCAAGAAAGAATTTTCCTCCTCTTGGCCTGCGGAACAAAGATCTTCCCCAGAGGAATATCTTTCACACGGACTGGTGCCACAGAAACCAGACAAGATGGTTCTATGATATGTTGAGGTTCTTCAATCTGATCCGCTGGGTCGAAAGAACGGGAAAGTGCATCAGCCTTTACATTTTTATCAGCCGGTAGGAAATGCAGAAGAAAATTGAATCTGGCAAAGAAAAGTGCCCATCGGGCCTGATGTGGATTTAGTCGCTGTACGGACTGTAGATACTGTATGTCAGATTCTTGTGGTCAGTGTATATCACCACAGAATGCAGAGCCCCCTTCAGAAGGTATCTCCATTCTTCCAAGGCCATCTTGATAGCCAGCAGCACTCTATCGCTGATGGAATAGTTTCTTTCCGCAGAAGAGAAGAGCTTGGAGAAGAAGCCACACGAGACAAATCTCCCTTTTGAGTTCTTCTGTAGCAGGACGGCACCTGCTCCAATAGAGGAAGCATCCACTTCAAGGAAGAACTGTTTGGAGGTATCCGGATGACGGAGAACAGGAGAAGCGGCAAAGCAGTCTTTGAGATGCAGGAAAGCAGACTCAGCTTCAGGGGTCCACTCCTTTGCATCCACCCCTTTCTTCGTCAGAGCAGAAATAGATGCTGTGAGGGAAGAGAAGTTTGGGATGAACTGGCAAACCCCAGGAACCTTTGAATGGCACGGAGACCTTGAGGAACAGGCCAGTTCAGGACGGCTGAGACCTTGTCGAGGTCCATTTGCAGACCAGAGCAGGAAACAATGTATCCCAGGAAGGGTAAGGTGGACTGCTCAAAGACACATTTTTTGAGCTTGGTGTACAGACCATTCTCCCTTAATCGCTGCAAAACCAGGCACACTTGCTTCCGGTGAGTGGTCAAGTCGGGGCAATAAATGAGAATATCATCGAGATACACCACTACACAGTGTAAAAGAAAATCACTGCAGCTCTCACCTACCACCTCCCAGTGGAGCACGGAAAGTCAGACCCGGACTGAGTCAGGTGCAAAATACGAAAAAACAAAGGGATCCAGCTCCTCGGAATTAAAATGCTTTATTCGACTTCCATAAAATCCAACATCAAATAGGACACTTTGCTGGACGCGTTTCGGGCTACAACATCTTAGCCCTTCATCAAGACAAACAAATAGACTTAAAAACCTCAATTTTATACACAGGCAAGAGACATGCCCACTTGATTAAATAATCCCCACCACCTGGAATCAGCACCTGATGGCTGGTCAAATTTTGACAGAAGGGAGATTCAGTCAAGTGGAACGGAGACTCAATACAGACGAAAAATATATAATTTATATTGTAGGGTTAAGTCATGCTTTTTATTGAATCCCTTTGGTATGCATGTTCCAAGATTAAACATCCAGTATGTCTCTCTACTGAAAAATCTGTAAAGAATAGATCAAGGCAACTGGAATTACTGTAGATTTCTTGAAAACGTTTCACTCATTCTTCCAACGAGCTTTCTCAATTCTGAGTGACTGTACAAGAATTCTCTGGGAATAAATATGTAACTGAATCAACATCTGGTAATTATACCCAGCATGGGGTCAGAGGTCATTATACCCAGCATGGGGTGAATGAGAACCTTCACAGACTCTTGGTGTGGTAACTCTTTCAATACCCTGCACAAAAAACGCAGAGGTATCGTCTTTATGAACTATCGCAATGTGTGAGGTGGCTGCTCATACATTTTGCGTTGAAATATGCGGGACATCACTCAAGTGTTTACGAATTCTCACCTTGAGCTGGTTCATAGTACATCCCACATATTGCAACGCGCAAATTCGACAAGTGATGATATACACAACATATTCTATATTGCAATTGATATATTGTTGCAGTTCATGTGTACTGCCATTCGATGTGGATACAATGTTTTTACTAACTGACATATGAAAACAACAAATACACTTTTTACTTCCACATTTAAAATTGCCCTTTGTAGTCAGCCAAACTGGTTCACAAATAGTGTTCTACGAAAATAAGCTGGGACTTACTTTTTATCCAATATTCGGTCGGTGCTTTCTTCGCTATGCATTTAATACCTGCCTCTGCATTATCTCCCCAGCCCTCATCGAAACCTATGACTGGGAAATGTTTACGTAGAATGGTGCAGATAAGGGGATATTAAGCACTATAATTTGTGACAAGTCACAGGTTCACTCAAATTTCGAACACAAATTCGATCACATTTTCGTTTCTTAGATTTTTTCTTATGGATTTGTTTCATGCTCTTGGTTCGAGTAAGCACAAGAGAATTTCTATCCATGATTATCGCATGTTCTCTCGCCTTGCGAATATTTTCCATCGAATATCCCCTAGTCTGCAACCTTGCTGAGATTTCAGAAGCTTCCCTTAAAAATAAATCCAGGGTGGAAGTTACGTCGAGCCCTCATCATTTCCCCTCTAGGGATGTTTTTGGCTACATGAGGGGGGTGGCAGGATGAAGCAGGGTATTGCCCGCAGTAGTTTTATGATGTGTGCAAGTATAAACCCTATGGTTCCCTCGATCTCCCCACAATGAGAGATCCAAGAATACGATAGAGGAAAAATCACTGACAATAGTGAGTTTAATGGAGGGGACACAGTTATTTAAATACTCCACAAATAACATCAGATCTTTAACATCACCCTGCCATACCCACAGCATGTCATCAATAAAGCGCCCATACCATTTCATGGAGATCAAATATGGGTTACTGTCTGAAAATAAAAAGCAATTTTCCCACCATGCCATAAATACATTGGCCACAGAAGGAGAAAATTTCGCACCCATTGAAACTCCGGATAGTTGTAAATAATATGAACCATTAAACATCAAAAAATTATGTTTAAGTAAAAAATCTGTGCGTTCTCTGAGTTCCAGGGTGTAATTGCTGTACATATCCAGAAACAATTTTAAAGCTAAAATAGCCAAGTGGTGTGGAATGTTGGTATATAGTGAATTAATATCGGCAGTAACCCATATATACTCTTTTTGCCATGTAAATTGATAGAAATTCTGGAGGATGCTGCATGTGTCTTTAAGATAGCCCGGTATAAGAGGCACAAGGGGTTGCAGCAGGGAATCAACCCATTCCGAGTCAACCCATTCCAAGAGTCGTTTGGAATAAGACCCTATTCCTGCCACAATTGGTCTTAAGGGTGGAGGAAAACCCTCCTTGTGCACTTTAGGGAGAGCATGAAATATGGGTGTGCTCGGGTGTTCCACATATATAAATTCTTTCTCTTTTTCAGACAGAATACCCAGGCACACTCCTTCCCAAAGGATGTCGTATAACTTGGACTGATATTGGGGGAGGGGGTTAGTTGCCAGTGATGAATACACATTTGTATATTTCAACATATTATCGATTTGTATTCTATAAATCTCACTATCCAGCAACACCACTGCTCCCCCCTTATCAGCCCTACGAATAACGACATCCTTCATATTCGATAAATCAGTGAGAGATATATGTTCCTCTCTAGATAGATTTTTATAATGACTATTACGTCTAATATGGTTTTGCAAGGAACAAAGATCTTTCTCCACTAATTCTTGGAATCTATCGAGGGCCAGGGATCTTGATTGAATAGGATAAATTATTAGAGGTTCTCAAACCTGCAGAGGAATTCTGCATAGGTGTAATATCTGTCTCTCAATACATTCCCTGTAGTGAAGAGATCTGAACAAGTTCAGAAAAATCTAACACATTATGATTAAGTAATATATCAGTGTCCAGCATTATCTCCCCAACTGGGGTATCACCAGAAGCCAGCGATTCTTCTATAGCTCGATCTTTATCAATGAAGGCGAAATGCTTTCTTAGGGTCAGGTTTCTCGCCAAACGGTTTACATCTATAATGGTACGATACAGGTCAAAATGGCAGGACAGGGAAAAAGAAAGACCTTTACATAATACTTGTTCCTGTACTGATGAAATAATTTTAGATGAAAGGTTAATTACCTGTACAGTCGTGGCCAAAAGTTTTGAGAATTAGATAAATATTGGAAATTGGAAAAGTTGCTGCTTAAGTTTTTATAATAGCAATTTGCATATACTCCAGAATGTTATGAAGAGTGATCAGATGAATTGCATAGTCCTTCTTTGCCATGAAAATGAACTTAATCCCAAAAAAAACTTTCCACTGCATTTCATTGCTGTCATTAAAGGACCTGCTGAGATCATTTCAGTAATCGTCTTGTTAACTCAGGTGAGAATGTTGACGAGCACAAGGCTGAAGATCATTATGTCAGGCTGATTGGGTTAAAATGGCAGACTTGACATGTTAAAAGGAGGGTGATGCTTGAAATCATTGTTCTTCCATTGTCAACCATGGTGACCTGCAAAGAAACGCGTGAAGCCATCATTGCGTTGCATAAAAATGGCTTCAGAGGCAAGGATATTGTGGCTACTAAGATTGCACCTCAATCAACAATTTATAGGATCATCAAGAACTTCAAGAAAAGAGGTTCAATGCTTGCTAAGAAGGCTTCAGGGCGTACAAGAAAGTCCAGCAAGTGCCAGGATCGTCTCCTAAAGAGGATTCAGATCGGAGTGCCACCAGTGCAGAGCTTGCTCAGGAATGGCAGCAGGCAGGTGTGAGCGCATCTGCACGCACAGTGAGGCGAAGACTTTTGGAAGATGGCCTGGTGTCAAGAAGGGCAGCAAAGAAGCCACTTCTCTCCAAAAAAAACAACAGGGACAGATTGATCTTCTGCAGAAAGTATGGTGAATGGACTGCTGAGGACTGGGGAAAAGTCATATTCTCCGATGAAGCCTCTTTCCAGTTGTTTGGGGCATCTGGAAAAAGGCTTGTTCCGAGAAGAAAAGGTGAGCGCTACCATCAGTCCTGTGTCATGCCAACAGTAAAGCATCCTGAGACCATTCATGTGTGGGGTTGCTTCTCATCCAAGGGAGTGGGCTCACTCACAATTTTGCCCAAAAACACAGCCATGAATAAAGAATGGTGCCAAAACACCCTCCAACAGCAACTTCTTCCAACAATCCAACAACAGTTTGGTGAAGAACAATGCATTTTCCAGCACGATGGAGCACCGTGCCATAAGGCAAAAGTGATAACTAAGTGGCTCGGGGACCAAAACTTTGACATTTTGGGTCCATGGCCTGGAAACTCCCCAGATCTTAATCCCATTGAGAACTTGTGGTCAATCCTCAAGAGGCGGGTGGACAAACAAAAACCCACTAATTCTGACAAACTCCAAGAAGTGATTATGAAAGAATGGGTTGCTATCAGTCAGGAATTGGCCCAGAAGTTGATTGAGAGCATGCCCAGTCGAATTGCAGAGGTCCTGAAAAAGAAGGGCCAACACTGCAAATACTGACTCTTTGCATAAATGTCATGTAATTGTCGATAAAAGCCTTTGAAACGTATGAAGTGCGTGTAATTATATTTCACTACATCACAGAAACAACTGAAACAAAGATCTAAAAGCAGTTTAGCAGCAAACTTTGTGAAAACTAATATTTTTGTCATTCTCAAAACTTTTGGCCACGACTGTATATCCTCAGTCGCTATTTTCGACGAGCAGAATACCGTCGGTATTTTGTGATGCTTTCTCCCCGCCCTGCGTTTTTTACCTGCATCTTATGATTTATATTCTCCTTAACGGCTGGACCTTGATCCATGGAATTTTCTCCCACAGAGAAATCGGAGGCTCCCGGATCTTCCACAGAATCAGGAACCAAATCATGCGAGTCTGCTTCAATCGAACTAAAAGATACCCTGGAATCTCGCTTATTCCTTGATCAATTTAACCTTTTCAGAATGGATCGGGGAGTACCCGATCTACTGTTAGACCACGTGTACACTGTGTTGGTACTATAGTCCAAAAGATCACGATTGAATTTACCCTGTTTAAAGTCCATAAGGCTCTTCTCCAATTCATTAAGGTTCTCCTTTAATTTCAAATAGATACTGATGAACTTAGGGTCGAATTCATAACATGAAACTCCTTCTTGTAGTGTTTTTATTTCATCATGAATTTCCTTAAGTGCGGTTTCCTCATAAGCGACAATAAGCCGCATCAGCTGAAATGAGCACTGTAACGGATCTCCTGGCACCCGACCGGGTACCTCCGTTGATAGATGCTCCTAGTGCTTCCCGAGGACTCCAAGCACTCAGCTGTTCTTGTGGTGATTTTGGTGTAGAGCGCTTACAAGAGCTAGTAGTTATAGCCAGGGGAGTATAGCAAATCTTCCGCATATAGCAATCCCCAGTGTCGATCAGTTACCCAAACACAAGCCTCAACATGATGAAGGGTAAAACAGGAACTCTTTATTGAACACACAAGCATTGACTTATATACACATTTTGCAACAAGGGTACCACCCCCGTGGACCTAATTGGGAACTGAGGACATGACATAGCAGCCAATCCTTTACAGCTTTACAGTTTAAACACAAAAACTAACCCTATTCCACAAACACAATGGCATTGTCTGTGACGCAATTAACAAACACAATGGCATTGCCTTTGATGCAATCAACAATGAATAACATGCAAATAGACATCTTCACCCCCTCCATAATGAATGAATAGGGAGGGAGGAGACACATGTGATGGGATTATCTCCTGAGTGTATCATATGGTGATCTACTCATCTAGGAGTCGGCTGCTATTATAATCAACTATCTTAATCCCATCACTAACACAATCAGTGGGAGTCTCAGTGCAGAGTTAACCCTTTTTGTGTTGCTGAATCCACACTATGTCTTTTTAATGGGCAATAGGAAATATGTGGCATATAAATTAAACACATAAATCAGGGTTCATAGTTCCTTGTAACCCCAAAAGGTCTTAGGGGGTCTCCATAGTTCTGGGTCCATAGTCTGTAGGAAGGACGCTGGCCCTCAGGCTTCTCCAGCAGCCCCAGTGACGGTTCAGTCCGTCACAAGCACTCCGTAAGGATATCATGCCACTGTGTAGTAAAAAGATCGGAATATGCAGTGGTGGGTTTCTTTTTTATACGTAAATCTCGAGGTATCATACTTTTATCAAGGTACCCTTTAAAAGAGGTCAGGTCCCACCACGTACTTAATTCCTTAGTTAGTCTCTCCAATGACGTCATTTTGATTTTGAGATCCATCTTGCTCTGTTCAGGCTTATCAGGTGTGTTGAAAATGTTGTCCATTTTTCTCAGCCGATCCTCATATTCTTCCACGGATCGTAATGCTGCCGACATAACGATATTACACCCAGGATCGAGGAAGCAGAATATATAATATAATAGCAACGGTGAAGGGAGTGCACGCTGTCCAGAATACTTGAAAATGAGGTGAAAAGAAAATCACTGCAGCTCTCACCTACCACCTCCCAGTGGAGCACGGAAAATCAGACCCGGACTGAGTCAGATGCAAAATACGAAAAAACAAAGGGATCCAGCTACTCTGAATAAAAATGCTTTATTCGACTTCCATAAAATCCGACATCAAATAGGACACTTTGCTGGACGCGTTTCGGGCTACAACATCTTAGCCCTTCATCAAGACAAACAAATAGACTTAAAAACCTCCATTTTATACACAGGCAAGAGACATGCCAACTTGATTGAATAGTCCCCACCACCTGGAATCAGCACCTGATGGCTGGTTAAATTTTGACAGAAGGGAGATTCAGTCAAGTGGAACGGAGACTCAATACAGATGAAAAATATATAATTTATATTGTAGGGTTAAGTCATGCTTTTTATTCAATCCCTTTGGTATGCATGAGTAGTATAGTGGGACATGTCTCGTCAAACTCAAAGTGACATGTGCCCCACCCCTTTTTCACACCATAAACCCTCCCAGAAATGCCCTAACCCTGCCCAGATCCGCCCATTTCTCTCCCCTCGCCGCCCCAAACCACGCCTAAATGCCTCCCACTTTGATATGATTTTCCTATCATTTTATATGGTTTAATATAAATTTTATATCAAATGTTAAGCTTTTTATATCACTTTATAAGTCCTTATCAAATGATAAGCTTTTATTAACACTTTATATCCCATTTATAACATTTTGATACGGTTTTATACCACTTTTATGTCATTTTGTGATTTGATATCACTTTGATATCCTTTTGATATGCCTTTTATATATTTGCATGCCCTTTTGATACAGTTTTATACCACTTTTATGTCATTTTGTGATTTGATATCATTTTGATATGCCTTTTATATATTGGCATGCCCGGACATGTCCAAAAAACGTATACTACACGGCCAGGCGTCTTTTAATTATAATAGCAACGATAAAAAATCAAGTATGACAAAATTTTAAGCATTTTAAAAAGTTTTATTAATTTAATTATAATGCTATACCATGTAAATTAAACGCGCTCTTATAACTGCAGCCTTTCATATATACGGCGTACAGTGTATGCATGTCTATGAAAAGTAAGTTCAATCTACCCCCATTGTGAGTGCATGAGTGTAATTTAACTCCAACCACACCGGACAGCTGAGTCAACACACTGAATTTGAATTAAAAACCTGAAATGTCACATTCCTGCTATACTACTTGGTAGTTCATTTTAATTCAAGAAGTGCAGCTGTCATGAGTACATCCTGTCAACTATACAACTATTTCATTAAAACACCCCCGGTTCATTTTCACACAGGTCCACAAGCATACATTAGATTGAAACTTGAAGTGGGTTATGATACTGCAGCAAAAATTCAAGCCTTTTCTGCCAATACAACTTTGTTAGCATCCGTCTGCTTCGGATTTCCATACACAGTAGGGTTTGCTAAACTTTGTTTTAGACACACATCTGTAGCCCCATGGTTCATATTGGTGGGGAGCTGCTCTACTGTTGCGTAATGGTCCGCCCACACGAACCTTCGAAACTGACACTCACCTTTGACGTCAATGGCACATGGGGCTCCTGAGTTTCCACGTCACTTATTCACAATTGTGCTATTTGTCCACTCCACTATTTCACCACAACAGCATGCAAACAGTTCACTAACTGCGCAGTTTCAGAAATACTGCCACCCTTGGCCCAAAAGCCAATAATCATCACTTTTTGCAACTCTGATAAATTGCCCCTTTTACCCATGACAGCAACGAGGGATATGTATTTAGAAATACATATTATATACCCACCAAGCCAGCTCACGACTTCCTTCCTGAACTATGTCATGCCGAAGTCGAAAGTAGGAAGTGGTAACAATAATGTGACTCGACCGTGTAATAGTGAGCAATGGGCTTTTCTTTATTCCGTGAATACCAGAGCTTCTAGATGTGCTACCCATCTCGAAGTATCAAGGAAATTCCTTTATAGACGGTCCTACAACCCGTTTAGGCTCTCCTTAATCTTTCCAAATACATCTGATATATATATATATTGGTGGTGTTTTGGAAGTAGACTTATTACTACATGTGTGGTAGGAGTGTCAGATTATTTAGCCATTTTGGCTTAGCTCTTTTAGTAAATATTATTAGTACTCCCATCCCTTGAGGTCCTGAGATAGCTTTATTATAACTGACCTTGCACACCATTACATTTAGTGACACCATTATTGTGTTTCATATCTTTACGGTAACTCGGACTTCTATAGCAAAGATCTGGAAGAGCACTGGTGTCCCATTTACAATGGAAATTGTAAATACTAGTGCATCTCAATAAATTAGAATATCAAAAAGTAAATTTACTGTATTTAAGTATTTCAATTCAAAAAGTAAATCTCATTATATAGGGTGATCTATTTCAATCATTTTTATTTTTATTTTTTAATGTTGATGATTATGGCTTATAGCTAATAAAAACCCAAAAACTTGAATATTATATGAAACCAATTATACAATTTTTAATACATAAATGTTGGCTACTGAAAATTATGTACTGTATATTCACTCAGTACTTAGTCAGGGCACATTTTGCACGAATTTCTGAATCAATGTGGTGTGGCATGGAGGCAATCAGCATGTGCACTGCTAAGGTGTTTTATGGAAGTCCAGGTTGCTTTGATAGCAGCTTTCAGCTCATCTTCCTCTTGACAATACTCCATAAATTCTCTATGAGGTTTATGTTGGGCAATCAAGCACAGTGATACTTTGGTTATTAAACCAGGCACTGTGCTTTTGGTAGTGTGGGCAGGTGCCAAGTCCTGCTAGAAAATTAAATTAGCATTTCTAAAAAGCTTGTCAGCAGAGGGAAGCATAAAGTGCTCTACAATTTCCTGGTTGATGGCTAGGATGACTTTGGACTTGATATAACACTATGGACCAATACCAGCAGATGATATGGCTCCCCAAACCATTACTGACTGGAAACTTCACACTGGACCTCAAGCAGCCTGGATTTTGTGCCTCTCCGCTCTTCCTCCAGACTCTGGGATCTTGATCTCCAAATTAAATGCTAAATTTACTTTCATCTGTAAACAGGACTTTGGACCACTGAGCAACAGTCCAGTCCATTTTCTCATTTTGAATGATGTGTCTGTGTCATGAGTGGCTTGACACAAGGAATACAACAGTCGTAAGCCCATGTCCTGGATACATCTGTGTATGGTGGCTTTTGAAGCACTGACTCCAACTGTAGTCCACTCCTTGTGAATCTCCACCAAATTCTTGAATGGCCTTTTCTTGACAATCCTTTCAAGGCTGCATTATCCCTGCTTATGCAACTTTTTCTACAACACTTTTCCTTCCACTCAACTTTCCATCAATATACTATTAATATGCTTTGATACAGCACTCTGTGAACAGCCAACTTCTTTGGCAGTGATCTTTTGTGGCTTACCCTCCTTGTGGAGGGTGTCAATGACTGTCTTCTGAACAACTGTCAAATCAGCAGTCTTCCCCATGATTGTGTAGACTACTGAACCAGACTGAGGGATTATTTAAAGGTTTAGGAAACCTTTGCAGGTGTTATTTGTTGATTAGCTGATTAGAGTGTGACACCATAAGTCTTACAATATAGAACCTTTTCACAATATTATAATTTTCTGAGATACTGACTTTTGGGTTATCATTAGTTGTTAGTTGTAAACGCTTGAAACAGATCACTCTGTATGTAATGAATCTATAGGAGTTGAATTTTTTTTAATTGAACTGCTGAAATAAATTAACATTTTGATGATTTTCAAAATTTATTGAGATGCACTAGTAGGGCGCAACCTAATTATGTTTTTCTTGAAACTGAGAAAATGGGTAATTTTTTATTTTAAAAAAATGGAAGATAGATGGTTAATCTTTGCTGTGGTGTGGATTCTAATTGAATGCATAGTGAGAACCAACTCAGATTTCTTTACGTATATCTCTGTCAGTGACACACATGCATGACAATTGTTGGGTTAGCTTTTGTGTATGTTCCTTTTCGTTATCTCTCCATAAGACTTTATATTTCAGAAGCTATTCCTACTGTAAGGAGTTATTTTTCTGTATTCTCTATCAATATGTATTTTGTACTCTAGTATATTACTCCTAGTACATATGGTTTTATGTATATGTATTTTACTTTATGTATAAGTATTTTTGTCAATAAAATAATGGTTAAAAAAAAAGCAGATATACAGTATCTTGCAAAAGTGAGTACGCAACTCACATTTTTGTCAATATTTTTATTATATCTTTTCATGGGTTAACACTGAAGATATGACACTTTGATACTATGTAAAGTAGTCAGTGTAAAGCTTGTATAACGATGCAAAGTTGGTGTGCCCTCAAAATAACTCAACAGAGTACCTAAACTGCTGGTAAAAAAAAAGTTTGTATACTCCTAAGTGAAAATGGCCAAATTCTGCCCAAAGTGTCAAAATTTTGTGTGGCCACCATTATTTTCCAGCACTGCCTTAAATCTCTTGGCCATGGAGTTCACTAGAGCTCCACAAATTGGCTGATCCATGCCTGATTTAGCTTGACAAAGGTCAGTCTCTCCATATTTTGGGTGGACAGGCGAGTTCTTCTTGGGGTATTATGGCCCCTGCTGCACTAGACATTCCCTCTGATGCCACACTACTGGCCGGGCAGGACAGCTTTTTCTAGGGCAAACTGCCAGTTGCGGCCACAAATCCAGTTTGGCTGCCCAGTATTCCAGCGTATCTTCAATGTGGGGTGGTAGGGTGTTCTCCAAGTATGCCATCACCTGCTAGATCAGGTCCTGCTCCAGGTCTAGCTGCTGCTGCTACTACTGGTAAGTAGTTTCTTCACTTGGCGGGTGAGGAAAGCTGCTCATCAGCAACTCTACACTCAAGTTGCTGCTACTGGAGCTGGAACTGCTCCTTCCCCCACCCTGCCAAAGCAGACATGAAAGAGGAACATGGGCACAGAGGGCCCCCCCGGTCAGACCTGTGAGAGGATGGACGATGATGCAGATAGGCAGCGGCCAACTGACTACATATGATGTTTCTATAGTAGTTCAGTTTGTAAACCCTCTCAGCGGGTGTAAAAAAGGCCCCCATTTTGGACCGGTAGCGAGGGAGCAACAAGGTGGAGAGCCAGAAGTAATCCCTCTGCCGAATTGTGACAATTCAGCTGTCACTATGCAAGCAAGTGAGCATGTATCAGGCCATTTGTGCAAGTGACTCGGAGGGAATCCCTGCCTCCATCTCCACTGCATACTGCCGCTTTGTGTCTGGGTCCTCTGCCTCGTCTTCCTCATCGCCCTGTAGCTCCTCTGGCTGCTCCTGCTCCTCCTCTCCTGTCACCTGTGTATAAAAACCATCCATTTCACTATACATTGCTTGTGCTCCAATGTCCTTCTCCCCCTCCTCCAGTTCAGCCCCCACAGGGCTCATGTGGCCATGAGATCTAGGCGTCACGTCTCCAGTTCCCTGACCAGCCAAGTTTACCAGCATCTGTTCCAGGAAATGAAGCAGTGGAATGATGTTGTTCATCCCATAGTCCTGGCGACTGACAAATAACGTGGCCTCCTCAAAGGGCCTGAGCAAACGGCAGGTGTAATGAATGAGCTGCCACTGACTGACATCGAAGTCACACAGGGGAGTACTCCTGTCCGCTTGGACCATCAAGAAATCGTTTATGACCTATCTCTGTTCGTATAGTCGGTCCAACATACGGAGGGGGATGCCGTTCTGCCGCTGCAGCTCAAGGAGGGTGTGCTTTGCAGTGTACAAGTGGCTGAAGTGCATGCAAAGTTTCTTGGCCATTTTTAGGATGTCTTGCAGATGGGTGGAAGACTTCAGGAACCGCTTGACAACCAGACTGAACACATGTGCCATGCAAGACGCATGGCTCAGCCCTCCTTAACGCATCACCGACACAATGTTCTTCTCGTTGTCGGTCACCATGGTTCCGATGTTGAGTTGTCACAGAGAAAGCCAGGATTCGATTTCTTCATGAAGGACATAGAGCAGTTCCTCCCCTGTGTGACTTTGTTTGCCCAGGCAAACGAGGTGCAGAACAGCGTGACACCGCCGTGCCCTGCACATGTGGTATGCTGGAGGGGCACTGTGAATTGTCCCTGCAGTGGAGTCTGAGGACACGGTGGAGGATGAGAAGGCTGACATTGTCGCAGGACCAAGGGCGCGAGAACGTGGAGGCGGAAGCGTCGTCGTCTGGCCAAGTCATGTATTGTCCCTGACCATAGTTACAGCTTCACACGTCGGCGCTGCCATTCACTTTGGCAGACACCAACAGGCTCAAGGACTGGCCCACCTTCTGCTCTACATATGTGGGCAGGGCTGGTACTGCCTTTTTGGCAAAGAAATGACGGCTTGGGACTCTTCACCTTGGCTCGGCACAAGCCATCAGTTCTCTGAAAGGTGCAGAGTCCACCACTTGAAAAGGGAGGGACTGCAGCACCAGCAACTTGGCCAGAAGCACATTCAGCTTCTGCGCCCTTGGATGAGTGCACGCATACTATTGTCTCTTGGAAATTGCTTCGGTGATCAAAAGCTGATGGAATGACTGACTAGGAGGAGGAGCAGGAGCATCAGGACCAGCAGATGATGAGAAGGACAGACAGCTCCCCTCGGCTGAGGTGGTGGAACCTTGACTGCCTGAAATCAGATGCGTGCCACTGGGTGATGCAGCGGTTGCTGCGGCACGCTGGACCACCACATCTGAGCTACGGTTCTCCCAGGCCACTTAATGGTGACGCTGCATATTGAGAGAAGGAACAAAGTGCCATAATAGATGATAGATACGTGTCACCGAGGTGCCTGGCCTCAGTGAAATGAACCGGTAATGTTTTGTCAGTAACCCTAGGTTACTGACAGTTGCTAGAAGTAGTTTAACTGCTAGCTGCAGCTGATCCGGGCCGGGTTTCATTGGAGTAGTCAAAGAGCAGGGTTGGCTGACTACTCCCACATATCCAGGCCAGGTGTTGGCTGGCCTATTTAAGCCAGGAATCCCAGGAGAGCTGGGGGTCTGGTTCCTAGTCTGGAAGTGTAACAGACTGGGAGTAAAGCTGTGTGGTGTGTTGCTGTGTATAAGCCTGCCGTTGCCTACTCTTTTCCGCCCTCTCCAGCAGGTGGTGGAACTCTGGAACTACAGAGGACTGTGAGTTGTACCATTTCATATGGACTGTGTTTCGTTGTGTTTACCCGCTGAAGTAAGCAAGCATTTGTTAAGTCTGTGTTGAACAAAATAAAATACTATTGTTAAATGACACCTGAAGTCACTGTTTGAGCTGATCCCCACAAGTGGTGGAGGATGCATGCATAAACCCGCGGTTGAATTACATGTCTGTGGAAGAAGGGCAGCAGTCGGTTGCTAGGGGCAACAACAAGACAAAGAGCAGGTGCTACTGAGTGCTGCTTTGTTGCCGTGTGATGCTTAAACAGCCGGAAGCCTCTTTCGTCCAGTGGAGCTGTGGCTTGTGCTGTTCTGGACTCTTGTTACTATTTTGCTGTGCGGTGATTTAAAGGGCCAAAAAATATAAAAAACTGACCTGTGAAAATGACCGCGGCTTGGTATCATCCATGGGAGAAGGACTGCCAGCTGGTGGTTGGGGGAATCCCGCTGGAGGTCACTCTAGATGCCCGCCAGCAGGTAAAGTACTGGACTTTCTGGAAAGAGGGCCAGAGACTGATACCACCGTGTCTCTGACCTTTGTGACAGAGTATGGCTCTGTGCAATGGGAGCTGTTAAAATGTGAGACACTGGAAGTGGAATTTGTGCTGGGCAAGAACTTTCCATTGTTTGGGCAGTTGTGGAGCGGAGCTCCTGCTAAAAAGCAAAGATATGCTGTTGCCAAGGGCAACATTCGGGAAGACAAAGAGGTGGAGAGCGGTGCAGTTCTCATGAGTACATATCTTCTCTGCGACTGTGCACAAGATTCTAAAGGGTGCGGCTGGAATGACCGTCCAGGAAGAGTCTCAACTGCAGGCCAAGTTGTTTCCGGTAGCAACTGTTGGAGTAAGTAGTCTGCAGGTGATCATGGTACCAGGAATCAAGGGCAGGTCTCCAGAGGCTGGATTTTGGAGGATGGTCTCGGTAGAGATGTCCGTGGGATGTCCTCGTCTACCGAGACTTCTGAACCCGTGACAACGAAGGGTAAGACTGTTCCTGTTATTAACTGTATGGCAGACCCAGTGACAGTGAGCCGGCGGCAGTTGATACCTGCTGGGCCAATAGGTAATAAGTCACACAGAAAAAAAAACTGTGTCTGAACAGGCGGATAAGCCTACCTATAAGAAAAACTCTAATAAGGTGTAAAAAATACACTGGGGTCTAGAATGATATACTGAAACCAACAAGAGAAAAAAGACCAATAACCCCATCGAAGAATGAGAGAACACTCATATAAAATATATGTAGTTTATTAGGGCGAAAAATAATAAACATACAATAACATGAAGACACGAGGTAAAGGGGGATGGGACGCCCAGTGTAGCGGGACCGTGAACCCCCACCCTCACATATACCAGACTAACAAGGAAAAGATGTCATTAAAACACTGGGTGTAAAACCGCATATTAATGGGGAAACTGTAAATTTGCCCAGAGTGACATATAAGCATATGTATTGCACACATGGAAAGGATCAATAAGGTCACACATAACAGACTTGCCCACCACTAGTAACTATTGTGGCCATCTCGTATAATACAGGCAGCCAGATGACATAATAACTAAAGTACGGGTGAAGCAAGAGTGGTATGTGTAAGCAATGACACTAAGGTAACACACTAGACATGTATAAAACAAAACATAAGTTACCCATGATATGCGGAAACACAAGGTGTCTGACCGGAGCTTCACCCGTACTTTAGTGATTATGTGATCTGGCTGCCTGTATTATACAGGATGGCCACAATAGTTACTAGTGGTGGGCAAGTCTGTTATGTGTGACCTTATTGATTCTTTACATGCGTGCAATACATATGCTTATATGTCACTCTGGGCGAATTTACAGTTTCCCCATTAATATGCGTGTTTTATGACATCTTTTCCTTGTTAGTCTAGTATATGTGAGGGTGGGGGTTCACGGGCCCGCTACACGGGGCATCCCATCCCCCTTTACCTCGTGCCTTCGTGTTATTGTATATTTATTATTTTTCGCCCTAATAAACTACATATATTTTATATATGTAGTATGATATTTTATAAAGGAGAATGGTGGTACTCCTTTGTCTGATGCGGCAGCAGAACAGTGTAAAGAGCCGCTGGAACAGGGGGCCCAAGAGTGGGACGCTTCCAACAAGCTAGTGCGAAAAACTAAGAAGGAACAGAAGTTTGGCCAGCTCCTGGCTGAAGAGAAATACATATCGGCTCGGTATGCCGAAGAACGTGACCGAGTGGAGACTGATGCTCGGGAGAAAGAGTCCAAGGCCCTCTCCTTGGCTAGAGCAATTGAAGAAGTGCTTGAGGAGCGAAAGGAATTAGAGAGGCTGAACAAGCAACTCAGAGCAGAGATGGAAGCTCTCATGAGCTCAAAAGATGGCATCTATGAGTTGGAGAAGCCTAAGCGTGCTCCTGCACAGCAGGTGGAAGAAAATGAGAAACCGGAAGAGGAAGATCCTCTGGAAGGTGCCAAGAAGTCAGAAACTGGTAAGAGTGGGTCTGGAGATGGTGGTGCCGGGGTGCTGGCCAAGGCAGAAAAGGTGCAAAAGGTATCGGCTGAACCAGTTGATGGGGCTGAGGTGGATTCAGAAGCCAAGAGGCTCCTGACACTGAGCAGCCCGGGCCTGAGCATGAAAGTTGTCCCCTCTGCCGTCAATGCCTTCCATAAAGCCAGGGGTCTGATGGGGAACAATATCCTGGGTGAACCTCTAAAGGGATTGCCAGAAGATAACGAGTCTGGTGAAGACCCCGTTGTCCCCAGTGTCTCCAACCTTGATGCGAAAGGGGAGGAGGAGTTAAGAAAGCAAGGATATGATGCCATGTCCCTGAATGGTGAGAAGGCTAATAAAGTGAAGGAGGACGCCATAAAAACAGAGGCCAAGGAAGCTAAGGCTGAGCTCTTGAAGTGGGAGAAATCCTTGGATGTTCCAGAGATCAAGCGTAAAGCCAAAGTGGGGAGAGCCAGTGAAGAGGCAGAAAACCCTGAAACTGAGGCACCATCTGAGAAAACCACTGCTGAAAAAGAAGCATGCGGGGGCAAGCCAGCTCTGTTGATGGAGCTTCGCAAAGACAAGAAGAAAAGGCCTAAGCATCTGCAAGAGCCAGCAAAGTCAAACAGAGTCTGTCGTTTGCATAAAAATATATTCTGAAGGGAGTTCCAGAAGCCGAGATCGAAATTCTAAGAGTAAAGGAAAAAGAAATGTACGATCTGCTGTTAAAATAAAGAGACAAAAAGAGGCGAGTCGTAAGAAGCGTAGTCGGCTGAAGCAGCTGTGTAAGTCAAAGAGAGAGAAAGATAAAAAAATAAAAAGAGAGGGTCTGCCTGTCACATGGACATGGGAACCTTGTAGACAATGTCTCTTGGGCAAGATGTCAGTGTGGGTAACAAACCAAGCACTGATGGCATGGGTCTGGCAAAATAAAGGGAAGCCTCTGATGCTGACCACATCTTCCAGGGGGAAGGTTGAGGCAGGCGATGGCAAGATAATGTGGATGCCCTGTCACAAGCATCCGGTTGGTACAAGTGTTCACCCCCATGGGTTTGAACAGGGGGGGGGGATATGTGAGAAGGAACAAGGTGCCATAATAGATGATAGATACGTGTCACCAAGGTGCCTGGCCTCAGTGAAATGAACCGGTAATGTTTTGTCAGTAACCCTAGGTTATTCACAGTTGCTAGAAGTAGTTTAGCTGCTAGCTGCAGCTGATCCGGGCTGGGTTTCATTGGAGTAGTCAAAGAGCAGGGTGGGATGACTACTCCCACGTATTCAGGCCAGGTGTTGGCTGGCCTAATTAAGCCAGGAATCCCAGGAGAGCTGGGGGTGTGGTTACTAGTCTGGAAGTGTAACAGACTGGGAGTAAAGCTGTGTGGTGTGTTGCTGTGGATAAGCCTGCCGTTGCCTACTCTTTTCCGCCCTCTCCAGCAGGTGGTGGAACTCGAACTATAGAGGACTGTGAGTTGTACCATTTCATATGGACTGTGTTTCGTTGTGTTTACCTGCTGAAGTAAGCGAGCATTTGTTAAGTCTGTGTTGAACAAAATAAAAGACTATTGTTAAATGACACCTGAAGTCACTGTTTGAGCTGATCCCCACAATATGTTGACGCAGGGCCGTGGTGCCAACATTGGCACCCTGGCCACGTTTCACCTTCTGCCCACAGATTCTACAAATGGCCATATTCACCTCCTCCGGCGGCTTAACAAAAAACTGCCACACAGCTGGGTAGGTGATTTTACCCCCAACACTCCGCACTGACTGACTGCTACCGCCGCTGCTTCCGTGAATCCCTGCACCACTACTTTCTGGGCAGATAGGCTCCTGCGAAGCGGGTGGTCTACCCCGGGCATGTTTGGCTCCCGACCTCCCACTGCTGCCACCCTGCTGACTCCCGGCCACACTAGTGACTTGCTGGCTCCGCTGTTGCTTCACAGGCAAGCTGCCACCCTCTTCTCCCGATGATGATGAAGCCCCTAATTCACCCGGCTCCCAAGTGCAATCAGCTACATCATCATCATCGAGTACTGTCTGTACGTCACTGATATTCTCCTCAACGGTCTCTGGGTCACGAGCCTCACCGCTTGCAACACCAGCTCCCACGCCACTCTTCTCATCACTACTTGCCTGCCTACCTGAGGAAGTGGCGGATGTCTCCACCACATCTTGGCTGGGCAGTAGCTGCTGACTGTCCTCTAGTAGGCCGTCCTCACTGTATAGTGGAGCTGAGCCTACAGCATATACTTGTCTGGCTGAGGGAACAGAAAATAACAGAGGCAGGTTGAGGACATGTGAGGACACAGGGCCTGCTCCTGGGCCATTCCAACTAAAGGTTGCATCTGACGAACCCACCGACTCTTGGCTGGGTGTGTCTGATGTCACTTGGGACGAAGTGGATGACAGTCAAACATTCAAGAACCGCTGGGTTGCTGGTCAAGACACGACCGCTAGATGACCCGGGAGCTCAGGCCTCTCGCTGCGACTCCTGCTGCCATGGCCCCTTACTCTGCTGCGAACTGTGCCTGCACCAGAAACATTTAGGCCTCTGCCACTCCCCTGTTCAGGGCCTGTCACTTCTCTGTCTGACATACTGTTAGATCAAATAAAAAGGAAATTCAAGCACCCCAAAAAAGTCTGTAATTTTCTCACTTCGCCACATAACAGCTAATAAGCCCTTTTTTCCACTAACACACGCCAAAGAAGGCTTTATAACATATAACTGCACCGCTGAACGGCAAATAATATATATTTTTTGCTACTAATACACGCCACAAAAGGCTTTAGAACATATAACTGCACCGCTGAATGGCAAATATATATTTTTTGCCACTAATACACGTCAAAAAGGGCTGTAATTTTCTCACTTCACCACACAATGGCTAATAAGCCCTTTGTTCCCACTAATACAAGCCCAAAAAATGCTTTAGAACATATAACTGCACTGCACAAGGGCAAATAAGACATAGACATATTTCCTTGTAATAAACCCTGTTAATGGCTGTATCAAACAGCACTTGCACCCCAATAACAAGAATGGTTTGCTGGAATTATAGAGCTGTATAATGGCAATTTGAATCCCCAGTCAGTGCAGCAAGGTGCAATAGGATTGTTCTTATTACCCAGGCTGTAAACTCCCCTACTGAACCCTGTTCTGCTTCACTACTGTGGAATGATTCCTCACTATCCTTTCCCAGAACTTCTATACAGAAAAATAAAAGTTTTAAAGTCTTTTCTACCACTGTCCCTAGGACCTGCTGACGTCACTCCCTGCACAAAGTACACTAGAAAATGGCTGAATCCAAATGGCTGAGGCTATTTATAGGACTGTGACATCATAGGGGGCTGGCTGGCTGCTGATTGGCTGCATTCATGGCATTGTGGGAAATGTCTCTTTCCCAGAGTTCCTTGCTCCATGTCCTAACATGTGCAGCAGCCGTTTTAGGAAAAAAAATTGATTTGTTACCACGAAGCGTGAGGAAATTCGGATTTGGTGCGAATCAAATTTTTCCTGAAATTCGGATTGATTTCTACTTCGTCAACTTCGACTCGCTCATCTCTAGTTATCATGTTGGTATACTGCCCTGCGGCCCAGTTCCCGAAGGGAGGGGTTCATGCTCTGCTTAAGTATGTCACAGTACATGTTTTTTGGATTTATGGTTCCCTCAATGAACTGTAGCTCCCCATAGCACTCATGCAGCCCCAAACCATGACACTCCATAACCATGCTTGACTGTAGGCAAGACACAGTTGTGTTTGTACTGTTCACCTGGTTGCCGTGACACATGCTTGACATCATCTGAACCAAATAAGTTTATGGCTACTTTCACACCTGCGTTCAGGTGTCCGCTCATGCGCTCCGTTTGAAGGGGCTCACAAGCGGCCCTGAACGCAGCCGTCCGGCCCTAATGCATTCTCAGTGGAGGTGGATCCACTGAGAATGCATCCGCCTGCCAGCGTTCAGCCTCCACTCCGCTCAGTGAGCGGACACCTGAACGCTGCTTGCAGTGTTCGGGTGTCCGCCTGGCCGTGCGGAGGCGAGCGGATCCGTCCAGACTTATAATGGAAGTCAATGGGGACGGATCCGCTTGAAGATGACACCATATGGCTCAATCTTCAAGCGGATCCGTCCCCCATTGACTTTCAATGTAAAGTCTGAACGGATCCGCTCAGGCTACTTTCACACTTAGAAATTTTTCTAAGTTATAATGCAGACGGATCCGTTCTGAACGGATGCAAACGTCTGCATTATAGGAGCGGATCCGTCTGATGAAACATCAGACGGATCCGCTCTGAACGCTAGTGTGAAAGTAGCCCATCTTGGTCTCATCAGACCACAGGACATGGTTCCACTAATCCATGTCCTTAGTCTGCTTGTCTTCAGCAAACTGTTTGCAGGCGTCCTTGTGTATCATCTTTAAAAGAGGCTTCCTTCTGGGACAACATACATGCAGACCAATTTGATGCAGTGTGCGGCGTATGAGCACTGACAGGCTGATCCCCCATCCCTTTAACCTCTGCAGCAATGCTTCAGCACCCATACGTCTATTTTGAAAAGACAACCTCTGGCTATGGCACTGAGCATGTGCACTTAACTTCTTTGGTCGACCATAGCGAGGCCTGTTCTGAGTGGAACCTGTCTTGTTAAACTGCTGTATGGTCTTGGCCGCCGAACTGCAGCTCAGTTTCAGGGTGTTGGCAATCTTCTTATAGCCCATCTTTATGTAGAGCACCAATTCTTTTTTTTCAGATCCTCAGAGAGTTCTTTGCCATGAGGTGCCATGTTGAACTTCCAGTGATTAGTATGAGAGAGAGCTAACACCAAATTTAACACACCTGCTCCCCATTCACACCTGAGCCCTTGTAACATTAACGAGTCACATGACACTGGGGAGGGAAAATGGCTAACTGGGCACAATCTGGCCATTTCCACTTAGGGGTGTACTCACTTTTGTTGCCAGCAGTTTAGACATCAATGGCTGTGTGTTGTTGTTTTGAGGGCACACCAAATTTACACTGTTATATATGGATGTAGCAGGGTTAACACACATGCTTTATGAGACATATTATCTAAACTAAATGCACTAAGCAATTGCTTTTTCAATGGCCTTTGTTTCAAGATAACGCGATGGGTTAAGAAATTTAAGTTGAGTGTGTGTGTGTGTTACCCCTGCTACATCTGTAAGCTGTACACTGACTACTTTACATTGTATCAAAATGTCATTTCTTCAGTGTTGTCCCATGAAAAGATAGAATAAAATATTTACAAAAAAATTGAGAGGTGTACTCACTTTTGTGAGATACTGTACATGAAATAAATTGGAAGACCACTTTGTCCCACTAAGGACTGCTTGGCACAATAACAGCCACATGCACCTTCAAGAGCATATTCAATGCAGGATCAATATATCTATATTGGGGGTGGTTCATATATTTGACATTGCTTATCAGAGATTACCTTATCCCTTTGATGAATATCTATACCCCTAACCAGCTTGACCAAGAATTTTATCCCTTCTTACTAGCTTTTTTTGTTGTTGTTTTTTTTGTTTTATTATTACAATGTTCTTGTCCAAACTTTACTGTGAGTGACATCTCAGACAGATGACTCACACCATACCCCTAACATATATTTTTCTCAATTTGTAGAACAGCTGAAACTTTGCGACCTTGAAGTTTATCTAATCCTAAAGCGAAGGCTGGGTTTACATCCCCGTTTAGCTTTTTGTTCTTCTGATCTGTCAGAAGAGGAGAAAAAAGGATCCTTTATTTTGTGCATCAGTTATGCTCAGTTAGCATCAGTTTGCACTTAAAAAAACTTGTCTATCTTTATTTTGAGCATGAAACCTGTAGATCTCATAAAGGAAAAAATAGAATATGTTCTGTCTTCATACATGTTCACACAGTGTGCAGTCTGAATTCAGAATAAACCATTCCTGTCTTCCATAAAAGAGGGCTCCTCTGCATTGGGTTCGTGAGGCGAGTGGATGGACAAAAGGCGCAATTCACAACCCAATTGTGGATACAAAGTATTTTTTATTTAGCAAAGACGACGCGTTTCGGGGTACACAGGACCCCTTTATCAAGTCTGTATCCTTGTCACCGTGGGCTTACTGAGGGGCACTTCTGTTCAAATCCCTTTTCAAGGGAATAGCAGTCGGCACAGCTGAGGGATGCGGCCGGTGAATGTCCTGGTGTAATAGCGCTTCTGCACGTGCAGCCTGTGGTGCAGAAGTGCTGTTACCTAACAAATAACTACAGGAATACAGAAATTGCAGCAGAATGAATTAGAAATGAAATAGACGTTAACTGAAATGAATCTCCCTCTGCTGGAGGCAGAACACTCCCCGTCGGGCGTTAGACGCCACCACTTAAAGGGGTTGTCCGGGATCCAATTTTTTTTTTTTTTTTTAAAGAGTACTCACTATTAACAGCTGATTAAAGTTTCCCCAATATGTTTTTAGGTATTTTCACCACTTCTACAGGGCTCAGACGGTCCCCCACGCATTGTTTACATCTATGTTTATCTTTGCCTAACTTCCTGCCGCACTGCCCTGTGGATCCCAGCGCAGCGCGGCATCACATGGTTACAGCTGACTATCATCTCCGCCGTAACTCCGCCCCCCTCATTAATATTCCACCTCCTTCATTCATTAGAAAGTGCCATTCCCGGTGACGTCACCGGAGGGGCGTGGCTTAGCACAATGTCTTCCAGCTAAGTCACCGCACCTCCCTGCGATCAGCATAATTACTGAGGCCAATGATGATGTCACCGGGCCAGAGGGGGCGTGGCTTAGCGTAAGGTCTTTCTGCATAGTTACCGCCCCTCTCTGCGATCTGAATAATTACTGAGGCTGTTGGTGACATCACCGGGCTCCCTGCGAAGCGGAAGAAGAGGCTTTGCTCTGCAGCAAGGGACCCGGTACGTCACTGTCTATGAGAAAATAGGCACTTACGGCTGAGAATTTGCGATATGAAAACGGGGCATCAGACATGTGTGGCAAAGGTAGTACAGGCATGTGTGTAATATTTGTGTCACTGTTGTACCCTTAGAACAATGTCCCCAATCCCGGACAACCCCTTTAATCCTTCTTCTTAGCAACCTATTTTGGTCAATGGTGGGACTAAGCTTTTCCAAAGTGTTGTATTTTTGGAGACTGTTTGGCTTTTGCTGAGGTAGTTTATTTCCTTAGCATGACATTCACATTGTATTGTGCAAATTATTATGTTCTTGGACCTTTTCAGATTCGGAGCGGTAAAGGCATGTTTGCAGTGATGCCAACCTTTGCAGGGCTTCTGGCTCACAGGTAATGTCTGAGCTGTATGAACTACAGAGCCTAAAGCACAAAAGAGCAACATCCAGATGGAGAACCTGTTGAAACGATAGGATTTGCTTTGGTGGTTCGAAGTCACTATGCGTAGACTAGATACTTCAGGTCGGATTTCATCATCTGTATCTGGGTCTACCAATTCGAATGTGTCGGATCCGATGTTGCAAGACGTTGAATGGTACAGGAATGCAGGACCGGTAAACCATGGTAAACCATGTTGTGTCTTTTAGGTGGCTTGGTGTGACAGATCTAGTCGCGTGGTCTGCAGGATTATTCTGTGTAGGCACGTATTGCCACTGTTTAGGACAAGTGGATCTCCTGATCCTTAGCACCTGACGTCGGCAGACGTAGACGTAAAAACGGCAGGTTTCGTTGCAGAAATATCCTAGGACTACCTTTCTGTCCGTATAAAACTCGACTTCCTCAATTTCCAGGTTCATTTCTGATGTTATAAGTTCAGCCAACTCAACTGCTAGCACAGAAGCGCAGAGCTCCAACCTGGGAATCGAGTGGTGCCAGTTTGGTCCAGCTCATGACAAATCCTATATGGAATTGTTCTTTGACATCAATAGTCTTTAGGTATGCTACGGGAGCAATTGCCTTGACTGAAGCATCGCAGAAGATACAGTTGCAAGAAAAAGTATGTGAACCCTTTGGAATTATATGGATTTCTGCACAAATTGGTCATAAAATGTGATCTAATCTTCATCTAAGTCACAACAATAGACAATCACAGTCTGCTTAAACTAATAACACACAAAGAATTAAATGTCACCATGTTTTTATTGAACACACCATGTAAACATTCACAGTGCAGGTGGAAAAAGTATGTGAACCCTTGAATTTAATAACTGGTTGAACCTCCTTTGGCAGCAATAACTTCAACCAATCCTTTCCTGTAGTTGCAGATCAGACTTGCACAACGGTCAGGAGTAATTCTTGATCATTCCTCTTTACAGAAATGTTTCAGTTCACCAATATTCTTGGGATGTCGCGACTGCTGGGGAAGGACTGTTCCCGAAGATGTGCACTCTTATTCGGTACTCTACAATGTCTTTATTGGGGTCCTTGTTGCGGTACCAGAAGAACCTCAAGTAGTTTCTGTGTTCTTCCTTGACGAGGAAGCAGTGGAACATCTGTTGTATGTCGGCCATAAATGCTACAGAATCTCAGCGAAAGCATAAAAGTGCCTCTAGAAGTCTGTTGTTGAGGTCTGGACCAGACAGTAAGACATTATTCAGCGAAACGCCGTTTGCACCTGGCGCTCGAGTTGAATACTACCATTATCTGCCCTGGCTTTTCAAGATGATACACACCAAATATGGGTAAGAACCAACACTCCTCGGAGTCTTGGAGTGCAGGTGCCATTTCTGCATGGTTGTTCTGGAATATTCTTTCCATGAAGGCAAAGAAATGTTCTTTCGTCTCTGGTGTTCTCTGAAGTTTGTGTTTGAGGGAGATAAATCGTTGTCTCCGGGGTTTAAACGGTAAAGGTGCGACCCAGATTGTTGACTGGTCTTTTATTATTCCTTGATCCATGATATCCAAGAACAGCCTGTCTTCTATGGACATTGCGACCCTGTTGTCTTCTCTTGTCCTGTGGAAAACTGTGCACCCTAAGTGATCTTTCTCACCATCGCAGGCGTGGTCTTCACAGGAGGGATCCACAAAAGGACAATGCACAGGAGCTCTGTGTGGCAATTCTTTTATTAGGAAACTGCTGTGACTGAGGTTGGCTTGTGTGCTCCTCCTAGACAGACGTCTCCTATGATGACCCATCATAGGTCAAGTCACTGGGCGTATAGAGCGTTCTGAGAGGTGTTAATCTGTCCCCTAGCCTTGTGAACTCGTAGTATGTCTCTTCCAAGGAGTAAGACTATCTGGGCTTCTGGGTCCAGTTCCGGAATCAGGTCAGCTATACGCTTCAGGTGGAGGTGGTATGCTGCCACCTCTCGTGTAGGTATCTCAGACCGGTTGTCGGGAATGCAATTGCACTCCAATATGGTTGGCAGGGACAAGCAGGTCTGACCATCTATGGACTCCACCTTGTACCCAGTTGCTTTCCTCCCCACCGTCTCAAAGGTACCTGCATATGTCCTTAACCTGCTAGGGACACAGGGTGCACAGGTACACCCTGATGTCCTGGTACTTAAGGACACAGGGCGTACCTGTACATTCTGTGTATTTCCGATCACCGCCGTGCGGCGGGCGGTGATCGGAACAAGGTGCCTGCTCAAATTATTGAGCAGGCACCTTGGGTAAATGCGCGGGGGGGTCCCGTGACCCCCCTGTGTCGGCAATCGCTGCAAACCGCAGGTCAATTCTGATCTGCGGTTTGCGGCTTTTACTGGAGGTTGCGGCTGCGGTGCCATCGGGTCCCCTTGCAGCTGTAGGGGGGACCCAATGGCATGGAAGGCAGCGCAATGCCTTCCTTAGGCATCGGCGCTGCCTTCCGGTGACGAGCCTGTGAGATCCAGCCCCCTGGATCTCACAGGCCGGAAGCTGTATGAGTAATACACACTGTATTACTCATATATCCAATGCATTCCAATACAGAAGTATTAGAATGCATTGTAAAGGGGATGAGACCCCAAAAGTTGAAGTCCCAAAGTGGGACAAAAAAAAGTAAAAAAAAATAGTTTTCCCCCAAAATATTAAAAGTTTCAAGTAAAAAAAAACAAAAAAAAACCACATCATTTCCCCCAAATAAAGTTAAAAAAATTGGTAAAAAATATATAAAAAAAAGTTGACATATTAGGTATCGCCGCGTCCATATCGACCGGCTCTATAAACATATTACATGACCTAACCCCTCAGATGAACACCGTAAAAAATAAAAAATAAAAACTGTGCTAAATAAAGCATTTTAGTAAGCGATCAAAAAGGCGTATGCCCACCAAAATAGTACCAATCTAACCGTCACCTCATCCTGCAAAAAATTAGCCCCTACCTAAGACAATCGCCCAAAAAATAAAATAACTATGGCTCAGAATATGGAGACACTAAAACATCATTTTTTTGTTTTAAAAAAGCTGTTATTGTGTAAAACTTACATAAATAAAAAAAAGTATACATATTAGGTATAGCCGCATCCATAACGCCCTGCTCTATAAAAATATCACATGACCTAACCCCTCAGGTGAACACCGTAAAAAATAAAATAAAAACAGTCTAAAAAAAGCTATTTTTTGTCACCTTACATCACAAAAAGTGTAATAGCAAGCGATCAAAAAGTCATACGCACCCCAAAATAGTGCCAATCAAACCGTCATCTCATCCCGCAAAAATCCTACCCCACCCAAGATAATCGCCCAAAAATTGAAAAAACTATGGCTCTCAGACTATGGAAACACTAAAACATGATTTTTTTTGTTTCAAAAATGAAATCATTGTGTAAAACTTACATAAATAAAAAAATAGTATACTTATTAGGTATCGCCGCATCCGTGACAACCTGCTCTATAAAAATACCACATGATCTAACCTGTCAGATGAATATTATAAATAACAAAAAAGAAAACAGTGCCAAAACAGCTATTTTTGTTACCTTGCCTCACAAAAAGTGTAATATTGAGCAACCAAAAATCATATGTACCCTAAACTAGTATCAATAAAACTGCCACCCTATCCCATAGTTTCTAAAATGGGGTCACTTTTTTGGAGTTTCTACTCTAGGGGTGCATCAGAGGGGGCTTCAAATGGGACATGGTGTTAAAAAACCAGTCCAGCAAAATCTGCCTTCCAAAAACCGTATGGCATTCCTTTCCTTCTGCGCCCTGCCGTGTGCCCGTACAGCAGTTTACTACCACATATGGGGTGTTTCTGTAAACTACAGAATCAGGGCCATAAATATTGAGTTTTGTTTGGCTGTTAACCCTTGCTTTGTAACTGGAAAAAATATTATAAAATTGAAAAAATCTGCCAAAAAAGTGACATTTTGAAATTGTATCTCTATTTTCCATTAATTCTTGTGGAACACCTAAAGTGTTAACGACGTTTGTAAAATCAGTTTTGAATACCTTGAGGGGTGAAGTTTCTAGAATGGGGTCATTTTTGGGTGGTTTTTATTATGTAAGCCTCACAAAGTGACTTCAGACCTGAACTGGTCCTTAAAAAGTGGGTTTTTGAAAATTTCAGAAAAATTTCAAGATTTGCTTCTAAACTTCTAAGCCTTGTAACATCCCCAAAAAATAAAATATCATTCCCAAAATGATCCAAACATGAAGTAGACATATGGGCAATGTAAAGTAATAACTATTTTTGGAGGTATTACTATGTATTATAGAAGTAGAGAAATTGAAACTTAAAAATTTGCTAATTTTTCAAAATTTTTGGTAAATTTTGTATTTTGTATAAATAAAAATGAATTTTTTTGACTCCATTTTACCAGTGTCATGAAGTACAATATGTGACGAAAAAACAATCTCAGAATGGCCTGAATAAGTCAAAGCGTTTTAAAGTTATCACCACATAAAGTGACACTGGTCAGATTTGCAAAAAATGGCCTGGTCCTTAAAGGGAACCTGTCACCAGTTTTATGGTGTCCTAACTAAGGGCAACATAAATAAGTGATTGATTCTCTTAGCACAATGCTGGGTCACTTTCTTTAATTGACCCAGTCAATCTGCCAACATCTTGTATTGAAAAGCTCCAGCTGATAATGATGAGTCATGAATATTCATGAGCTCCTGACTCTCCCCGCCCACCTGCTGCTGAATGACAGTTTGTTTCCATATGAACCAGCAGCAGGTGGGGAGGGGAGTGGCTATAGCTCTGAATTAAATATAGGCTGGACTCCATGACATCACGCTGGACTCAAATCAGCTCATTAGCATGCGGCATCTTTGTGTGTATATTATGAGATAACCATCTGTCACACCAGTAAGTGAATACATCTAAGGTACTTTTTAGTAGTTAATGATTGTATATAATTAGTTAGATTATAATCAAATATCCACATGACAGGTTCCCTTTAAGGTGAAATATGGCCGTGTCCTTAAGGGATTAAGGAGTAGGGAGAACTGGGCCCTACAATGTTGAAGGTGTCGAAGAAGGTGGACCCTCATGGTCGATTTCTTATACTAATTTGCACTCTGAATACCGAAATCTTCACGATTGTGTCACTATATGCCCCTAACCAAGGCCAATTACCCTTTTTTAGAAAATTAATGAAGTTAGTCCACAAGAAACAGCAAGGGAAAGTAGTGATCTGTGGAGATTTTAACCTGACAGTTGATCCATCAATAGATACGTCATCCACACCACTGAGAAATGGTCCTTCCCTGGCATCTACTTTCTGGAAGGAGGAGCTCTATGATGTATGGCGCATCCACCATGCATCTGCTAGAGACTATACCTTTCATTCTGGAGTACACAATATGTATTCTAGAATCAACATGTTTCTTGTAGACAGGACGCTTCTCCCTTACGCTAGAGACTTCTCCCTAGAAACGATCAAATGGTCAGACCATGCCGCTATAACATTGGTGATTTCGGAAACCGTCAACTCTCCTCAGGTGTACTTGTGGTGGAGCAGTCCTACACTGTTAACTAACCCCCAATACGGAGCACTTATTGAATCGGACGTAAGGGACTTTTTCAAGTTTAATGAATCTTCCCATACGGACCCAGTTGTTTTTTTTGGAATGCACACAAAGCTTGCATTCGAGGGTCATTCATTCAACAGGGTGCGATACGTAAGAAACGGATGGAGGCGGAAATGTCAGCCCTTTTGTCTCAGATACAACACGCAGAGTCCAGGAATAAAAAAAAAACCACTCCCTCACTGGCAGAGGAACTTAGACTTCTTAGACAGATTTTACGAAAAAATGTTGCAGAAATCCAAAGCTAGGTATTACTCCCAGGATAATAAAGCTGGAAAGCTTTTAGTCACTAAATTTAAAGCCCGTCACATTAAAAGCCACATTACGCACCTTATATATCCTACCTCCCAGGAGAAGCCATATTCCCCTCTAGATATAGCAAATGGGTTCCAAACGTACTATTATGACCTCTATAATTTAAAAAATTCCCATCCTACCCTGACAGAACTGGGAGACATGGTTGACTCCTATCTGAACTCCCTACATCTACCTAAGTTAAATAGTACCCAACTTCAGACTCTCAACTATTCTATTTCAACGGAGGAAGGCCCCTGGACCGGATGGGTTTGCAAATCATTATTATAAACATTTTAAGACCTTGTTAAGCCCGTACCTGAAAAACTTTTGCCAGGCAGCTATGGATTCTGGGGACTTACCGTCTGAGAATCTGCAAGCCCTTATTATCACGCTCCCTAATCCCGGAAAACCTTCTGACAGACCCCAGAACTTCAGGCCCATTTCCCTCCTAAATCAGGATGTGAAAATCTACGCTAAATTATTAGCTATTAGAGTGGCAAAAATCCTCCCTTCTATAATCCATATAGATCATGGTGGCTTGGTCCCGTCTCGGAAGACTTATTTTAATACTAGACGTCTGTTGGGGGTGTTACATCACGTGAAGGCCTGCGGGACTCCCATGCTGGCTTTGGCCTTGGACGCCGAGAAGGCGTTTGACAGGCTGCGCTGGTCATTCGCCTTCTCGGTGCTCCGGAGGTTGGGATTTAAAGGGGTTGTCCGAGTTATGAAAAAAAATAATATAGCACTGAAAATCTGATGGGCAGCAATATATAACTAAGCTAAGCAAGTTTTATGCAAAACTATATTATATATATATATATATATATATATATATATATATATATATATATATTTCCTCATTTCCCTGATTCTTTTCTGGTCCTTTGTTTACATGCAATAAAAACAATCTCTGCCCCTCCCCCTGCTAAGGGAGTGGATACAAGAGCTGCCCTGAGTGACATGTCTGCCTGCTGGGAGACTCTGCCGCATGTTGTATGTGTAGGACTACAAGTCCAAGCTGTATAATGACACTGCTAAGGGAGTGGATACAAGAGCTGCCCTGAGTGCTGGGAGAATCAACAGCAACTTGTAAGTGTAGAACTACAAGTTCCACCTGTATAATGACACTGCTAATACACACAGGATCTTCCCCCTACCTTCTTGTGCAATGCTCTCTCTAGTCTGTCAGATCCTGTGCCCAGAATTGTCACTGCTGCAGCTAGCCAGTATGTGCAGCTGAAGAGGTTAAGAATCTTAGGAGAGAGAGCAGACGACAGTGAAGGGAGGGGGCAGCGCAGTGACGTCTCGTTTACAGGCTTGTAAATGACCTTTATCAGAGCAGGGAGAGAAGCTGACATCACAGGTCATGTGACCCTCAGTAACATCTGAGAAACCAGCCACTGCAGATAAAGTAAATTAATTGGAAAGCTGTTCCATTTGCTTAGTTAGGAACATAGAAAGTGATTAGACAGGACACAGCTATTTCTGGGGTAGTAATAGGAGGGCGGTCGCATACAATCTCTTTATACGCAGACGACGTATTTCTATCTCTTACAAATCCGGAACAATCCTTAGCGGCGGTGATGGCCCAAATTTCCCGCTATGGGGAACTTTCGTATTACCATCTGAACTCTGCTAAAACGCAAGCACTACCGATTAATATCCCAGAGAATGTGTGCCGAACCTTCAGAGGGATCGGCTGTTCGACTGGTAGCCTCACAGTATCAAATACCTAGGCACAAATATGATCGCATCCATGTCTCACCTTTAAACCTTAAATTATAATTCGCTCCTCCAATCCACAGAAAAGGAACTTGTGGAATACGCTAAATATGACTCCTCATGGCTTAGCAGGATAGCCTAATTTAAAATGTTCACCCTCCCAAAGTTTCTTTACTTATATCGCACCCTGCCCATATGCCTTCCAGAAAGGTTCTTTTCCAGAGTGCATGCTTTACTCTCTAAGTACACCTGGGGAAATAAGCGCCCGAGGATTGCCCGTGCTATCATTACCAGAGAGCGACTTAAGGGTGGCTTAGCCTTGCCGGATCTGAAATTATACTATATAGAGACGTTGGTTTTGATGTTGAGGGGTTGGGTTAGGCCATCTTTGGACATACCATGGGTACATTTAGAGGAACATTTAACTAATGGATACTCCTTATCAGAGTTACTGCACCTTACTTTTTGGAACGTCCCTCTGCCACAAGGTCTTAGCCCAACTGTTCAAGCATCTCTTGCCGCTTGGTCTAAGTACCATGAGTTGGCGGACGCAGATGAATCCCCCACTCTTGCATCTATCCCCTTCTCACTGATCCAGTCTCTCTTGCCTCATTCTGACCTGTCAACCTGGCGATCGAACTCCAGTCACTGTGTACGGGACCTAATGGAGCAAGGAACACTGCAAACGTTTCACTCTCTGTGTGAGAAATTCTCTCTCTCAGCGAAGGACTTTTATAAATACCTCCAGATCAGGCACCTAATCCAGGGTCTACGCCCCACAGGGGTTAAAATGGATAGGCTAGCAAGAGTGTATATCACAGGTAATTCAAAGGAACTAAAGTCTTTGTACAATGCAATCTTACACCCGTCCCAGTTTAAGCGCTCCCACCCAATGATGGCTTGGCAGACAGACCTGGGTCAACCGTTTTCAGACGCAGAATGGACATGCGCTATCAGCATGATACACAAACATTTGACATGTATATCGCATGTTGAGTCTGCGCTGAAGACGGTTCTCAGATGGTATTATACCCCTGACAGGTTGGCGTGTATGTATGCATTGGTCTCTAACTGTTGTTGGAGGGGGTGTGGTTGCAGGGGAACTTTATACCATGTGTTATGGCAATGTCCTATTATACAAAGTTACTGGTCAGCATGTCGCGACTTGCTGACCCAAACACTCCCAATTAAGATGAATTGGAATCCACAACTGGTTATTCGTAGGAGTCGATCTCCTGCCATCCTCTCACAGGCAGTTTCTTCGTATATTTTGTATCGCAGCAAAACTGGTGTTGCTGAGATGGAAAACTCCAGATGTACCGTCTCTTAGTGACTTAATCACCGCTCTTAATAATACATATACATATGAGAAGATTTTCTCGTTGGGGAAAGGTGGCTTTACCAAATTTATGCTTCTCCCCGTAACTTACCCTGTCCCACTAAGTAAAACTGGATAGGTTATACCGTGGATGTGGGATGCTAGGTAGTCCTCTATTTAGGCAGGCACCTCTTTGATGTGTAACACAGCTATTTATCAGGCAATAGTTTTATGTAATTGTGTTTCTTTTGTTGATTTTCTGCTCCTATGTTTCCCTGTCCCACTAAGTAAAACTGGATAGGTTATACCGTGGATGTGGGATGCTAGGTAGTCCTCTATTTAGGCAGGCACCTCTTTGATGTGTAACACAGCTATTTATCAGGCAATAGTTTTATGTAATTGTGTTTCTTTTGTTGATTTTCTGCTCCTATGATAACCCCCTGATTCTGTACCTATTTGTTTATTGAAAATGGAAATAAAAACTATTGAAACGAGAAGTGACTACTTGGGTATTTATGTCGGTGTTAATCTGCTTTCCGTCATGCTCCTCTGCTTGGGATGATACCTGAGAGGATGGTCCAGGGTGAAAAGCTGTGTTGTGTTCTGTGCTACCGCATTCTGTTCATGTCACACTGACCTTACAGTTCCTGGCAAAGTGCGATGTCATAGTGCATCGCCTGAAGCAGATGTTTTCTTTGAGGAATTCTTTGCGGTCCTCTAAAGACTTCTCCCTGAAGGCTCTGCATTTTAATAGAGAATGTGGTTTCTTGCGCAGGGGGCATTCTTTGATAAGATCTTTGGGTATGTTCTCTTCTTGAGAAGACTTAGACGACCTGTAAGGAGAACCTGCGGAGGCAATGTTAGTTTTGTGGACTGCCACTGGTGTTTTATGAGGTTTGACACCAGGGGTAGTGGGACATGACAACGTAAAGTCAGAACTGGGATAGTTTTTGATCCTTGCCTGTTGAGTAACAAAGTCTACAAGCACCACAAAGAAGGAAATGGTACATTGTGAACCTATTTATAATAAAAAACCATGTGGTTCAAGGTAGGATCTTTAGCACTCTGTATTAGCTGGGCTGATATACTGGATCACAGTTGTCATCTGTCTTGGGATGCTGATGGACATATTCTGAGACGCGCTGTGCAGGATCTTGTTCATCTAGGTCTGTCCCAAGTACTTGGCTGTGTTTCTCGAATTCGGAGAACTCCAAGGCTTCTAGGAACTCTGCTTTAGCTACTTCTTTCTCTGCGGCGAGTTTTTCCAGTGACACTTGCAGGAGTACTCTCTCCTCCATTAATGCTTGACGGCGTACTCTCTCTTCTTCCATTGACACTTGACAGTGTATTCTCTCTTCTTCTAGTAATGCTCTCTCTTTTTCCATTGACGCTTGCATGCATGCTCTTTCTGTTTCTATTGATGCTTGCACGCATGCTCTTTCTGTTTCTTGATCTGCTTGCTTTAGCTTTAGTTGCATCTCTTGTGCGGCAAAGGAAACCTTAAGTTTGCTGCTTCAGCTTCTGCACGTGCGAAAGCAGCCTTTTCTATTATTGAGGATTTGCTAGAGCAGCTTTCTTGTGACTTGGTCCTGTATGATGATGCCCGGCTAGTGGACATTGTGTGCCTTTTGATGGCTGCACAGTGTGCAGTCTGACATTCAGTATAAACCATTCCTGTCTTCCAAATAAGAGGACTGTTTTCTGTTGTCTAACTTGTTTATTGGTCAACAGCAGGGGTGTACTGACAACTCATGAGGCCCCCGGGCAATAGGAGATTATGGGGCCCCTGTGTCCCCGCCCACCCTCAAGCCACACACACACACACAGCCCCACCCACATATCGCGCCGCGTCGGCTCCAGGCTCATGTGGGCGATAAAGTCTCAGTGGGCCCCCCATACAGTGATAACTCTGAGTACAGATAATATAGTAGATGTCCCCTGCAGTCCTATGTAACAACACAGATAACACTAGTGTTGATAATGTGGTAGTGTTACCTGCAGTCCTATGTAAAAACACAGATATCACTAGTCCTGATAATGTGGTAGTGTTACCTGCAGTCCTATGTAAAAACACAGATAACACTAGTCCTGATAATGTGGTTGTGTTACCTATGTCCTTAGTGTGCCTCCCTGTGTCTCTCCCACAGACTTCATGCTGGCGGCGCTGCCTCCTCTTCCATCTTCTTCTTCTTGTCCCGCACAGAACGTCCTGATGCAGCTGCGTCAAGACATAGGAACACTATGGGCATGGTGATGGTGACACACAGGGACAGACGCACACACACACAGGGACAGACACACACACACAGGGACAGACGCACACACACACACACAGGGACAGACGCACACACACACACACACAGGGACAGACGCGCACACACACACACACACACACACACACACACACACACACACACACACAGGGACAGACGCACACACACACACACACATACACACAGGGACAGACACACAGCTAGGCCTCACCACACTCCAGCCAGGCTCTTCTCCATACAGGAACACACAGGGTCACTACTGGAGGGGAGCAGGGTTACTAGTGGGGTGACAGGAGGAGGTAGCAGGGTCACTAGTGGGGTGACAGGAGGAGGGAGAGCAGGGTCACTAGTGAGGTGACAGGAGGAGGGGGAGCAGAGTCACTAGGGGAGGACAGAAGAAGGGGTAGACAGGGTCACTAGTGAGGTGACAGGAGGGGGGACAGGAGGAGGGGGGAGCAGGGTCACTAATGTGGTTACAGGAAGAGGGGCAAGCAGGGTCACTAGTGAGGTGACAGGAGGAGGTAGCAGGGTCACTAGTGGGGTGACAGGAGGAGGGGGAGCAGGGTCACTAGTGTGGTAACAGGTGGAGAGGGGAGCAGGGTCACTAGTGGGGTGACAGGTGGAGGAGGGAGCAGGGTCACTAGTGGGGTGACTGGACAGAACTATGATTGGGGGAGGGGGGAATCACTTACTTGAAGACTGACAGGCCAGGCTTTTCACTGCCACAACACGGCCGGGGGAGGGGGGCATCAGAGGCCCAGGGTCAGCTTTTCTCCCAGACCAGTTCAGTCACATGAGTACAGGGCTCCCCAGGGCCCTTGGGCAGTGCGCCCCGCTCTCCTTAATACATTCACTACCGGGAGCCAGCCCCTCCTTCTTCCTGCTCTCACCGGCTTCCCCTGCCTGACCCGACTTGTATCACCAATACCCAACCAATAACAAAGCTCCTTGCTGTAAGGAGCTTTGTTATTATTTATTTAGGGCACAGGCAGCATCGCTGCGCTGCCCGTGCCATTCGCAGCACTCCCTGCACTGATGAATGTGGGGGACTTTTTCCAGGGAGTAAAATGTATTATTTTGTAAAAGCAGTGGCGTGCCTAGCTTGTTTGGCTCCCGGGGCGGGTCCTTTCTCTGGCACCCTTCCCCCTTCCCCAATACTTAAAAATCATAATCATACCCCCTCACAGTAGTATTGCCCTCATTGTACAACCTTCACAGTAGTATGTGTGCCCCATAACAGTAGTTATGCCCGCATTGTGCCCCCTAACAGTTATGCCCACATTGTGTCCCCTTAAAGTACTTATCCCTTCATTGTGCCTCTTCATAGTAGTTATGCCCTCATTGTGCCCCTCTCACAGTAGTTATGCCCTCTCTGTGGCCCTTTCACAGTAGTAATGCCCTATCTGTGCCCCTTCACAGTTGTAATTCCCTTTTTATGCCCCCCTCACAGTAATAATCCCCATTGTGCCTCCTTCACAGTAATAATGCCCCTTAATAGTAGTAATGCCCATTGTCCACCTTCACATTAATAATGCTTATTGTGCCCCCTTCACAGTAATAATGCTCTCTGTGTCTCCTCCATTGTAGAAATTCCCATTGTGCCCCCTTAATAGTAGTAATGCCCTCTGTGCTAGTAATGTCCATTGTGCCCCCTTCACAGTAATAATGCCCTCTGTGCCCCCTTTATAGTAGTAATGTCCTCTGTGCACTGTGCCCCCTCCATAGTAGAAATGCCCATTGTGTCCTCTTCACATTAGCAATGCCATCTGTGCCCCCTCCAGAGTAGAAATGCCCATTGTGCCCCCTCCATAGTAGAAATGTCCATTGTGCCCCCTTCACATTGGCAAATGCCATTGTGCCCCCTCCAGAGTAGAAATGCCCATTGTGCCCCCTCCAGAGTAGAAATGTCCATTGTGCCCCCTTTACATTAGCAATGCCCATTGTACCCCCTCCAGAGTAGAAATGCCCATTTTGCCCCCTTCCATTAGCAATGACCATTGTGCCCCTCTGTGTTAAAAAAAAAAAAAAAAAACACCAAAAAAACCACAGTTACTACTCACCTTGTCCTGCTCCTGAAGCTCATAGTCCTCTCTCCCCTGCAGGCACAGATCGCTCTGCAGCACTGTGTGCGCAGAGCTTATGCAGACTCCCGGGCTGCAGGCTCCACCCACACAGGCCGGAAGCGCGATCCGTGCCGGCAGGGTGAATGGTGGAGTGGGGAGAAGTCTTCCTGCTCTACCATTCAGAGCGCCACCGGCCTGAAGGAGGGGAGGTGCGCAGGGGAGCTGAACAGTGAGTGGCAGGACCCAGCTCCCTGCGCTCCAGCAATGAACGCTTCTATCTGTGTTGATAGAAGCGCTCATTGCTTCTGGCACCCCAGTAAGACACGGCAAACCCCCCCCCCCCCCCTTAGTACGCCACTGATAAGTTATTGCGACCTCTGGCTGCAGGAGTGAGCAGGCCCCCTAGTGGCCGCGGGCCCTCGGTCCATGCCCAAGTGACGAATGGTCAGTCCGCCCCTGGTCAACAGGATTGTGAATTGGTAAAACTACAAGAATACAAATGGCTTATGTAAGTAAAACATATAGAATAGCATGTACAGTAATACATTGACAGATAAAGCAGATGTCCAAAATGGCTGCCTATACATAGAACTGCAAGTCTAGCATGAAGCACAAAGTATTAGAACAGAGTTTTATGCAAAAAGACTTTTGGATGTTTCATTCAAAGTCAATTCGCTCATATTGCAGGTTATAGTTACTAGAGATGGGTTGTTGATCCACAGAGTTATTCTCATTACTGATTGGAGTTGGGAAGGAATTTTTTTTCCCCTAAAGTGAGGAAAATTGGCTTCTACCTCAGTTTTTTTTTTTCCTTTGGATCAACTTGCAGGATAATAGGTTGAACTGGATGTTCAGCCTTATTTCAGCCCTATAATCAGTTTGTGTCAGTTCTACCAGAGATCAGTTAACGTATGTTTCGCTATATAAGACACACAGCAGCTTTAGACAACAGTAAATTAGAAAAAATATGTTCTACATCCTCTTTGAAGTGAATGTGGGTTACTCGTGTTTTACTGAAATAGAGGGGTCAAGGTCAATAACTTCAGGGTGTAGAATGGGGAGGGGGGAATAGTTTTGGTCAGCTCCTGTTACTGTTAGGCCCCTTTCACACAAGAGAGTATTCCGCACGGATGCGATGCGTGAGTTGAACGCATTGCACAAGCACTGAATCCTGACCCATTGATTTCTATGGGGCTGTTCACATGAGCGGTGATTTTTCACGCATCACTTGTGCGTTGCGTGAAAATTGCAGCATGCTCCTCTTTGTGCGTTTTTCACGTAACGCAGGCCCCATAGAAATGAATGGGGTTGTGTGAAAAGTGCGGATGCGGTGCGATTTTCACGCACGGTTGCTAGGAGACGATCGGGATGGAGACCCATTTTGCTGTGTGCAGGAAAAGGAAAAGGACCTGTGGTGACGTCACTCCGGTCATCACATGGTCCGTCACATGATCTTTTACCATGGTGATGGATCATGTGATGGACCATGTGATGACCGGAGTGATGTCACCACAGGCCCTTTTCCAATACAAGAGTCTAATCAATAAATATGTATAAGAGTATACTTATACAAGAAAAGGTTAAGGACCCTGCCATATTTCACCTTAAGGACCAGGCCATTTTTTTTTGCAAATCTGACATGTGTCACTTTATGCGGTTATAACTTTAAAACGCTTTTACTTATCCAGGCCATTCTGAGAATGTTTTCTCGTCACATATTGTACTTCATGACAATGGTAAAATTGAGTCCAAAAAAATCTATTTTTATTTATAAAAAACCCCCACCAAATTTACAAAAAAATTCAATTTCTCTACTTTTATAATAGATAGTAATAACTCCAAAAATAGTTATTACTTTACATTTCCCATATGTCTACTACATGTTTGGATCATTTTGTGAATGCCATTTTATTTTTTTGGGGACGTTAGAAGGCTTAGAAGTTTAGAAGCAAATCTTGAAATTTTTCTTAAAATTTCCAAAACCCACATTTTAAGGACCAGTTCAGGTCTGAAGTCACTTTGTGAGGCTTACATAATCGAAACCACCCAAAAATGACCCCATTTTAGAAACTACACCCTCAAGGTATTCAAAACTGATTTTACAAACTTTGTTAACCCTTTAGGTGTTCCACAAGAATTAAAGGAAAATGGGGATGAAATTTTCAAATTTAACTTTTTTGGCAGATTTTCCATTTAATCTATTTTTTGCCACTAACAAAGCAAGGGTTAACAGCCAAACAAAACTCAACATTTATTGCCCTGATTCTGTAGAAACACAGAAACACTCCATATGTGGTTGCAAACTGCTGTACGGGCACACAGCATTGCACAGGAGGAAAGGAAAGCCATGTGGTTTTTGGAAAGCAGATTTCACTGGGATAATTTTACGATAATAGTTTTTTATTGGAATTTTTGACTCTTCAAAGAACAGAACATGGGTTCCATAAACGTCACAATGTGAATAAACTCGACATGGATCAAGTACATATGTAGTAGAATAACAGCGTAGGCCAAGTACAATGAGTTACATTCGATTAAAAATAGTCAAATATAGTATGTTTGTTCATGGAAGAAAACATGAGGGAAAACTTACAACATATATATCAAGTACTCTTAGCGATCTCCAAGCTAGAAGACAATTAGGGTTTATTGGCTAGGTATGACTGCATGAGTGGACGATAACCAGAATTTCCACGATTTTTCAAAACGTGGGTAGGTGTGATTCATGTAGGCAATCATTTTTTCATATGTGCAGGAAGAGTTAACTAGATCCATTACTTCCCTCAATTGAGGGATCGTTGGGGATTTCCAATACCTTGTGATGACCAGTTTAGTAGACAACAGAATGCGAGCTACGATTATGCGGGCGTTTACTGGGAATTCCATAATGTTGTGGAATAGTAATGCCAATTCTGGGAAAGGGGTCGTCTGAATTCCTGTGATAGACAATAGGAGGGTGAAACTAGCCGCCCATAATCCTCTAAGTTTGGGGCACGACCATAAAATGTGGAGAAGGGTACCTCTACCTCCACAGCCCCTCCAACACAGGTTGGTAGTCCCCGGGTAGATGTGACTTAATCAATCTGGTGTGAGGTACCATCTGAGCATCGTCTTAATAGCCAATTCAAAGAGAGAAACACAGGTAAATGAGGACGCTATAAAAGCGAGAGATGATGCCCAAATAAAATCCGGGAACTGTTTACCCAATTATTTTTCCCATGAGAGGAAGGGATTTGGTGAATTTCTGTTTGGAGTCCATCAAGTTATAGATGGGTCTTAGGCCCCTCCCTGGGGGACTTTTAGTATCCCAAAGGTCTAGTATTTCTTTGCATGCAGTTACTTTTAGGGAGTCTTTGCACTGGAGGAAATGTCTCATCTTAAGATATTTATAGAAGTCTTTATGAGGTATTGAGTATAGGTCATGGAGAGAGGTGAACTGCTTAAGTTGAGACATTTCAAAGAGTTGTGAGACATGTGTTAGGCCGCTATTCACCCAGTTATTAACTTCAAGGTCGGGAATGAAAAATGTCAGGATTTCAAATGGGGCATATGAATAAAGAGAGAACGCTACTCTAGAAGTTTTGGAATGAAAAGTCCTCCATACCATTATTGAGGTGCGAATGAAGTTAGGGAGATCTTTCGTGGGAAGTGTAGGATCTAACATGGCCACAAGCAAGGCTTTTAGATTATGGCGTGGAGAGATAGTCGATTCAATGTGCAGCCAATGGTGTTGTAAATCTCCTTTCCACCTTTCTTTCATAAAGCTCATGTGGGTAGAAATGTAAGGCTACTTTCACACTTGCGTTTGGAGCGGATCCGTCTGGTGTCTGCACAGACGGATCCTCTCCTATAATGCAAACACTTGCATCCGTTCAGAACGGATCCGTCTGCATAACTGTTTTTTACAGATCTGATTTTTCACTTCGTGAAAACTCAGGTCCGACAGTATATTCTAACACAGAGGCGTTCCCATGGTGATGGGGACGCTTCAAGTTAGAATATACTAAAAGAACAGTGTACATGACTGCCCCCTGCTGCCTGGCAGCACCCGATCTCTTACAGGGGGCTGTGATCCGCACAATTATTGTGCGAATCATAGCCCCCTGTAAGAGATCAGGTGCTGCCAGGCAGGAGGGGGCAGACCCCCTCCCTCCCCAGTATTAAATGTGACCAGTGCGGCCCCCCTCCCTCTATATTCATTGGTGGCCAGTGCGGATTCCCAGTATTAAATGTGACCAGTGCGGCCCCCCCTCCCTCTATATTCATTGCTGGCCAGTGCGGATTCCCAGTATTAAATGTGACCAGTGCGGCCTCCCCTCTCCCCCCCTTTAATTAAAACCCCCCCCCCCCCCCATCATTGGTGGCAGCGGAGAGTTCCGATCGGAGTCCCAGTTTAATCGCTGGGGCTCGGATCGGTTACTATGGCAGCCAAGATGCTATTGCAGTCTTGGCTGCCATGGTTACTTAGGAATAAATAGAAGCATTATACTTACCTGTGAGCTGCGATGTCTGTGACTGGCCGGGAGCTCCTCCTACTGGTAAGTGAAAGGTCTGTGCGGCGCATTGCCTATCGCACAGACCTGTCACTTACCAGTAGGAGGAGTGCCCGGCCGGTCACAGACATCGCAGATCGCAGGTAAGTATAATGCTTCTATTTATTGCTAAGTAACCATGGCAGCCAAGACTGCAATAGCGTCTTGGCTGCCATGGTAACCGATCGGAGCCCCAGCGATTAAACTGGGACTCCGATCGGAACTCTCCGCTGCCAGCAATGATGGGGGGGGGGGTGATTTTAATTAGGGTGGGGGAGAGGGGAGGCCGCACTGGTCACATTTAATACTGGGAATCCGCACTGGCCACCAATGAATATAGAGGGAGGGGGGCCGCACTGGTCACATTTAATACTGGGGAGGGAGGGAGGGGGGGGGGGGGCCGCACTGGCCACCAATGAATATAGAGGGAGGGGGGCCGCACTGGTCACATTTAATACTGGGGAGGGAGGGGGTCTGCCCCCTCCTGCCTGGCAGCACCTGATCTCTTACAGGGGGCTATGATTCGCACAATAATTGTGCGGATCACAGCCCCCTGTAAGAGATCGGGTGCTGCCAGGCAGCAGGGGGAAGTCATGTACACAGTTCTCAGTATATTCTAACTTGAAGCGTCCCCATCACCATGGGAACGCCTCTGTGTTAGAATATACTGTCGGATCTGAGTTTCACAATCTAACTCAAATCCGATGGTATATTCTAACATAGAGGCGTTCCCATGGTGATGGGGACGCTTCAAGTTAAAATATACCATCGGATTGGAGAAAACTCCGATCTGATGGTATATTAATAGGGGACTCCTGACTTTACATTGAAAGTCAATGGGGGACGGATCCGTTTGAAATTGCACCATATTGTGTCAACGTCAAACGGATCCATCCCCATTGACTTGCATTGTAAGTCTGGACGGATCCGTTTGGCTCCGCACGGCCAGGCGGACACAAAAACGCTGCAAGCTGCGTTCGGGTGTCCGCCTGCTGAGCGGAACGGAGGCCAAACGGTGCCAAACTGATGCATTCTGAGCGGATCCGCATCCACTCAGAATGCATTGGGGCTGTACGGATCCGTTCGGGGCCGCTTGTGAGAGCCTTCAAACGAAGCTCATAAGCGGAACCCCGAACGCAAGTGTGAAAGTAGCCTAATAGTCATGTATATTGGGTAGTCCTAAGCCTCCTGATTTTTTGTGTTTTATCATTATTTTGTGTGCAATCCGAGGTTTCCTGGGGGTCCAGATAAACCTATGTAGTAATCTGTTAATATTGTTAAAGAAAGCTTGTATTATCAGTATAGGTACAGTTCTAAACTTATATAAAATCTTGGGGAGGGTTAACATCTGAAAGATCGCAACCCAGCCTACCCAAGATATTTTGTGTTTGCTGTATTGGGCTAGGTCCGTTTCTACTTCTTTAAGCAAAGGGAGATAGTTGCTGCCGTATAGCTGTTTAAACGTTTTCGTAACTTTAGTGCCTAAATATTGGACCTGTTCAGGTTGCCAGTCTAGGTTAAAACTGGATTGTAACCTTGACAAAGATGTAGCCTTAACATGAATAGGGAGGGCTTGAGATTTCTGCTCATTAATTTCATAGTAGGAAAGTTCTCCAAATTGGCGAATAACCTCCATGACAGCTGGTAGAGATTGTTCTGGGGATCCTAAGGTCAAAATGATGTCATCTGCATACAATGAGAGTTTGTGGGTTCTCCCCCCTATGTAAATTCCTCTAATACGTTCAGAGAGTCGGATCGCTTGTGCTAGGGGTTCTATGGACATGATAAATATGAGCGTGGAGAGGGGACAACCATGCCGGGTGCCATTAGTGATCGAAAACTAAGATGATGAAGTATTGTTAACATATACCCGGGCTGAAGGGTTGCAGTATAAGGCTTTAACCACTCCTAGGAAAGGGCCACAGATTCCCATTATCTGAAGTACATAAAATGCAAAAGACCAGTTAATGCGGTCAAAAGCCTTTTCCGCGTATAGGGTTACCAGAACCACCTCCAGGCCTAACCTCTCGATGTGGTCTACAATATTCATGACTCATGGTGTTCCCTATGATTTGTCTACCTTGAATGAAGCCTGATTGATCACAATTGATCAAGGTCGGTAGGATGGGAGCAAGTCTATTAGCTAAAGCTTTGTCATAGATTTTTAAATCTGTGTTCAGTAAAGAAATGGGTCTAAAATTTTGTTGGGAGTCTGGTGTTTTACCTTGCACTATGACTGCAGATAGCATTTCTGCTGGGAAGCTACCAGTTTCGAACCCTTTCTGAAGAACATCCCGTAAGTGGGGGAGAAGGATTGTTTGGAAGGATTTGTAGTAACAATTTGATAGACAGGGTCAGGGTCCTGGGGCTTTCTGCAAGGGGAGGGAATTAATAATCTTTTGAAGTTCGACTTCAGTAAACGGATTCCACATTGATTCTGCTTGTTCCTCGATTAATGTCGGCAGATGGAGCTTAGTAAGAAATTAATTGATGTCAACTGGAGAATTTTGAGAGGGGTTCGTCTGAGGGTTCAAGTTATAAAGGGAGGAGTAGTACTCCATAAAGCTGTCCGCAATACTTTGCGGATCCATGATTTTGGAACCATCTAAAGAAGATTTTATATACGGGATCCTTACTTTTGCCCTCTGAGTTTTTACACGCTGGGCTAATAAATTGTCTGCTTTGTTATTTTGTGAATATCTAGCTTTCACTTTTTGCAGGTTCCTCTCGTATCTATATGAGAGACAGTCCTTGAGATGAAGTCTAAGGTCCTTCAAAGTGTCTGAATATAGGGGGATTTGTTTATTTCTCCTCTCTAGGTCCTCTATTTTGGACAGTAAGTCAGAGATCTTATTATCTCTGGCATTTTTAGCTGCCGCGCCTACTTTGATAAAAATTCCTCTGATAAATGCCTTGTGAGCTGACCATAATGTAAAGTGAGAGGAAACTGACCCAACATTATGCCGAAAGTATTCTTGTAGGGCAGATTAAATTTCCGCCTTGTAAGATGTACAGTCAGGTCCATAAATATTGGGACATGGACACAATTCTAACATTTTTGGCTCTATACATCAGCACAATGGATTTGAAATGAAACAAACAAGATGTGCTTTAACTGCAGACTCTCAGCTTTAATTTGAGGGTATTTACATCCAAATCAGGTAAACAGTATAGGAATTACAACAGTTTGCATATGTGCCTCCCACTTGTTAAGGAACCAAAAGTAATGGGACAGAATAATCATAAATTAAACTTTCACTTTTTAATACTTGGTGGCAAATCCTTTACAATCAATTACAGTTTGAAGTCTGGAACGTATAGACATCACCAGACGCTGGGTTTCATCCCTGGTGATGCTCTGCCAGGCATCTACTGCAACTCTCTTCAATTCTTGCTTGTTCTTGGGGCATTTTCCCTCCAGTTTTGTCTTCAGCAAGTGAAATGCATGCTCAATCGGATTCAGGTCAGGTGATTGACTTGGCCATTGCATAACATTCCACTTCTCTCCCTTAAAAAACTCTTTGGTTGCTTTTGCAGTATGCTTTGGGTCATTGTACATCTGCACTGTGAAGCGCTGTCCAATGAGTTCTGAAGCATTTGGCTGAATATGAGCAGATAATATTGCTTGAAACACTTCAGAATTCATCCTGCTGCTTTTGTCAGCAGTCACATCATCAATAAATACAAGAGAACCAGTTCCATTGGCAGCCATACATGCCCACGCCATTACACTACCACCACCATGCTTCACTGATGAGCTGGTATGCTTAGGATCATGAGCAGTTCCTTTCCTTCTACATACTCTTCTCTTCCCATCACTCTGGTATAAGTTGATCTTGGTCTCATCTGTCCATAGGATGTTGTTCCAGAACTGTGAAGACTTTTTTAGATGTCGTTTGGCAAACTCTAATCTGACCTTCTTGTTTTTGAGGCTCACCAATAGTTTACATCTTGTGGTGAACCCTCTGTATTCACTCTAGTGAAGTCTTCTCTTGATTGTTGACTTTGACACACATAGACCTACCTCCTGGAGAGTTTTCTTGATCTGGCCAACTGTTGTGAAGGGTGTTTTCTTCACCAGGGAAATAATTCTTCGGTCATCCACCACAGTTGTTTTCCGTGGTCTTCCAGGTCTTTTGGTGTTGCTGAGCTCACCGATGCGTTCCTTCTTTTTAAGAATGTTCCAAACAGTTGTTTTGGCCACGCCTAATGTTTTTGCTATCTCTCTGATGGGTTTGTTTTGTTTTTTTCAGCCTAATGATGGCTTGCGTCACTGATAGTGACAGCTCTTTGGATGTCATCTTGAGAGTTGACAGCAACAGATTCCAAATGCAAATAGCACACTTGAAATGAACTCTGGACTTTTTATCTGCTCATTGTAATTGGGATAATGAGGAAATAACACACACCTGGCCATGGAACAGCTGAGAAGCCAATTGTCCCATTACTTTTGGTTCCTTAACAAGTGGGAGGCACATATGCAAACAGTTTTAATTCCGACACTGTTCATCTGATTTGGATGTAAATACCCTCAAATTAAGGCCCCTTTCACACGAGCGAGTTTTCCCGCACGGGTAAAATGCTTGACGTGAACGCATTGCACCCACACTGAATCAGGACCCATTCATTTCTACGGGGCTGTTCACATGAGCAGTGATTTTCACGCATCACTTGTGCGTTGTGTGAAAATCGCAGCATGTTCTATATTCTGTGTTTTTCACGCAACACAGGCCCCATAGAAATGAATGGGGCTGCGTGAAAATCGCAAGCATCTGCAAGCAAGTGCGGATGCGGTGCGATTTTCACGCATGGTTGCTAGGAGATGATCGGGATGGAGACCCGATCATTATTATTTTCCCTTATAACATGGTTATAAGGGAAAATAATAGCATTCTTAATACAGAATGCATAGTACAATAGGGCTGGAGGGGTTAAATTTTTTTTTAAAAATAATATAACTCGCCTTAATTTACTTGATCGCGCAGCCCGGCTTCTCTTCTGTCTTCTTCTTTGCTGTGCACAGGAAAACGACCTTTGGATGACGTCACTGCGCTCATCACATGATCCATCACCATGGTAAAAGATCATGTAATGGACCATGTGATGAGCGCAGTGACGCCATCAAAGGTCCTATTCCTCAAAGAAGAAGACAGAAGAGAAGCCGGGCTGCGCGATCAAGTGGATTAAGGGGAGTTAAATTATTTTAATTTTTTTTTAACCCCTTCAGCCCTATTGTACTATGCATTCTGTATTAAGAATGCTATTATTTTCCCTTATAACCATATTCTGTGAAGAAGTCCGGGTTCGGGTCTGGGTACCAAACATGCCAATATTTCTCACTCGTGTGCAAAATGCATTACAATGTTTTGCACCCGCGCGGAAAAAACTCAAACATGGAACGCAATCGCAGTGAAAACTGACTTGTTTTAGTGTCAAAATCGCGCCATTTTCCCTGAACGCATCCGGCCCCAATCCGCAACGCCCGTGTGAAAGGGGCCTAAAGCTGACAGTCTGCAGTTAAAGAACATCTTGTTCGTTTCATTTCAAATCCATTGTGGTGGTGTATAGAGCCAAAAATGTTACAATTGTGTCGATGTCCCAATATTTATGGACCTGACTGTATGTGCCATTAGAAAGGTATTGTTGCGCCAAAGAGTTTGGTGGGTATATGCCTCCTGTAGTGACAAAGTGATAGCCCGATGGTGCGACCACTTTATTATACCTATGGAGGACTCTAAAACCTTTGGGATCAGTGACCTGGAGAGGAGAAACAAGTCTATTTGGGAATATGTTCTGTGAGCAGTGGAAAAGAAAGTGTAATCGCTTTCCATTGGATGGTGGGTGCGCCATACATCATAGAGTTCCTCCGAAGAGATCGAATTCTGGAAGGGTATATTTTGGGATCTAGAAGGGGCTGAGGAGTCTAAGTCAGGGTTGGGAGTTAAATTAAAGTCCCCACATAAAATCAATTGATCCTGTTTTATTTTATCAATTTTCCTAAAGAGCTTTTTCAAAAAGTGCAACTGATGGGAGTTCGGAGAGTATAACCCCGCTATTGTGTACAGGACATTATTGATAGAGCAGACTTGAATGATAAACCTGCCTGCTTCATCTACAATTGTCGATATAGGGGTAAATGCTAGGGTATCCCTGAAAGCAAGGAGAACACCTCTTTGTTTTTTTAGTAAAATGCGATTGAATAATGGTCGGGAATTTAGGGTGGCGGATTCTGTGACTATCTTGAGCCACTATGTGAGTTTCCTGTGCGCAAAGAATATCACATTTTAGGTTGAGGGCCTCCTGCCATAAAAAGGATCTCTTCGGAGGGCTGTTAAGACCCTTTACATTTAGCGATACTATCTTAATAACCATTTTGCACGATGTAACCGCCGATGTAGAAAGACGCATGGCGCTGAGCTCCTGGATAGTATCCTGTATATAATCGCTCACCCGCTTCCTACCTGACCTCAGAGGAGACCGATCGTGACTGGAAGCCTCCCTGAACGCTGGGGTTTACTCCGGGATCGATATGACCCGCCAAAAGCAGAGGGAGAAGGAGAGTAAGGACGGCAGCACAGACACGCCGGCTAAACAAAATGGCGCCGGGCAGAATGCTAAGTTCTCTGATGTGGCGGCGAAGCTGGGGAAGTATGCCCGTACCCCAGCAGCTGCAGTAGCTGATCCGGAGCCTGATGCTCAGATGTCCGATGAGACTGGAGGAGAGGAGTTCGTGGAACAGGCCTCATATGCATCAGTGACAAAGCTGAAGGTGGGTCCTGAGTTGCCGCCAGAAGCGGCGCCCATTTCTGAACCCACTATAGCGGACGTATATAAGATGGTGGCACAATGCAGCACAGCCCTCACGTCCCTAAATACCAATATGGGAGGCCTTAAGGAGGAAGTTTTGCTGATAAGGCAAGATATGCGGCAGTTTAAAGAAAGAGTGGGAGAGTTGGAGGGTCGCGTAAGCGACATGGAGGATCAACTACCGCCTGTTAAAAGGGACTTGCAACGTGTTATACATAACGTATCCCTACTCATATCCAAATCTGATGATATGGAAAACCGTCTAAGACGGAATAATGTGCGGTTTATTGGAATACCGGAGCGCACTGAGGGCTCAGACCCTGTCTCATTTATGGAAAAGTGGCTGGTGGACATAATTGGGAAAGAAAAGTTATCCCCACTCTTTGCAATAGAACGTGCACATCGGGTGCCATTTCGCCCGCCACCTCCGGGGGCGCCTCCAAGACCTCTCCTGATTAAGGTCTTACATTATAGAGACCGGGATGCCATACTCAAAGCAGCCAGGGATAACCCTGATATTCAAATTGGCGATAGCCGAGTTCTAATGTTCCCGGACTTTTCTGCAGAAATACAGAAGAGGAGAGCGAAATTTTTGGCAGTAAAGAAGAGATTGAGATCATTGCAGTGGCCTTATTCCATGTTGTATCCGGCAAAGCTTCGGGTGGTGGCGAATGGATCCACACATATGTTTGAGGATCCGTTAGAGGCAAGCCAGTGGCTGGACACTCATGAAAATGATCGGCGTGACAATAATACCTGATGAGATGGTGACACCTACAATGGAACCGTTTTTGTTTTTTCTAGTGTCTCTTATTTGACACACAGTATTGCTAGAAATAGTATTGAGTTATCTAATGCTTTTTTCTAAAAAGGAAGGTGTTATATGCTGGTTTTTCACTGGTTCGGTTTCACACTGTATGGGTTAATATGTGGTTGGGGGGGAGGTTGGGTGAGCCAACACACTGGCGCATCCAGGGTGTAGCGCTGGTATAAGCTAAGCACTTATTTTTTTCATCTGTGCCTTTAGTGTTAACCCATGACGGTTAGGTTCACTTTCAATGTCTATGGTGTACCCCTGTTTATTGGGTTCATGACTGACAGAATGTTTAGGGTAGTTTGGGGACAGTTGGGAGGGGGGAGGGTTAAGGTAGGATATATTTTCAGTATTACTACTAGGGGCAGGTTCGCTTGGGGTTGTCGGCACCACACTCTGCATTTGCTTATGAGATACCATGATGTCTTCCGTTAATATTTGTGCATGGAATGTGAGAGGAATGTCTTTGGCATCTAAGCGTTCAGCTATTTTCCATGCTATAAAGGATATACAGCCAGCTATTGTATGCTTATCTGAGACCCACTTGACTGCTGATAAGACACACCTAGCACATAAAGCATGGGTGGGGAGTGAATTTCACTCTACATACTCCACACATGCTAGAGGGGTTAGCATTTTAGTGCATAAAGCTATTCCGTTCAATGCTCAGGAATCGTATGTTGATGATGATGGAAGATTTATATGCATAGACTGCTGTATTTTTCAGTTTAGGATTATCTTAGTGGCGGTGTATGTTCCCCCTCCATATTCGGCTGAAATTATGAAGATGGTTATTACCTTTACTTCTAAATTTCCGTTAGTTCCTATATTAATTGTAGGTGACTTTAATACTTATCTTAATGGTTTTTTGGATAAATTCCATAATGGGTCGGGAACATACACTGCTGCCCCTACCTCTCTGGCGAAACTGATAGGGGAGATAGACCTGTGTGATATATGGAGGACCAAATATCCTGATCGGCGTCAATATTCATGTTACTCAGCATCACATAGCTCCCTGTCCAGAATAGATTTGGCAATAGGATCCTCATCATTGGTAGCCCTAACAAAAGAGATTTTATATCTGCCACGTAGCCTTTCTGATCATTCTCCACTGTTGATTACACTGGAGGTGGGGAGGCACATATGTGCTCCTAGACCCATCTGGCGATTAAACCCATTCTGGCTATCAATAGTGGATACAGGAACTGATATATCTAAAGCTATCACTGATTTTTTATCTATTAATATAGGCTCAACTTCAGGGGCGGTGGTTTGGGACACCCTGAAGGCGTTCGTGAGAGGTCTATACATTAAGCGCATTAGTGTTAGGAAAACTAAGAGTCGTCTTCTGGACAGGGAGCTATCAGATAGAGTTACGCAACTGGAAACAAGGTATATAACACAACCCACGTTGTCTAATGAAGCACAATGGAAGGAAGCTCAGAAGCTTTTGAGGGAACATATACAGACTAGAGCAGATGATAAACGTCTATTTATGGCCCAGAGGTACTTTGCTGAAGGGGAAAGTGTGGGGCATCTGCTGGCTACAATAACTAAAGCACAGAATGGTCCCTCCTGCATAGCCTCGCTTAGAAGAATAGATGGACAACTAATAACAGGAGATGAGAATATCCTGGGAGAATTTTATGCCCACTTTGGAGAGGTATATAGGTCCAGACTGGTCACCACTACTTCTGATAGAGCTGGTTATCTTGAAATAATTAGTATCCCTACCTTATCTATGGAGAATAGCTCACTTCTTGAGGAGGATATAACTCTGGAAGAACTGGAGATGGCCCTGAATTCTATGCCCAATGAAAAAGCACCTGGTGCAGATGGTCTTCCTGGGGAATTTTATAAAAGGCATGGGGAGATATTACTTCCACATTTATTAACGGTTTTTAAAGGTGCATACGGTGAAGGTAAATTGCCATGTTCCATGAGAGAAGCCATAGTTGTAGTGATACCCAAGCCGGGAAAAGACCCTTCGCTCGTAGATTCATATAGGCCCATCTCACTCCTAACGGCGGATGTGAAAATTTTGGCCAAAGTCTTGGCTAATCGTTTGTCTAGGGTCATTCAGTCTATTATTCATGATGATCAATCTGGGTTCATGCCTGGAAAATCCACGGCATTGAATCTTAGGCGCTTGTTCATAAACCTGCAGTTGGAGGGGAGGGAAGGTCAGGATAGTGAAGCTGCTGTGATCTCACTTGACGCTGCCAAAGCTTTTGACAGCGTTGAGTGGGAGTATTTGTGGGCGGTCATGACTAGGATGGGCTTTGGAATAAGTTTTCTAAAATGGGTTAAGCTTCTGTACAGTGAGCCCAGAGACAGAATTAGAGTGAACGGTCAATTATCACCCTCAGTTGCATTGGAGAGGGGGACGAGACAGGGCTGCCCGTTGTCTCCCTTGCTATTTGCAATAGCGATTGAGCCATTGGCGTGCCTTTTACGATCTACTCCACTGATGAGAGGGCTAGGGAGGGGCTCTAGTGAGGAGCGCGTATCTTTATACGCAGATGACATGCTAATTTATGTAGGTAATCTGGTGGACTCCATAGACTCCATAATCTCTATAATATCGCAGTTTGGTGATCAGTCTGGACTTCGCATAAACTGGGATAAGTCAGTAATTCTCCCGGTATCTTCTCGAATGCATACCACTCATGCTACTTTCTCTGAACTCAAGGTGGTGCAATCTTTTAAATATCTTGGAGTGACTGTGTCAATGAACCCTGCAGATTATATTCCTAGCAATTTAATACCTTTGTTAGGGAGGTTTAGAAGTAAGGTTGCTGTTTGGCATAAATTGCCTCTCTCTATGATCGGTAGGGGCAATTTGCTTAAAATGATATTCATGCCTCAGTTGCTTTATATTTTGCATAATTCCCCCATATGGATCCCAGTGCATTTCTTCCATAAAATACAGCAGCTGTTCCGGTTTTTTATTTGGAAAAATAATAGAGGAAGAATAAGATATGAAATTCTGCAGAGGAATAAAGAAGCCGGTGGTCTGGCTTTGCCTAATCCTATGCTTTATTTTCTGTCGGCTCAACTCCAACATTTTAAAGGGTGGGGGGTAATAGATGACATGGGAGGGAAGAGTGGTCAGCTGATAAAGTGGGCTGCAAATAGGTCTCCCCCGTTGGTAGCCATTGAAGGAGAAATAAAAGGAGAAATGGGAAATATTCCGACCTTGATTCTTATGAGGAAAGTATGGAATAAGGCAAAGAGTATTTTAGGGATGACAGGGTTGATGAACATCTCGCCTTTATGGCATAACCCCGCACTTCAGGAATTGGAAAACCTGAATGGATTCTCCCAGTGGAATAAAAAAGGGGTGTGGAATCTGAGCCATATTTATTTTAAAGGAACTTTAAAACAATACCAACAATTGTGCTCTGAATATGGGCTGCCTTCTTCACAGTTCTATCGATACTTACAACTTAGACATGCTTTAGAAGCTCAATCTAAGATAGCCCCAGTGACATTTATGTCAAGCCAGACATTGAATATGGTGGTTTCAGCTGGTTCAGTGAAGGGGGCAATCTCCATGGTGTATCAGGCCCTTTTAGAGGACTTTCTTAAGGGGTATCCATTAACAAGTAGACGTCAGTGGGAAAAAGATCTAGGGGTACTCACGGATGAGCAGTGGACTGAGGTGGTGGAACTTACCCCTATTTTATCCCTTAGTGAGGCAGCACGGTTATCCCATCTATATTTAATACATAGGGTATATAAGACCCCAGTGTTCTTGCATAAAATAGGCTACAGAGATAGTCCAGCCTGTCCGAAGTGTGGAAGTGATGAAGCTGACCTTTTACACATGATGTGGTCATGTTCATCACTGTCATCTTATTGGAAAGCAATACTAAATCTGGTGAACAAAGTATATAGTGCTAGTTTTAAGTTGGATCCCAAACTGTGTGTATTAGGCCTGGTACCAGATAATAATTTACAGTCTGTTATAATTACTGGAATAGGGAGAATGCTATATCAAGCTAGGAAAACATTGGCGGCAAAGTGGATCCAGCCCATACCTCCTGATATATCAGAATATGTTGCTAGATTAAATACTGTGATTCGCTTAGAAAGAGGAGTATATCAAAAAAGGAAGTGTCTGTCCAAATTCGAAGCAATCTGGGGCAGCTGGATTGATAACTCTGGGTGCTGTAGCTCCTGGCTGGCACTTACAAGGACTTTTTCTATGACAAGGTGAATGCAGTGAGAATGGATGATATATATGGAATATCGGATGGTAGCAGGTGTGTGGTGCATTTATAGAAACCTGATAGTGAGGGGGTTACCTGGAATTAGAATGTGGCTGTATGGGAAGATTGATGATGGACTGTGATGTTATATGGAACATCGCTGATTGGAATTAGATGATGGTGGATGGCTTATTTAGGAGTAATGACTAAGGAAGATGTTTTAAGAGTGTGTCCTGCCTTAACCCCTTAAGGACACATGACGTATGGGTACGGCATGTTTCCCGAGTCCTTAAGGACACATGACGTACCGGTACGTCATGTGTTGTTCCGACCACGGCCGGCTGTGATCGGAACAAGGTGCCTGCTCAAATCATTGATGCGCGGGGGGGTCCCGTGACCCCCCCATGTCCGCGATCGCAACAGACCGCAGGTCAATTCAGACCTGCGGTTTGTTGCGCTTTCTGCTGTTTCTGATCGCTGCGGTCCCTAACCGCGGCGATCAGAAACTTTAGTGTGCCGAAAATATATTTTTATCACCCCCCCTGCACCTCTGAATGATTTTAGCCCGGTGGGAGGTGCAGGGGGGGTGTTGTGGGCGGTGGGGGCGGTGCGGGAGGCGGGCGGTGCGGCAGGCGGGATCGCGATCCCCCGCCCGCCTCCCATTGAATAATCGTTGGTGTAGAGTGGGTATACCAGGGTGCCAGCACATTGCTGGCACCCTGGTATAAACGGCTGACATCGGTGATGCGATGTCAGCCGTTTAACCCTTTCCATACAGCGGTCCGTACGGACCGCTGTATGGAAAAAGTTAACAGTAAGAGGAAGCTCCCTCCCTCTCCGATCGGGGGGCTGCTGTGCCTTTGCAGCCCCCCGATGGAGAGGGAGAGAGCTCCCAGACAGCCCCCCGCCAGATCCCATCCTTACCCTTCCCCGTCTGCGCAGTTCTGAGCAGACGGGGAAGGTTCCCATGGCAACAGGACGCCTCTCAGGCGTCCTGCTGTCCATGGTGCTGAACAGATCTGTGCTGAAAGCATAGATCTGTTCAGTGTAAGTAAAATACAGTACAGAACAATATATATTGTACTGTACTGTATTATACAGACATCAGACCCACTGGATCTTCAAGAACCAAGTGGATCTGGGTAAAAAAAAAAGTGAAAAAAAGTGAAAAAAAAGTAAAAATCAAAAAACACATTTATCACTGATTAAAAATTAAAAAAATAACATTCCCTACACATGTTTGGTATCGCCGCGTCCGTAACGACCTGATCTATAAAACGGTCATGTTACTTTACCCGAACGGTGAACGCCATAAAAATAAAAAATAAAAAACTATGATGAAATTGAAATTTTGCTCACCTTACTTCCCAAAAAAAGGTAATAAAAGTGATCAAAAAAGTCGCATGTACGCCAAAATTGTAGCAATCAAACCGTCATCTCATCCCGCAAAAAATGAGACCCTACTTAAGATAATCACCTAAAAACTGAAAAAACTATGGCTCTTAGACTATGGAGACACTAAAACATAATTTTTTTTGTTTCAAAAATGAAATCATTGTGTAAAACTTACATAAATAAAAAAAAAGTATACATATTAGGTATTGCCGCGTCCGTATCGACCGACTCTATAAAAATATCACATGACCTAACCTCTCAGATGACCACCGTAAAAAAAAAAAAAAAAAACTGTAAAAAAAGCAATTTTTTGTCATCTTACATCACAAAAAGTGTAATAGCAAGCGATCAAAAAGTCATATGCACCCCAAAATAGTGCCAATCAAACCGTCATCTCCTCCCGCAAAAAATGAGACCCTACTTAAGATAATCGCCCAAAAACTGAAAAAACTATGACTCTTAGACTATGGAGACACTAAAACTTTTTTTTGTTTTAAAAATGAAATCATTGGGTAAAACTTACATAAATTAAAAAAATGTAATACATATTAGGTATCGCCGCGTCCGTGACAACCTGCTCTATGAAATTACCACATGATCTAACCTGTCAGATGAATGTTGTAAATAACAAAAAAAAAAAACGGTGCCAAAAAAGCTAATTCTTGTTACCTTGCCGCACAAAAAGTGTAATATAGAGCAACCAAAAATCATATGTACCCTAAACTAGTACCAACAATACTGCCACCCTATCCCGTAGTTTCTAAAATGGGGTCACTTTTCTGGAGTTTCTACTCTAGGGGTGCATCAGGGGGGCTTCAAATGGGACATGGTGTCAAAAAAAACAGTCCAGCAAAACCTGCCTTCCAAAAACCGTATGGCATTCCTTTCCTTCTGCGCCCTGCCGTGTGCCCGTACAGCGGTTTACGACCACATATGGGGTGTTTCTGTAAACTACAGAATCAGGGCCATAAATAATGAGTTTTGTTTGGCTGTTAACCCTTGCTTTGTAACTGGAAAAAAAATATTAAAATGGAAAATCTGCCAAAAATGTGAAATTTTGAAATTGTGTCTCTATTTTCCATTAAATCTTGTGCAACACCTAAAGGGTTAACAAAGTTTGTAAAATCAGTTTTGAATACCTTGAGGGGTGTAGTTTCTTAGATGGGGTCACTTTTATGGAGTTTCTACTCTAGGGGTGCATCAGGGGGGCTTCAAATGGGACATGGTGTCAAAAAAACAGTCGGCGCACCTTTCACTCTACGCCCCGCTGTGTGGCCGTACAGTAGTTTACGGCCACATATGGGGTGTTTCTGTGAACAGCAGAGTCAGGGCAATAAAGATACAGTTTTGTTTGGCTGTTAACCCTTGCTTTGTTAGGGGAAAAAATGGGTTAAAATTGAAAATTAGGCAAAAAAATGAAATTCTCAAATTTCATCTCCATTTGCCAATAACTCTTGTGCAACACCTAAAGTGTTAACGACGTATGTAAAATCAGTTTTGAATACCTTGAGGGGTGTAGTTTCTTAGATGGGGTCACTTTTAGGGAGTTTCTCCTCTAGGGGTGCATCAGGGGGCTTCAAATGGGACATGGTGTAAATAAACCAGTCCATAAAAATCAGCCTTCCAAAAACCAAACGGCGCACCTTTCACTCTACGCCCCGCTGTGAGGCCGTACAGTAGTTTACGGCCACATATTGGGTGTTTCTGTAAACAGCAGAGTCAGGGCAATAAAGATACAGTCTTGTTTGGCTGTTAACCCTTGCTTTGTTAGTGGAAAAAATGGGTTAAAATGAAAAATTAGACAAAAAAATCAAATTCTCAAATTTCCTCCCCATTTGCCAATAACTCTTGTGCAACACCTAAAGGGTTAACAATGTATGCAAAATCAGTTTTGAATACCTTGAGGGGTGTAGTTTCTTAGATGGGGTCATTTTTGGGTGGTTTCTATTATGTAAGCCTCGCAAAGTGACTTCAAACCTGAACTGGTCCCTAAAAATTGAGTTTTTGTAAATTTCGAAAAAATTTCAAGATTTGCTTCTAAACTTCTAAGCCTTATAACATCCCCAAAAAATAAAATATCATTCCCAAAACAATTCAAGCATGAAGTAGACATATGGGGAATGTAAAGTCATCACAATTTTTTGGGGTATTACTATGTATTACAGAAGTAGAGAAACTGAAACTTTGAAATTTGCAAATTTTTCCAAATTTTTGGTAAATTAGGTATTTTTTTGTGCAAAAAAAATAATTTTTTTGACTTCATTTTACCAGTGTCATGAAGTACAATATGTGACGAAAAAACAATCTCAGAATGGCCTGGATAAGTCAAAGCGTTTTAAAGTTATTAGCACTTAAAGTGACACTGGTCAGATTTCCAAAAAATGGCCTGGTCCTTAAGGTGAAAATGAGCCCGGTCCTTAAGGGGTTAAAGGGATTAGGGAGGGGGGGGGGAGGTATGGGTTTATTTGTTTAGGATGGATAATTGTACTCACATTGAAAATACTTTTGATACCAGAGTTTATATGTGGATTTATGCCATGTCTTATGTAGATATGTGTAATATAATGTATATATTATATATGACAGATAATGTATACATCTGTGGTCTACAAAATATCATGTTAATGTGATAAAATAAGACTGGAAAATGTTAATAAAGAAACATCTGGTTTAAAAAAAATAACCATTTTGCAACACTAAGTTATACATTACAATGACCCGGTTGCCCCACCCAGAGGATGTGAATCTGGTGTGTCCAGAAGCATTTGTAAGGTATTCTTGGAGATCGTCAAGCAGCTGAGAGTAGGTAGAGGAAAACTGAAAAACATAGTAAACATAAGAAAACAAACCAAAGTAAAAGTGAAATAAATGCCAAAATACTCTGAGCAGTACTAAAAACTGCTGCATTTTTGTGGGGGTAAAGTCCACTCTGAGGAGTTAGGAGCAGTCAAGTTCTAAACCCCTGAGAGCATCAGCTGTAAACATCCCTGTGAAGTGAAGTTTCTAGACAGGCTTCAATGCTTGGTGCCCCTTCCGGATTCCACTCTGCGCCATTCTTCAGGGAGACGCTGGGGGTCTGGAGACTTCTCTTTTTGGTGCTCAGCAATGTCAATGTTCCATGATGAGAGAAGGGATTTGCCTGCTTCCACCAAGCTAATGGTGTGCCAGAAGTTGATTAGTAGCTTCACTGGGAATGCCCAGCGGTACGCGATTTTATGATCTCTCAGAGCCAATGTTACCGGGGCTAGCTGACGGCGTTGTTTCAATGTAACTGCTGATAAATCGGCGAACAATTTAATAGAGTTGTGGGGGGCAGGTTGTGGATGCTTCCAGTATCTGTTCCTTTACGTGATAGTAGTGAACTCTCGCCAAAACGTCTCTCGGGATGGAGGTTGGAAGATGGCTGGGTCTTGGGACCCTGTGGATGACCAAGTCGTTAGCAGTAAGAGACGGTCCCAGGGCTTGGAACAATGAGCAGAGATATTGCTTGAGGTCCCCATTAAGGACATCCTGAGGTATACCCCTGAACTTAATATTGTTCCTGCGGGATCTGTCCTTCAGATCATTAAGCTTAGCCTTAACCCTCTCCAGCTCTTCAGAGAGCTCTGAGTGTGCATCCGCTAGATTATTATGTGAGGAAGCAAACTCTCCCATTTTATTTTCAATATGGGACACTCTGGGGAGGAGGCTTTGAATGGTGGTTTGGATAGGGGAGATCAATGCTTGTAGATCTGCGTGCAGGGATTTGATGACTTCAATTAACATTTCTTTAAGTAATGTCCCTGAAGCAGATTGATTTGAGGTCTGAAAATGAGCTAGGCTAGGAGTCGCTGAATACACATTTGGGGAGACTGTATGTCCATTCACCACCGTGGAGTTGCCTGAGGATCTCTGTTTCTCTGGGATGCAGAAGGAGAACAAAGATGGCGCCTGCCGCGTGGGTGAGTTGGCTGAATCGCTGTTGTCCCAGCTGTCCGGAGGTGGTTGTGAGTGATGGAGCGCTTTGCGCTGCTTCTCTTCCATGTGGCTCGAGGTGGTGCGGGGGGCTCTCATAATGTCTAGACTCTCTATGTCTGGTGGAGTAGGAGATATCCCCGGTATCTGCTGCTGCGGGGATACTGATGAACGAGAGCCAGGCAGGGACCGGGAGATGGTGGAGCCTGGGCTGCTGTTTTTTTTCGCTGGGTGCGGGAGCTTCACTATAAAGCGGCCATTAGCTTCGGTTGCCAAACCACGCCCCCCTCAATGGGATAATTTTAAGCTGCCATGTCAAAATTGAAGACCCCCTGATGCACGCCTAGAGTAGAAACTCCAAAAAAGTGATCCCATTTTAGAAATGGCACCACTCAAGGTATACAAAACTGATTTTACAAACTTTGTTAACCCTTTAGGTGTTTCATAAGAATTTATGGAAAATATAGATGAAATTTCAGAATTTCACTTTTTTGGCAGATTTTCAATTTTAATTCATTTTTTCCAGTTACAAAGCAAGGGTTAACAGCCAAACAAAACTCAATATTTATGGCCCTGATTCTGTAGTTTACAGAAACACACCATATGTGGTCGTAAACTGCTGTATGGGCACACGGCATTGCGCAGAAGGAAAAAAAAACACTATTCGGTTTTTGGAAGGCAGACTTTGCTGGACTGGTTTTTTGACACCATGTCCCATTTGAAGGCCCCCTGATGCCCCCCTAGAGTAGAAACTCCCAAAAACTGACCCCATTTTGGAAACTACGGGATATGGTGGCAGTTTTGTTGGTACTATTTTAGGGTACATATGATTTTTGGTTGCTCTATATTACACTTTTTGTGAGGCAAGGTAACAAGAATTATCTGTTTTGGCATCATTTTTATTTTTTGTTATTTACAACATTCATATGACAGGTTAGATCATGTGGTATTTTTATAGAGCAGGTTGTTACGGACGTGACAATACCAAATATGACAACTTTTTTGGGTTGTTTGTTTCAATTTTACATAACAAAGCATTTATAAAATATATATATTTTTTAGTGTCTCCACATTCTGAAAGCCGTAATTTTATTTATTTTTTAGGCAACTGTCTTGTGTAGGTCACAGAAAAAATGCACCAAACGGATATGCCACTGACTATACTGGCTAGTCATAAATACAGATATTAAAAGCTGAGACTTTCGCCAATATATTCCTGTCAGGAAAATATCGGAGCCCATCATTGCACCACGTCACGGTCACTCAGCATGGCAAAGGGTCCTACCACTACGCTACCTATGGTGTGAACACGGTCTGAAGGCGATGTAATCCAGCTCGCAACCAGGCTTCCACACAAACGCCTAGCAGGACAACTAGTGCAATGTGAACAAAGCCAAGACTGCAAGCCACGCCCATATCAGACCCTGTGATGGAGGTCACCAGGTGCAAAAGAGTGTTTGAATGCCAGGTAACGGCACATACACTACATATAGAACAAGACAAAAACACAGAAATATAGTGGCAATACTGGAGGAGCGGCTCAACCCCTAACACTGTAGCGTGTTTTACATTGGGGGAGCAGCCCCACCGCATGTGGACCGCAGCAAACGACTATCCCCAGCAAAAAATGCATACGGTGGAGGATGTCGGCGCGGTCCACATGCACCACAAGAGCATCCTACACAAAACGGAGCATTGTGCGGATGTAAATACAATCATATAAATCACAGAAAAAATGCACCAAACGGATATGCCACTGACTATACTGGCTAGTCATAAATACAGATATTAAAAGCTGAGACTTTCGCCAATATATTCCTGTCAGGAAAATATCGGAGCCCATCATTGCACCACGTCACGGTCACTCAGCATGGCAAAGGGTCCTACCACTACGCTACCTATGGTGTGAACACGGTCTGAAGGCGATGTAATCCAGCTCGCAGCCAGGCTTCCACACAATGTGATTTATATGATTGTATTTACATCCGCACAATGCTCCGTTTTGTGTAGGATGCTCTTGTGGTGCATGTGGACCGCGCCGACATCCTCCACCGTATGCATTTTTTGCTGGGGATAGTCGTTTTCTGCGGTCCACATGCGGTGGGGCTGCTCCCCCAATGTAAAACACGCTACAGTGTTAGGGGTTGAGCCGCTCCTCCAGTATTGCCACTATATTTCTGTGTTTTTGTCTTGTTCTATATGTAGTGTATGTGCCGTTACCTGGCATTCAAACACTCTTTTGCACCTGGTGACCTCCATCACAGGGTCTGATATGGGCGTGGCTTGCAGTCTTGGCTTTGTTCACATTGCACTAGTTGTCCTGCTAGGCGTTTGTGTGGAAGCCTGGCTGCGAGCTGGATTACATCGCCTTCAGACCGTGTTCACACCATAGGTAGCGTAGTGGTAGGACCCTTTGCCATGCTGAGTGACCGTGACGTGGTGCAATGATGGGCTCCGATATTTTCCTGACAGGAATATATTGGCGAAAGTCTCAGCTTTTAATATCTGTATTTATGACTAGCCAGTATAGTCAGTGGCATATCCGTTTGGTGCATTTTTTCAGTGATTTATATGATTGTATTTACATCCGCACAATGCTCCGTTTTGTGTAGGATGCTCTTGTGGTGCATGTGGACCGCGCCGACATCCTCCACCGTATGCATTTTTTGCTGGGGATAGTCGTTTGCTGCGGTCCACATGCGGTGGGGCTGCTCCCCCAATGTAAAACACGCTACAGTGTTAGGGGTTGAGCCGCTCCTCCAGTATTGCCACTATATTTCTGTGTTTTTGAACTGTCTTGTGTAGGGGCTAATTTTCTTTTGGGATAAGATGATTGGTACTATTATAGGGTGCATATGACTTTTTGATCACTTGCTATTACACTTTTTGTGATGTAAGGTGACAAAAAATGGCTTTTTTGACACTTTTTTTTTTACGGTATTCATCTGACATGTTAGGTCACGTGATATTTTTATAGAGCAGGTTATTACGGACGCGGCGATACCTAAGATGTCTACTTTTTTTATTTATGCAAGTTTTACACAATGGTTCTATTTTTTAAACAAAAAAAAAATATCATGTTTTAGTATCTCCATAGTTTGAGAGCCATAGCTTTTTTTTTTTTTTTTGGGCGATTGTCTTAGTTAGGGTATGATTTTTGCGGGATGAGATGACGGTTTGATTGGCACTATTTTGGGGTGCATATGACTTTTTGATCGCTTACTATTACACTTTTTGTGATGTAAGAAGACAAAAATTTTTTTTATTTTTTATGGTGGTCATCTGAGGGGTTAGGTCATGTGGTATTTTTATAGGTTGTTATGGACGCGGCAATACCTAATACGTATAATTATTTTATTTACTTTAGTTTTACACAATAATAGCATTTTTTTTAAACAAAAAAAATGATGTTTTAGTGTCTCCATATTCTGACCCATAGTTTTTTTTTGGGTGAATGTCTTAGGTAGGGGCTCATTTTTTGCAGGATGAGGTGACGGTTAGATTGGTACTATTTTGGGGGGTATACTCTTTTTTGATGTAAGGTGACCAAATTTTTTTTTATTTAGCACAGTTTTTATTTGATTTTTTTTTACGGTGTTTACCTGAGGGGTTAGGTCATGTTTATTTTTATAGAGCCGGTCGATACGGACGCGGCGATACCTAATATGTGTACTTTTTTTTCATTTCCCTTTATTTTGGCAATAAACTAATTTTATTTTTGTCCCACTCTGGGACTTCAACTTTTAGCGGTCTGATCCCCTTTACAATGCATGACAATACTTCAATGCATGACACACTTTAATACACTTAAAGCCTTCCTGCCTGTGAGATCCAGGGGGCTGGATCTCACAGGCTCTCCCGGAAGGCAGCCACGATGCCTAAGGAAGGCATTGTGCTGCCTTCCATGCCATCGGGTCCCTGTCAGAGCAGCACGGGGACCCGATGGCTTCTTTCTCCCTGCACGGACATTGCACGTGCCACGGTCAGCCTTGACCGCGGCTGTGCAGGAGTTAATGTGCCGTCATAGGTGATTTCACAGATGCCGGCGCATGCAGCAGGGGTCCGGCTATCAGTGATTGCCGGACCCTTGCCGCTGATCTGGTGGGTGCAGCTCCTGCACCCGCTCGATCACCATGACGTACATGTACTTCTCTGGTCCTTAAGTCACGGCCAGAGATGATTTACATGTACGTCATGGGTCCTTAAGGGGTTAAAAAAATATATAAACTTATAAATAACCAAATAAGTAAATAAATAAATAAATAAATAGACTCATGAAGCAATCATGATTAAGTAAATAAATAGATAAGTAAATATCGATCATGGTACTATGGGAAAGTATGGGGGCGCCTACAGAGAAAGGAGAATGTATACATGTACACTGCGTGCAGAATTATTAGGCAAATGAGTATTTTGACCACATCATCCTCTTTATGCATATTGTTTTACTCCGAGCTGTATAGGCTCGAAAGCCTACTACCAATTAAGCATATTAGGTGATGTGCATCTCTGTAATGAGAAGGGGTGTGGTCTAATGACATCAACACCCTATATTAGGTGTGCATAATTATTAGGCAACTTCCTTTCCTTTGGCAAAATTGGTCAAAAGAAGGACTTGACAGGCTCAGAAAAGTCAAAAATAGTGAGATATCTTGCAGAGGGATGCAGCACTCTTAAAATTGCAAAGCTTCTGAAGCGTGATCATCGAACAATCAAGCGTTTCATTCAAAATAGTCAACAGGGTCGCAAGAAGCGTGTGGAAAAACCAAGGCGCAAAATAACTGCCCATGAACTGAGAAAAGTCAAGCGTGCAGCTGCCAAGATGCCACTTGCCACCAGTTTGGCCATATTTCAGAGCTGCAACATCACTGGAGTGCCCAAAAGCACAAGGTGTGCAATACTCAGAGACATGGCCAAGGTAGGAAAGGCTGAAAGACGACCACCACTGAACAAGACACACAAGCTGAAACGTCAAGACTGGGCCAAGAAATATCTCAAGACTGATTTTTCTAAGGTTTTATGGACTGATGAAATGAGAGTGAGTCTTGATGGGCCAGATGGATGGGCCCGTGGCTGGATTGGTAAAGGGCAGAGAGCTCCAGTCCGACTCAGACGCCAGCAAGGTGGAGGTGGAGTACTGGTTTGGGCTGGTATCATCAAAGATGAGCTTGTGGGGCCTTTTCGGGTTGATGATGGAGTCAAGCTCAACTCCCAGTCCTACTGCCAGTTTCTGGAAGACACCTTCTTCAAGCAGTGGTACAGGAAGAAGTCTGCATCCTTAAAAAAAAACATGATTTTCATGCAGGACAATGCTCCATCACACGCGTCCAAGTACTCCACAGCGTGGCTGGCAAGAAAGGGTATAAAAGAAGAAAATCTAATGACATGGCCTCCTTGGTCACCTGATCTGAACCCCATTGAGAACCTGTGGTCCATCATCAAATGTGAGATTTACAAGGAGGGAAAACAGTACACCTCTCTGAACAGTGTCTGGGAGGCTGTGGTTGCTGCTGCACGCAATGTTGATGGTGAACAGATCAAAACACTGACAGAATCCATGGATGGCAGGCTTTTGAGTGTCCTTGCAAAGAAAGGTGGCTATATTGGTCACTGATTTGTTTTTGTTTTTGAATGTCAGAAATGTATATTTGTGAATGTTGAGATGTTATATTGGTTTCACTGGTAAAAATAAATAATTGAAATGGGTATATATTTGTTTTTGGTTAAGTTGCCTAATAATTATGCACAGTAATAGTCACCTGCACACACAGATATCCCCCTAAAATAGCTAAAACTAAAAACAAACTAAAAACTACTTCTAAAAATATTCAGCTTTGATATTAATGAGTTTTTTGGGTTAATTGAGAACATGGTTGTTGTTCAATAATAAAATGAATCCTCAAAAATACAACTTGCCTAATAATTCTGCACTCCCTGTATATAGATCAGGGTGTAAGAAAAATCAATAATTGGTATACTCTAGTGCCTCGTTTAGACCAAACGGTGTCAAAACGGTATATCCAAAACATTTCCTTGCTACACAACTGTTGGTAAGATTGTGGGGACCATTCTATCGGAGTGACTTGTAAGGGGGTAGGATCTCCATTATGGCATAATGAAAAGTCACTATGCTATGGGTCATTATTTTCCTGGTTATGTTTGACCGATGCTCATTCATTCTTTCTCTTAGTGTCTGAGTAGTGCATCCTACGTAGAGTAATTTGCAAGGGCATTGTAATAAGTATACCACATTACTTGTGCCGCAATCCATTCTATGGCAGGTACTAATAGTTTATCCATTTTGGGGGACTAGGATTTCTCTAGTGTTATGTGTAATGATGATGCAGCATTTACACCTACTTATTCAGCATTTGTAGGCCCCTGTATCTTTCTGTGAACTGATCTGCTTATTGGAAATATTAAGTTTCGTACAGGAGGGGGCTATTAGGTCTCTCAAGGTCTTGGCTCTACGGAAGATAATGGTCGGAGCTTTAGGGATAATTTTGCCTAGGATGGGGTCCTTTATTAAGAATTTTTTGTGAGAGAGTTCCTAATGTGGGTATGTTGAGAATTATATCTGGTGATTACACTCAGCTGGCGGGTGTGTGTTTGTAGCTCTTGTTCTTTAGATTTCTTTTTACATGTATCGCGTGGTAGTAGGCTTTCTTTCTGTGAGATTTTAAAAATTATTTTAGAGGATTCCTCCAAAAGTTTTTTGGGTATCCCTTCTATTTAAATTTATTCTTTAGAAGATATATTTGGCTCCTCATTGTTTGATTATCTGAGCAGTTTCTCCTGATTCATTTCATTTGGCTGTATGGGATGTTACGTTTCCATTTTTGATGATGGCAGCTGTTATAATCTAGATAACTATTGGCATCCACGTATTAGAAATGTGTCTTAGTGGAAATTTTCTTGTTGTGGATGGTGAGGTGTAAATCCAAAAACACTATTTCAACTGGGTACTATTTAAGAGTAAAGGAAAGGTTCCAATCATTGGAGTTAAGGGATTTAACTAGTAAAATAAGTTTGTCTACCTCTCCTTGCCAAATAAAAATGATATTGTCGATATATCGGTGGTAGAATTTGATTTGTAGGTGTGCTAGTAGTCTGAATTTCTCTTCAAAGGTGCCTATAAAGAGGTTGGCGTATGTTGGCACGAATTTGGTTCCCATCGCAGTTCCATTAGTCTGAATGTAGAAGGTGTCATTGAAAGTGAAATAGTTGTGTTGAAGTATGAAATCAATGGCTTGGAGGATAAATTCTCTCTGAGTTTTAGGCATAGCTAAATCGTTGATAAGGGTATGCAATATGGCTTTAAAACCCAAGTCATGTCTGATATTGCTGTATAGTGATGAAACGTCAAGTGTTTTCCCAAGTAAGTGGTTCGAGTAGCTGGATAAGATGAGAGGTGTCCCTTAAGAAGGAGGAAGTGAAGGAACATAGTTCTGTAGGAAACTGTCCACATATTCTGACAGGTTGGAAGTTAAGCAGCCTATCCAGGAAATGATGGGTCTTCCGGGGGGTTTAGCAAGAGATTTATGGTTTTTTGGTAGGAAATAAAAACAGGGGACGGATGGATGTGGAATTTTGAGATAGGCTCTTTCTTTTTTTATCAATGATGCCTTGTCCATACCCTACATCTATTAGCTCGAAAAGTGATTTTTTGAACGCCTTTGTTGGGTCCTCTTATGATTTTATAGTACCCTTGATCGGATAATATCCTCGGTGATTCTGCTAGATAGTAGTCCGCTCCCATTATGACCACCCCTCCCCCTTTGCTCGCACTTTTTTATTACTATCTCTTTGTTACTCATAAGATTCTTTAGGGCCAATTGTTCCTCAACAGTGAGGTTATTCCTACTAGACGTTTCCTTAGATTTTATGAAAGGGTTACCAAACTGTTCTTTCAAATCATCCAAAACCATATTATAAAACATTCAAAGGTGTGGACCCCTACTCTCCAGTGGATAGAAAGATGATTTATCTTAACATTAGAGGGAATAGGTTTAGGTTCGGAGGATGAAATCTCTACAGTGGAGGAGATGCACTAACCTCTGGTTAATGAAGGGATTTATAAGCAAGGTGTTTGAGGGTAAATTTCTGTATAAATTGATTAAGCTTTACAAAGAGTTCAAATAAATCTGGTTTATTAGTTGGGTAGAAAGAGAGGCCTTTACTGAGAAGGGTCAATTCGTCCGGTTTTAATTTATATTTGGACAGGTTAAAAATACCTCTTGTTTTTTCATCTTTTTCTAATAGAAACATAGAATGTGTCAGCAGATAAGAACCATTTGGCCCATCTAGTCTGCCCAATATACTGAATACTATGGATAGCCCTATCTTATATGAAGGATGGCCTTATGAATATCCCATGCATGCTTAAACTCCTTCACTGTATTTGCAGCTACCACTTCTGCAGGAAGGCTATTCCATGCATCCACTACTCTCTCAGTAAAGTAATACTTTCTGATATTACTTTTAAACCTTTGCCCCTCTAATTTAAAACGATGTCCTCTTGTAGCGGTTTTTCTTTTAAATATTCTCTCCTCTTTTACCTTGTTGATTCCCTTTATGTATTTAAAAGTTTCTATCATATCCCCTCTGTCTCGTCTTTCTTCCAAGCTATACATGTTAAGGTCCTTTAATCTTTCCTGGTAAGTTTTATCCTTCAATCCATGTACCAGTTTAGTAGCTCTTTTCTGAACTCTCTCCAAAGTATCAATATCCTTCTGGAGATATGGTCTCCAGTACTGCGCACAATACTCCAAATGAGGTCTCACTAGTGCTCTGTAGAGCGGCATGAGCACCTCCCTCTTTCTACTGGTAATTCCTCTCCCTATACACCCAAACATTCTGCTAGCATTTCCTGCTGCTTTATGACATTGTCTGCCTACCTTTAAGTCTTCTGAAATAATGACCCCTAAATCCCTTTCCTCAGATACTGAGGTTAGGACTGTATCACTGATTTTATTTTCTGCTCTTGGGTTTTTACGCCCCAGGTGCATTATCTTGCACTTATCAACATAAAATTTTAGTTGTAGATTTTTGACCATTCCTCTAGTTTTCCTAAATCCTTTTCCATTTGGTGTATCCCTCAAGGAACATCAACCCTGTTACAAATCTTTGTGTCATCAGCAAAAAGACACACCTTACCATCAAGGCCTTCGCTGATAAAGATATTAAACAATATGGGTGCCAGAACAGATTCCTGAGGTACCCCACTGGTAACAAGACCTTGGTCTGAATATACTCCATTGATTACAACCCTCTGTTGTCTGTCCCTCAGCCACTGCCTAATCCATTCAACAATATGGGAGTCTAAGCCCAAAGACTGCAATTTATTGATAAGCCTTCTATGTGGGACAGTATCAAAAGCCTTACTAAAGTCTAGATAAGCGATGTCTACTGCACCTCCTCCATCTATTATTTTAGTCACCCCATCAAAAAAAAATCAATAAGATTAGTTTGACATGATCTCCCTGAAGTAAACCCATGCTTTTTTTCATCTTTCAATCCATGGGATTTTAGATGTTCCACAATCCTCTCCTTAAGTATGGTTTCCATTAATTTCCCCACTATTGATGTCAGGCTTACTGGCCTATAGTTGCCCGATTCCTCCCTACTACCTTTGTGAATGGGCACAACATTTGCTAATTTCCAATCTTCTGGGACGACTCCTGTTGCCAGCGATTGGTTAAATAAATCTGTTAATGCCTTTGCTAGTTCACCGTGGAGCTCTTTTAATAGCTTTGGGTGTATCCCATCAGGCCCTTGTGACTTATTTGTATTAATTTTAGACAGCTGACTTAGAACCTCTTCCTCTGTAAAGACACATGCATCAAAAGATTCATTAGTCTTCTTTCCTAACTGAGTTCCTTTCCCTTCATTTTCCTTTGTAAAAACTGAACAGAAGTATTCATTGAGGCAGTCAGCTAGTTCTTTATCTTCTTCCATATAACTTCCTTCTTTTGTTTTTAATTTGGTAATTGCTTGTTTTAGTTTCCTTTTTTCATTTATGTAGCTGAAGAATGCATTATCGCCCTTTTTCCCTGACGGAGCTAATTTCTCTCCTGCCTGTGCTTTAGAAGCTCTTATAACTTGTTTGGCCTCTCTGCCTAATCTTATAAATTTGCCTGTCATCCTCGTTTTTTTTTATAATTCCTAAATGCTATCTTTTTGTTTTTGATGATTTTGGCCACTTCTGTTGAGTACCACGGTGGTCCCTTCCTTTTTTTGCTTTTACTGACAAGCCTAATGCAATTTTCTGTTGCCTTCAATAGTGCCACTTTTAAGTAGTCCCATTTCTCCTGGACTCCAATGAAACCGTTCCAATCTGACAGGGACTCGTATACCACTAATCTAATATTAGAAAAGTCAGTTTTTCTAAAATCTAAAACTTTTGTTTTTGTGTGGTGTGACTCAGTCACTGTACTTATAGTAAACCACACTGACTGGTGATCACTAGATCCCAAGCTTTCCCCTACAGTAATATCATATACCAAATTCCCATTTGTGAATACTAAATCTAAAATGGCCTCCTTCTGGGTTGGCTCCTCAACTACTTGCTGTAGAGATAATCCCAGTAGGGAATTTAGAATATCTGTACTCCTGGCAGAACTAGCTATTTTGGTTTTCCAGTTTACATCAGGAAGGTTGAAGTCTCCCTTAATGATAACTTCCCCCTTCAATGTCATTTTAGCTATTTCCTCAACTAGTAGATCATCTAATTCTTTGACTTGAAGAATGTCTGTGAATTGCTTTCTATTGGTTTTTGGGATTTAGTTTTTTCTTTAGTGGTGGTCTTGTGTCTCCCTCCCCTGCATCCTCTGTGTCGGAGATGTGTCTTTTTCTTGTAGGGGTTATTGGGGAGTAAAAGTGTGTGATTTTCATTGAGTTCACATTTCGGGATGTGCTTGGTAATGGTAAATTCGGTGATGAGAGCAGGGGGCTTAGAAGTTGAATCGTGGACCAAGTCTTCCTCATTTGTGGGGTATGTTGTTGTTCATCACTGTTGGCGACCCGTGATCTAAAAATGGACTACCTGATAGACTGGTCGGTAGTGCTAGAAAATGGTCTGAACTGTTGGGGGATTTGGAATGAGTGGATATTTTGGTCAGAGAGCAAAGAAACACAAAGAAAAAAAAAAAAACACATTGCAACAGCACTCTGCAAACCAAATAAAGTACAATAATGCCATAGTAATAGAAAATATTCTGGTGCTAATGCTACGCTTAATTTGTAAAATTGAGATTCTTGGCAAATAAATTTTGTACAAAATTATTTGGGTCTGTCTGCCACACGCCAAGGCGATCTCTGTAAGACAGGAACCTAACACTAAATGCTACCTGCTATGTGCCATAACAACCACCATAAAAGTCAGGGAGTGCGGGTTCTACATGTATGCTGTCCACTCTGCTTTTTATCATTTTTGGTGCCAAAATGACCTCCATTAAATTCAGCGGATGCAGGTTTAAATGTGCATGCTGAGCCCACTGTATACCTCTCCTGGTGCCAAATGGCTTCCAATGAATGCAATGAGAGTCCACACTATACCTCTCCTGGTGCCAAAAGGCTTCCAGGGAGAGCAGGGTACAGCTTTATACTTACACTAATTAAAATCAGCCTATGGGGCAGACAGGCTGGTCAGGGGGGCAAGACTAAATGGAGAGATCATCTTGACATGTGGCAGACGGGCCCAAATAATTTTGTACAAAATGTATTTGCCAAGAATCTCAATTTTACAAAATAAGCTTAGCATTAGCACCAGAATATTTTCTATTACTATGGCATTATTGTACTTTATTTGGTTTGCAGAGTGCTGTTGCATTGTGTTTTTTTTTTCTTTATGTTGTTCAGAGAGTCATTAGACTGACAAATCGAAATAGCTGTGTTGAGTATTTGAGGGATAGTCGTTAATGAATCTGTCGGGGGTTTTATTTAATGTTCCAGATGTGTTGGACATAGTCAGGTCCATAAATATTGGGACATGGACACAATTCTAACATGGCTCTATACACCACCACAATGAATTTGAAATGAAACGAACAAGATGTGCTTTAACTGCAGAATGTCAGCTTTAATTTGAGGGTATTTACATCCAAATCAGGTAAACGGTGCAGGAATAACAACAGTTTGCATATGTGCCTCCCACTTGCTAAGGGACCAAAAGTAATGGGACAATTGTCTTCTCAGCAGTTCCATGGCCAGGTGTGTGTTATTCCCTCATTATCCCAATTACAATGAGCAGATAAAAGGTCCAGAGTTCATTTCAAGTGTGCTATTTGCATTTGGAATCTGTTGCTGTCAACTCTCAAGAAGAGATCCAAAGAGCTGTCACTATCAGAGAAGCAAGCCATCATTAGGCTGAAAAAACAAAACAACCCCATCAGAGAGATAGCAAAAACATTAGGCGCGGCCAAAACTACTGTTTGGAACATTCTTAAAAAGAAGGAACGCACCGGTAAGCTCAGCAACACCAAAAGACCCAGAAGACCACGGAAAAAAAACTGTGGTGGATGGCCGAAGAATTATTTCCCTGGTAAAGAAAACACCCTTCACAACAGTTGGCCAGATCAAGAACACTCTCCAGGAGGTAGGTGTATGTGTGTCAAAGTCAACAATCAAGAGAAGACTTCACCAGAGTGAATACAGAGGGTTCACCACAAGATGTAAACCATTGGTGAGCCTCAAAAACAGGAAGGCCAGATTAGAGTTTGCCAAACGACATCTAAAAAAGCCTTCACAGTTCTGGAACAACATCCTATGGACAGATGAGACCAAGATCAACTTGTACCAGAGTGATGGGAAGAGTATGTAGAAGGAAAGGAACTGCTCATGATCATAAGCATACCACCTCATCAGTGAAGCATGGTGGTGATAGTGTCATGGCGTGGGCATGTATGGCTGCCAATGGAACTGCTTCTCTTGTATTTATTGATGATGTGACTGCTGACAAAAGCAGAAGAATGAATTCTGAAGCGTTTCGGGCAATATTATCTGCTCATATTCAGCCAAATACTTCAATACTCATTGGACAGCGCTTCACAGTGCAGATGGACAATGACTCAAAGCATACTGCAAAAGCAACCAAAGAGTTTTTTTAAGGGAAAGAAGTGGAATGTTCTGCAATGGCCAAGTCAATCACCGAACCTGAATCCGATTGAGCATGCATTTCACTTGCTTAAGACAAAACTGAAGGGAAAATGCCCCAAGGACAAGCAGGGACTGAAGACAGTTGCAGTAGAGGCCTGGCAGAGCATCACCAGGGATGAAACCCAGCGTCTGGTGATGTCTATGCATTCCAGACTTCAGGATGTAATTGACTGCAAAGGATTTGCAACCAAGTATTAAAAAGTGAAAGTTTGATTTATGATTATTATTCTGTCCCGTTACTTTTGGTCCCTTAACAAGTGGGAGGCACATATGCAAACTGTTATAATTCCTACACCGTTCACCTGATTTGGATGTAATTACCCTCAAATTAAAGCTGACAGTCTGCAGTTAATGCACATCTTGTTCGTTTCATTTCAAATCCATTGTGGTGGTGTATAGAGCCAAAAATGATAGAATTGTGTACATGTGCCAATATTTATGGACCTGACTGCAGGTAATTTGTGTATAGTCATAGGGGTTTTGTAAATGGAATTGTTTTGATCTTCTGCCTGGGGGCTAGTGAGTTCCAGTGTTGTTGCCTTGCATAAAAATAGGGTTTTGCCCTTATCTATCCTAGGTGTGTTCTGCCCAGGACTGGGGCTTCTGATGTCTGTAATACTGGACTGTTCACTAGGTGCATTGTACAGTGATAGATCTTTTATCGGTAGGGGTTTCTGAGCTGTAGGGTCATTGGGTGCCCCAGAGGGAATGTTCATGGTGATCAGCCATGGTTTTTGGCTTTGTCTGGGAATTTATTTTGGCCGTGGAGATATGGGAAGAGGCAACTGTGCCCGATGGGGCTCTAATGGTGCAGTTGTGATATTGTTTGAATACGGTTCTACCTTTGAAGGACCTTTTTGCAACCTGTGCGTAGGTGTAAGGTGCCCTAGATTGTGGTGTGGCTTGTGGAAGATAACCTGTTTCCAATGGATGGTTGTGTGTTATTTTGTGAGTGTTCCGGCTAAGGGCCACTTTATTGTCTGTCCGTTCCCATATATGTACAGTTTTGATTTTGTAATCTAATAAATCCCTTAACATTTTGGAACATTTAGACCTCACCTCTTTGTATTCAAAGACCCTCAATGTCCTACGTTTAAAGGATAGGGGTGAGAAGGAGTTATTGTTTGTTCCGGAAAAGTGCAAAAAATGTTTTATAGTTCGAGCAAGATAGGAGCAGATAGAGCGGCTTTTGTTGTATTTTCATATATTCTTTTGAACAGTTGTCACTGATATTGAGCCAGTCAATTGAAAAGTCCAAATCACTAAAGGAATGTGGGTTTGAGAGATGATCTCAAACCACGTGGAATTATGTTCATATTTTGATAAAGAGAAAATACCAGTCAATTTAGTCATGTAAAAACTCCTTAACCGTGTTTATCTTCCATCCTGCTTTATCCACTTGGTGTTCTCCCCACCCTCTGGCGCCCAATACACCCTATATATTTAGGGTACACGTCCCTAATATATACCTTCACCTCTACTTTTTAAGATATTTATTTTTTCTTTCTTTCCACTATAACATCAAAGTTACACAGGGGAGTGCTCCTGTCTGCCTGCATCCTCAAGAAATCGTTTAGGCCTTCCTCTGCTCCGATAATTGGTCCAACATGTGGAGAGTGGAGTTCCAATAGGTGGAAAAGTTGCATATGAGGAGATGTTAAGGAACACTAATCTGCTTTTTCAGCTCAAGAAGGTGTGCTTTGCAGTGTAACAGTGGCTGAAGTGCATGCACAGTTTCCTGGCCATTTTCAGGATGTCTTGCAGATGGGTGGAAGACTTCAAGAACCGATTTACAACCAGATTAAACACGTGCGCCATGCAGGGAGCATGCCTCAGCCCTCCTTGATGCAGCGCCGACACAACGCTCTTCCTGTTGTTGGTGACCATGGTTCAGATTTTCAGTTGGCAAGGAGACTGCCGGAATTTGATTTCTTGATGGAGGACATGGAGCAGTTCCTCTCCTGTGTGACTCAGTTCACCCAGGCAAAGTAGATGCAGAACAGTGTGACACCACCGTGCCCTGCACATGTGGTATGCTGGAGGAGCACTCCAAATTGTGCCTGCAGTGAAGGCTGAGGAGGACATTGGCGCAGGACCCACAGCTTGAGAATGTTGAGGTGGCAGTGCCGTCACCTGGCCAAGTTGCTGGTATGGCTGGGCAGGAACCACATTTACTCAGTGGGCTGTAAAGGACATATCACTCACCTAAAGAATTATTAGGAACACCATACTAATACGGTGTTGGACCCCCTTTTGCCTTCAGAACTGCCTTAATTCTACGTGGCATTGATTCAACAAGGTGCTGATAGCATTCTTTAGAAATGTTAGCCCATATTGATAGGATAGCATCTTGCAGTTGATGGAGATTTGAGGGATGCACATCCAGGGCACAAAGCTGCCGTTCCACCACATCCCAAAGATGCTCTATTGGGTTGAGATCTGGTGACTGTGGGGCCATTTTAGTACAGTGAACTCATTGTCATGTTCAAGAAACAAATTTGAAATGATTCGAGCTTTGTGAAATGGTGCATTATCCTGCTGGAAGCAGCCATCAGAGGATGGGTACATGTTCTCATTCTGTTTACGCCAAATTCGGACTCTACCATTTGAATGTCTCAACAGAAATAGAGACTCATCAGACCAGGTGGGGTCTTCTGCTGTTGTAGCCCATCCGCCTCAAGGTTGTGCGTGTTGTGGCTTCACAAATGCTTTGCTGCATACCTCGGTTGTAACGAGTGGTTATTTCAGTCAACGTTGCTCTTCTATCAGCTTGAATCAGTCGGCCCATTCTCCTCTGACCTCTAGCATCCACAAGGCATTTTCGCCCGCAGGACTGCCACATACTGGATGTTTTTCCCTTTTCACACCATTCTTTGTAAAACCTAGAAATGGTTGTGTGTGAAAATCCCAGTAACTGAGCAGATTGTGAAATACTCAGACTGGCCCGTCTGGCACCAACAACCATGCCACGCTCAAAATTGCTTAAATCACCTTTCTTTCCCATTCTGACATTCAGTTTGGAGTTCAGGAGATTGTCTTGAGCAGGACCACCCCCCTAAATGCATTGAAGCAACTGCCATGTGATTGGTTGACTAGATAATTGCATTAATGAGAAATAGAACCAGTGTTGCTAATAATTCTTTAGGTGAGTGTATAGTGGTTGACCGTAGTTACACTTCCACACGTCAGCGCTGCCATGAACTTTAGCAGACACAGACAGGCTCAAGGACTGGCCCACCTTCTATTCAACAGACGTGTGCAGGGCTGGTACTGCATTTTTTGAGAAGTACTGATGGCTTGGGACTGTCCACAAGCCATCAGTTCTCTGAAAGGTGCAGCCTCTACCACAGTGTCTTTGAGTAAAGCTATGGCTCTTATTAAATCCTTTGGGGAACTTTCCTTCTATAAGCTTAAAGGGGTTCTGCACTTTGCTTAAACTGATGATCTAGCCTCTGGATAGATAATCAGCATCTGATCGGTGGGGGGCTGACACCCGGGACCCCTGCCAATCAGCTGTTTGAGAAGGCAGCGGCGCTCCAGCAGCGCCGCGGCCTTCTCATTGTTTACCGCTGGCCCAGTGACGTCACGACTAGTATCAATGGCCTGGGCGGGACTAAGCTCTGTTCACTTGAATGGAGCTTATCCCCGCCTAGGCAAGTTGATACTAGTCGTGACATCACTGGGCCAGCGGTAAACAATGAGAAGGCCGCGGCGCTGCTGGAGCGCCGCTGCCTTCTCAAACAGCTGATTGGCAGGGGTCCCGGGTGTCAGCCCCCCACCGATCAGATGCTGATTATCTATCCAGAGGCTAGATCATCAGTTTAAGCAAAGTGCAGAACCCCTTTAAGCTTATAGAAGGAAAGTTCCCCAAAGGATTTAATAAGAGCCATAGCTTTACTCAAAGACACTGTGGTAGAGGCTGCACCTTGCAAAACTGCTCCAGCTCCTTCAAGTTGGATGGTTTGCGCTTGTGAATAGCAATCTTTAAGTCTGACCACAGATTTTCTATTGGATTGAGATCTGGGCTTTGACTAGGCCATTCCCAAACATTTACATGTTTCCCCTTAAACCACTCAAGTGTTGCTTTAGCAGTGTGTTTGGGGTCATTGTTCTGCTGGAAGGTGAACATCCGTTCTAGCATCAAATCACACACAGTGGGACAGGTTTTGCTCAAGAATATCCCTGTATTTAGCACCATCCATCTTTGCCTCAACTCTGACCAGTTTCCCAGTCTCGGCTGCTGAAAAACATCCCCACAGCATGATGCTGACACCACCATGTTTTGATGGTGTTCTTTGGGTGATGTGATGTGTTGGGTTTGCTCCAGACATAGTGTTTTCTTTGATGGCCAAAAAGTTCAATTTTAGTCTCATTAGACCAGAGCACCTTCCTCCATACATTTTAAAGGTCTCCCACATGCCTTTTCGCAAAATCACAACGTGCCTTTTTGTTTTTAGCAGAAAGTTATGGCTTTCTTCTGGCCACTCTGCCATAAAGCCCAAATCTATAGAGTGTACAGCTTATTGTTGTCCTATGTACAGATATTCCAGTCTCTGCTGTGGCACTCTGCAGCTCCTCCATGGCTACCTTACGGCTCTGTGCCGCCTCTCTGATTAATGCACTCCTTGGCCAGTCCGTGAGTTTTGGTGGGCGGCCGTCTCTTGGCAGGTTTGCTGTTGTGCCATGTTCTTTCCATTTGGATATGATAGATTTGATAGTGCTCCTGGGGATCATCAAAGATTTGGATATTTTTTTTATAACCTAACTCTGACTTGTACTTCTCAACAACATTGTCCCTTACTTGTTTGGAGAGTTCCTTGATCTGCATGGCAGTGTTTGGTTAGTGATGCCTCTTGCTTACGTGTTGCAGCCTCTGGGGCCTTACAAAAAAAGGTATTTGTAATGACAGATCATGTGACACTTAGATTGCACACAAGTAGACATCATTTCACTATTTATGTGACTTCTGAAGGTAACTGGTTGTACCAGAGCTTTTTATGGGCTTTCTAACAAAGGGGTGAATACATACACACATGCCAATTTTCTGTTTTCTATTTCTAAACAATAGTTTTATTTATATATTTTTCTCATTTCACTTCACCAACTTAGACTATTGTGGGCGGGAGGGCCGCGATCATCAGGGCGGTGCTGGGGGGGCAGGCAGGCACGCGATCATCCGCCCACCCCCTCTCTCAGGATGGCCGAGCACATTGCTGACACTCTGCTTGAAACGCCTGACATATGTGCTGGCACAGATGTCAGGCGTTTAACCCCTTCTATGCCGCAGTCCGTAGGGACCGCTGTATGGAAGAGGTTAACAGGGAGGGAGGGCCCTCCCTCTCCCATCGGGGGCTGCTGTGCCTTTTCAGCCCCCGATGGGAGAGGGAGGGGACCCCCCTCCCCCACTGCTGTGTCAGCGAGTGATGGTTACCATGGCAACCGGACGCCTTCACAGGCGTCCGGCTGTCCATGGTGCTGATCAGACTTTGTAAAGTGAAAATACAGTACAGTACACTATATAGTGTACTGTATTGTATTATACAGACATCAGACCCACTGGATCTTCAAGAACCAAGTGGGTCTGGGTAAAAAAAAATTCCTACACGTATCACCGCGTCCGTAACGACCTGATCTATAAAACGGTCATGTTACTTTCCCCGCATGGTGAACGCCATAAAAAACTAAAAACTATGATGAAATTGAAATTTTGCCCACCTTACTTCCCAAAAAAGGTAATAAAAGTAATCAAAAAAGTCGTATGTACGCCAAAATAGTACCAGTCAGTCACCAAAAAATGAGCCCCTACATGAAACAATGGCCCAAAAAATAAATAAATATGGCTCTCAGACTATGGAGACACTAATACATGATTTTTTTGTTTCAAAAATGATAGTGTAAAACTTACATAAATAAAAAAAGTATACATATTAGGTATCGCCGTGTCCGTAATAACTTGCTCTATAAAAATATCACATGACCTAACCCCTCAGGTGCATGGTGCATAGCGAAAAAAAAAGTAAAAAAAAAAAGCCACTTTGTCACCTTACATCACAAAAAGAGTAATAGCAAGCGATCAAAAAGTCACACGCACCCTAAAATAGTGGCAATCAAACAGTCATCTCATTCCGCAAAAATCATACCCTACCCAAGATAATCGCTCAAAAACTGAAAAAACTATGGCTCTCAGACTATGGAAACACTAAAACATGATTTTTTGTTTCAAAAATCAAATCGTGTAAAATTACATAAATAAAAAAATAGTATACATATTAGGTATCGCCGCGTCCGTGGCAACCTGCTCTATAAAAATACCACATGATCTAACCTGTCAGATGAATGTTGTAAATAACAAAAAACGGTGCAAAAACAGCCATTTCTTGTTACCTTGCCTCACAAAAAGTGTAATATAGAGCAACCAAAAATCATATGTACCCTAAACTAGTACTAACAAAACTGCCACCCTATCCTGTAGTTTCTAAAATGGGGTCACTTTTTTGGAGTTTCTACTCTAGGGGTGCATCAGGGGGGCTTCAAATGGGACATGGTGTCAAAAAACCAGTCCAGCAAAATCTGCCTTCCAAAAACCGTATGGCATTCCTTTCGTTCTGCACCTTGCAGTGTGCCCGTACAGCGGTTTACGACCACATATGGGGTGTTTCGGTAAACTACAGAATCAGAGCCATAAATATTGAGTTTTGTTTGGCTGTTAACCCTTGCTTTGTAACTGGAAAAAAATAAAAAAATGGAAAATCTGCCAAAAATGTCAAATTTTTAAATAGTATCTCTCTATTCCATTAATTCTTGTGGAACACCTAAAGGGTTAACAACGTTTGTAAAACCAGTTTTGAATACCTTGAGGGGTGTAGTTTCTAGAATGGGGTCATTTTTGGGTGGTTTCTATTATGTAAGCCTCACAAAGTGACTTCAGACCTGAACTGATTCTTAATTTCAAGATTTGCTTCTAAACTTCCAAGCCTTGTAGCGTTCCCCAAAAATAAAATGTCATTCCCAAAATGATCCTAACATGAAGTAGACATATGGGGAATGTAAAGTAATAACTGTTTGTAGGTATTATTATGTATTATAGAAGTAGAGACATTGAAACTTGGAAATTTGCAAATTTTTCAAAATTTGGTATTTTTTTATAAATAGAAATGAATTTTTTTTTACTCCATTTTACCAGTGTCATGAAGTACAGTCGTGGTCAAAAGTTTTGAGAATGACACAAATATTAGTTTTCACAAAGTTTGCTGCTAAACTGCTTTTAGATCTTTGTTTCAGTTGTTTGTGATGTAGTGAAATATAATTACACACACTTCATACGTTTCAAAGGCTTTTATCGACAATTACATGACATTTATGCAAAGAGTCAGTATTTGCAGTGTTGGCCCTTTTTCACGACCTTTGCAATTCGACTGGGCATGCTTTCAATCAACTTCTGGGCCAATTCCTGACTGATAGCAACCCAGTCTTTCATAATCACTTCTTGGAGTTTGTCAGAATTAGTGGGTTTTTGTTTGTCCACCCGCCTCTTGAGGATTGACCACAAGTTCTCAATGGGATTAAGATCTGGGGAGTTTCCAGGCCATGGACCCAAAATGTCAATGTTTTGGTCCCCGAGCCACATAGTTATCACTTTTGCCCTATGGCACGGTGTTCCATCGTGCTGGAAAATGCATTGTTCTTCACCAAACTGTTGCTGGATTGTTGGAAGAAGTTGCTGTTGGAGGGTGATTTGGTACCATTCATTATTCATGGCTGTGTTTTTGGGCAAAATTGTGAGTGAGCCCACTCCCTTGGATGATAAGCAACCCCACACATGAATGGTCTCAGGATGCTTTACTGTTGGCATGACACAGGACTGATGCTAGCGCTCACCTTTTCTTCTCCGTGCAAGCCTTTTTCCAGATGCCCCAAACAATCGGAAAGAGGCTTCATCAGAAAATATGACTTTGCCCCAGTCCTCAGCAGTCCATTCACCAAACTTTCTGCAGAAGATCAATCTGTCCCTGATGTTTTTTTTGGAGAGAAGTGGCTTCTTTGCCTGCCTTCTTGACACCAGGCCATCTTCCAAAAGTCTTCGCCTCACTCTGCGTGCAGATGCGCTCACACCTGCCTGCTGCCATTCCTGAGCAAGCTCTGCACTGGTTGCACTCCGATCCCGCAACTGAATCCTCTTTAGGAGACGATCCTGGCGCTTGCTGGACTTTCTTGGACGGCCTGAAGCCTTCTTAACAAGAATTTAACCTCTTTCCTTGAAGTTCTTGATGATCCTATAAATTGTTGATTGAGGTGCAATCTTAGTAGCCACAATATCCTTGCCTGTGAAGCCATTTTTATGCAACGCAATGATGGCTGCACGCGTTTCTTTGCAGGTCACCATGGTTAACAATGGAAGAACAATGATTTTGAGCATCACCCTCCTTTTAACATGTCGTCTGCCATTTTAACCCAATCAGCCTGACATAATGATCTCCAGCCTTGTGCTCGTCAACATTTTCACCTGAGTTAACAAGACGATTACTGAAATGATCTCAGCAGGTCCTTTAATGACAGCAATGAAGTTTTTTTTTGGATTAAGTTAATTTTCATGGCAAAGAAGGACTATGCAATTCATCTGATCACTCTTCATAACATTCTGGAGTATATGAAAATTGCTATTATAAAAACTTAAGCAGCAACTTTTCCAATATTTATGTAATTCCTAAAACTTTTGGCCACGACTGTACAATATGTGACGAAAAAACAATCTCAGAATGGCCTGGATAAGTAAAAGCATTTTAAAGTTATCACCACTTAAATTGACACTGGTCAGATTTGCAAAAAATCGCCTGGTCCTTAAGAAGATAATAAAAATGGTTTACATTTTTTTTTTTTATAACTATATTCTGACCCCCATAACTTTCTTCTTTTATACTCATGTCTACTGAGCTGTGTGGGGGCTAATTTTTCGCAGGACACTGTAGTTTTTATCGATACCATTATGGAGCGTGTGACTTTTTGATCACATTTTATTAAATTTTTTGGGGTAAGAGAAGCGATAAAAAGAAGTGGCAAATCGGCCATTTTGACCCTTTTTCCGTTACGCCATTCGCGAAAAATATTTTAATAGTATGGGCTTTTGGGACGTGGTGATGTCCATGATGTTTATATATATATTTTTGTTATTTATGTATTTATTTTTTATTCTACGGAAAAGGGGGCGATTAAAATTTTTATATATATTTTTGTCATGCTTTTGTAGCCAGCGTTTGAGGCTACAAGACTCACAAAAGTTTTTTTATTCTATATTATCTTTCATAAAGAACCATGATAATACTTGAATTGCTCATTTATGTTGGCCTCCCACCTGCTGGCCAAAATAAGAATTGCAGCTCCAATATGCGCTTCAGTTTTTTTTATTTTTTTCCTTTTAGATGCTGTGATGACAGTTGTTCACAGCATCTAAAAGGCTTTAATGACCGCGATTGGCATTATTGCAGTCATGGTCATTAGCTACAGTTGTCTGCTGTTTGAAACAGCGGAGACCCACGAGCCAGGTTTATCCATCACTCTAGTGCCATACATGTACAGTGCTGGTAGCGAAAGGGTTAAAAACCTAGCTACCCAAGGAATTTCCACTAGGCTGGTGTTATACAAGGCACCTAAGCCTGAGACTTGGACTCTGGGGTATTAGGAGAGAGTCCCAAATCGAATCCATCTTGAAGGAAATCTAAGATCATAGTAATGTTAGGTTTAGGCCTCTTGCACACGACCGTATGGCTCTTTCAGTATTTTGAGGTCTGCAAAAAATCTGGATGACGTCCGTGTGCATTCAGTTTTTTGCGGAACGGAACAACTGGCCTCTGATAGAACAGTACTACCCTTGTCCGTTATGCGGACAATATTACGACATGTTCTATCTTTAAACAGAGCGGAAAAACAAAATTATGGAAACGGAAGGCATATGGAGTACCTTCCGTTTTTTTTGTGGATCCATTAAAATGAATGGTTCCGGTATATGGTCCATATACGGAACGCAAAAAACGCAATGTAAACGGGAAAAAAAAATGTGTGTGCAAGAGGCCTTAAACTGATCAAATCTCTCCCCACACCAGGAAGAATTTTTTTTTCCAGATCTCAAAGTATGCTTTGTTGGTATTTGATTTTCTACTAAGTAGTAGGGTGTCTACTGCTCTTTCAGATAACCCTAATTTTAATAGGATAGATTCCCGAGAATCCAAGCTGAAATTTTCAGGATTTTAAAATCGGGATGCAAATGGGTCCCTGAGACAGAAGGTCCGACCTCAGAGGGAGAATGGGATCCTCTAGGCTGAGTGATTTCAATAGGGCGAACCAAGTACTTTTGGGACAGAAGGGGGCCACTAGGATCAATGTACACTTTTCTCTCCAAAATTTTTGAAGGACCCTGGGAATCAATGGAATGGGAGAGAGGGCATATAATAGATGAGATGTCCAATCCTGATTGAAGGCATCCACTTCTGCTGGGGAGTCCCTGGGGGTTGATGGAAAAGAACACATCTACTTGGCAATTTTTCTGAGAGGCGAAGAGATCCATTGGTGGACTGCCCCCCCCCCATTGCTCCGTTATCATCTGAAATACTTCTGGACATAGTGACCATTCCCCAGGATCTAGGTTATGATGGATTAGACAATCCGCTTTCTCATTTAAGGATCCCTTCAGATGTACTGTGGAGATTGAGATTATATATTTTTTTCTGCTCACAAAAATATTTTGTCTAACAGATTTTGCAGCAGAGTATGTCTTATTGCTCCCTGATGTTGTATGAAGGACAGTGCTGTTGAATTGTCAGAATGTATCAGAATATGACGTTTTTTCGTTATATCTGCTGTTACCTTCAGGACTTCCCAAATATTTTGAAGTTCTCTGAAATTTGAGGTCTCCTGTCTCATAATGAGTAGTGATGAGCGGCATAGGCAATATTCTTTTTTGTGAATTTTTCGCATAATATTCGCGAATTCGTGATCTCCAGTTATTTTCGAGATTGTGCAAATCGGCACTAATGATGTGCATATTTTTTGCCCAATACTTGCAACTTCACATTTTATCAGGTCTGAGTAGATATTACTGATTGGTGCACTAAGTATTGTTGTGACATCACAGCACTATGTATGTAGCATGTATGTATGGACAGCAGAGAAACACTAAGTCCTATCACACTACCGAACACCCTGTACTGGAACCTATCAGCTACACTATATCACTATCTAACCTACACTGACTATCTCCCACTAGCTATCTGTATTATATACAGTATATGAGCAAACTAACTATCTAATGTAATTGGATAAGGACTAGGATCCAGATGAAAGCACAGAGCACAGCAATGTCACTGCTCTCTCTCTCAGAACTGCAAAAAAAAAAAAAAATGCAGAAAATGGCTGTTGGGGAGTTTCTTATATAGTAAAGGGGTAGGCAACTTTCCAATTGGTTGCTAGGAATGTTGCTAAGCTCTGACAAAGATAGTGCAGCCTTCTCATTGGCCCACAAGCAAGAAGCATGTTTTCATGGCTGCCCTGATAGAACAGAAAGTTATTTTCCTGGACTTTACCTGGGACTGTAAATGTTGTTACTTGTGGGGTGGAAGAAATGACCTCTGGGAGTAGGAATCAAGTAAAATCCCTAGGAGGGTCTTTCGGCTGTTTGGTGTTAAACTGGATTTTTCCCAGTTAATGATCCATCCCAGGGACTGAAGATGGGTCAAGACTATCTGCAGATGACATAACAGTTGATTTTGGTTGTCCGCCAATACCAGAAGGTTGTCCAGATATGGGATGACAAGGATTGCCTCCCGTCTGAGTGCTGCCACAACATCCATGATTTTGTTAAAAATTCTTGGTGCGGAGGAGATCCCAAAGGAAAGACATTGAAACTGGTAATGTTAGATGTGATACCCTATCTGTATTGCAAACCTAAGAAAATTCCTTGAACTTTTGTGGATAGGGACATAATACCCATCCCTTAGATCAGGGGTGCACAACCTGTGGCCTGGGGGCCACATGTGATACATGTCTGTTCCCAGATGGTTGGGGACTGTACAGAATGGTATGTCTTGTGGTTGCTCACATGTATTTTCTTATGTTTTCTCCCATTA